>NC_135960.1:39281249-39621975 GCF_053455715.1 Rhinoraja longicauda
AGTTCGGAATCTATTTGGATGTGGTAGCGTTTGATGTCCTGAAAAGAGAACATGGCCAGGGTAAAGTGGGTTCAGTTTAGTTTAGTTAAGTTTAGTTTAGAGATACAGCGCGGAAACAGGCCCTTTGGCCCACCGAGTCCGCACCGACCAGCGATCCCCGCACATTAACATTATCCTACACACACTACGGACAATTTTTATACATACACCAAGCCAATTAACCTACATACCTGCACGTCTTTGGAGTGTGGGAGGAAACCGAAGATCTCGGATAAAACCCACGCAGTCACGGGGAGAAAGTACAAACACCATACAGACCGTACCCGTAGTCGGGATCGAACCTGGGTCTCCGGCGCTGCAAGCGCTGTAAGGCTGCAACACTACCGCTGCACCATCGGGGTCACTGACATTGCTGCCACCTAATATCTGATGAAGGATGTGCTGGAGAGGGTCTAGAGGAGGTTTTTGAGAATGATCTGAGGGAGGATCAGGTTAACATAGTCACTGGACCTTTACTCACTGGAGTTTATAAGGACCTCATTGAAACTTACCGAATAGAGAAAGGCCTGGATAGAGTGGATGTGGAGAGGATGTTTCAACTAATGGGAGAGTCTAGAACCAGAGAGCATAGCCTCAGAATAAAAGGATGTACCTTTAATCAGTGGGTGGTGAATCAGTGGAATTCATTGCCCATGGAGGCTGTGAAGGCCAAGTCATTGGGTATTTTTAAGGTACAGATTGACAGATACATGATTAGTAACGTGTCAAGGGTTATGGGGAGAAGGCAGGAGAATGGGGTTCAGACGGAAAGATGGATCAGCCATGATTGAATGGTGGAGTAGATGGGCCGAATGGCCTACTTCTGTTCCTAAGACTTATGGACTTATGAACTTTACCCCATGGCCTGTTTGCTGTTCAGATTTGCCTCTGCCAATCATCCAATGTATTATGGTTGTAACCTGATGTCTTCATTACCCTTGTCACTTTTAATGGCTTTGACTTCCCACTATCCTTGTCAGCTGCAGAAAGTCTGTGCGTAATGTGGGTTTTTAAACTCTATGAACACTAATGAAGTGCAGTGTACAGACACATATATGTAGTTTATTCACAAGCTCTTCTCAAACTGTCTCCAGAGCTTCCGAGAAATATTTGTTGCAATCTAACAAGCAGCTAGTTAGCTGACAAAATCTTTGAAAAGGATGACCAAATTGTACATTATTATTGTACAGGACCAATATTTGATATATTATAGTTTGAAGCCATTTGTCATCTATTGTTGAGGTGACTCTGGCTTAGTCAACCTTCAGCACAGGAGTATAAGGGTCATTGGTAAAAATGGTTAACAGTAAATGGGGATAAAAGACCTTTTACGGAGAATTCTGCTTGAGGAGCAGCCATAATGTTAAAATAGAGCTAGGCTGTTCAGATACAGAGATGGAATTGATTTCCAGTGATAGTAAAAAGTAATGGCACTAAAAGCTTTTGTCATTGAAAAAGGCGAGATTAAATCAAGGGATTGCTTGATATTTGCTGGTGGAGGATATTGGAACCAAGGCTAGATGAATTTATGATAGAGATCAGTCATAGTCTGATTGAATTTAGGAATAGGCCTGAGGGTCTCAATAGCCTCCCATTCCTTAAGCAGATAAGTGAGTTTTGGTCAAAATTAACATCTGAAAACTTGAAACAAATGTGTAGGCCAGGACAAGCTTTTACATGGAGGGTTGTTAGAACGTGCTGCCAGGGGTGGTGGTTGAAGCAGTTATGTTACTGGCATTTAAAAGACTTTTTGGATAGGCATATGAACACGCAGGGAATGGAGGGATATGGATTATGTGCAGATAATAACTAATAGTTTTGGCAGCATGTTCGGCACAGACATGTGGGTCCATTCTTTGGCTGCACTGTTCTTTAGTTTAGTTTAGTGATACAGTGCAGAAACAGACCCTTCAGCCCACCGAGTCTGCACCGACCAGTGATCCCCGCACATTAACACTGCCCTACACACACTAGGGACAATTTACACTTATACCAAGCTAATTTACCTACAAACCTGTACGTCTTTGGAGTGTGGGAGGAAACTGAAGATCTCGGAGAAAACCCACGCAGTCACGGGGAAAATGTACAAGCTCCGTACAGACAGCGCCAATAGTTGGGGTTGAACCCGGATCTCCGGCGCTGCAAGTGCTATAAGGCAGCAACTCTACCACACTGCGCCACCGTGCCGTGTTCTGTTTTATGAAAATATTTGTTGAAGACTGCATATAGAATGTCAAAATATTAAA
Source organism: Rhinoraja longicauda (assembly GCF_053455715.1). Lineage (NCBI taxonomy): Eukaryota > Metazoa > Chordata > Chondrichthyes > Rajiformes > Arhynchobatidae > Rhinoraja > Rhinoraja longicauda. The sequence goes on from NC_135960.1 coordinate 39,283,535, forward strand.
GATTTCCATGCATCAGAATTAGCCTTTGCAATGAAGAAGTGTTTTGTATACAGAAAAAAAATAATGGGTTGTGAAGTTTTGATACTGAGGCCAAATAAAAACAGAAGCACACCTTTCAGTCGCTCAATCTAATGTCACTACTTAATTAGATCACAACTGATCTGTACCTTAACCTACCTTGGTTTCACATTCCTTTTTATTTTTATTTAACAGTTATCAACATTTTGAAGTTGCCTTGTTCCCTTCTCCTGCAATAGTGTCAAAAACAGTCAACCACTTATTTTTAAACAGTACTCCTTCGTTTTAGATTCTCCAATAATAAAATGTTCTCTCAATGTCCACCCTGTGAAGATTCTTCTGGTTCCTATGTTTCAATCCAATCTTCTCTCACTCTTACCTTCCATGGAATGTTTCCAACACAGTAACATCCTTTCTTAAATAAAGAAACCAATATCGTACACTGTACTCCAGATATGGTCTCATCAAAGCCCTTTATAACTGAAGAATTAATTTCCTAACATGATTCCTGAACAGCCTAGCCAAACCACTGCCTCCCACTTGGGAAAATTGGTTTGTCTCTATTTATGGAAGCATTTCTCTAATCAATGTAAATCTCAATTAACCTTCTGTTCTAAGGGAATGCAGCTCTCGCCTCTGCAGCTCTGGCCTCTCAGTCGACTGCCAAAACAGCTTCTGTATGGAGAACTGCGTCAGGACAAGCGCTCAGTAGGAGGACAGAAGAAATGATTTAAGGACTGCCTCAAAGTGTCCCTCAAAGACTTGGACATCAACCTCAGCACTTGGGAGTCTCTTGCTCTGGACCGTCCAACCTGGCGTAGCAAGCTCACCACAAGAGCCCGTGCAGCAGAGAACAGACGCACTGCAGAGGCCCAGAGGAAACGCACCGCGTGCAAGGCCCGGGCTACCTCCACTTCCACTGCAGAACCCATCCACTTGTGTCCTACGTGTGGGCGTGCCTTCCGGGCCCGGATTGGCCTCACCAGTCACTTCTGAACCCACAGTCACCAATCCTCCAACTGAAAGTAAAGTCATGGTCATCTTCGACCCCGAAGGACGATCAACATATTTGTCATTGAATATATTGGCTAGTGTCCATAAATGGTTGTCTCAAGATTTGCAACTATCCAACACCAAATCCTTGATCACTTCATTCACTCTGTGCTCTCGTATAGTTTGGAAACAGGCTCTTCTGCCAATGTGTCTATACTCTCAACCGCCCATCTATACTCGTCCAATTTTTTAGGAATATTCCTTTCACTTCCCATACCTTCTCATCCTCTTCTCTATCCAGTAGCGAAGTAACCTACCATTCAGCACATCTTTGGCTTTTGGGAGAATGCAGAGCACCTGGAAAAAATCACAATGCCATAGGGAGAACTTGCAAACTCTATATAGCACCTAAGGTCAACATCAAACCCAAATTGCTGGAGCTCTGGGATCACAGCACAATTCATTACAGGACAGTTCTGCCCACTTTTGAATGAAGGGGCTCTCTCAGAAAATGAAGGACCATGTGGCAATCCATCAATGGATTCTGGGGCCAAAATTTATTGTTCAGCTATGAGCCAGTTCTCGACTAAATTACACATTCATCCTTTTAAATTATCCTCTGAATATGTTACAGGTGTGTGTTGAATAATGAATCCAAAAGCAGCATACCTCTTTGCACAAAGATATTAATGAATCTCACATTTTGCACTAATGTGCTTTGTGTTTGAGAATAATTTGTGTCTAATGGATATCAGCTCCTGCCTTTGGTGAATTATTATGCACACATTAGATCCAAAGTACCTAAAGGTGTCATTATTAATCTTAGAGCTGTGGCTAAAATTGACTTTATCTTTAGTGCTTGTATTGAGCAGGGCTTTGAACTGTTGAATCATTTGTTTTAGATTAAGATGTTGCCTCTTCTCCCCAGAGCTGTGTTCTTTTCCTTTTATTGTCCTAGAAGTGTTGAAAGGTGCCTATGATGTGAATTTACAAACACAAGCAACTCTTTGTCATCTGCTCCAAGTGGTCTTTCAGCGTATGAGGGCCTTGTTTAAGATATAAATACCGCTGTTGGTGGAGTTGCTTTTAACTGTCAAGGCCTGAAGATCAGGAATTCTCTTCAAACTCTCCAACTCTCACAAGCCATCTCCTTCTTAAAGGAACCCCGCACTGTCCTTGCATACCTATAAGTGGCCTGGTGACAAACTGATAATGCTTCTCAGAGACATCTTGGTATGCAGTGTGATATCGCAGCTGCACTATTATAGACGTACAAGTATTGTTTTCATCCTATAATGACAACGCAGTTGAAGATCACTTAAAAATGAGCAGAGGGAGAGAGTGCCTGAATAATGATTCCCATCCCACTCCCTGTCCACCAATCACTCACATATCTCAAAGCAGCAGCTTTAGTCCGAAGAAGGGTCTCGACCCAAAACGTCACCCATTACTTCTCTCCAGAGATGCTGCCTGTCCCACTGAGTTACTCCAGCTTTTTATGTCCATCTTTGGTTTAAACCAGCATCTGCAGTTCCTTCTTACACATTAATATTTAACAATTACTCTCCCTCCAAGAATGCTTTATTTTTGTTCAGCACACTGTTAGAATGAAATCATTGAATGATAGAGCCAAGCATTAAGCTATTTAATCCATAATGCTGACTTTTAAAAGAGTTCCTAAGTTGGTTCCACATCCCTCTTCCTTCCCCATAAGTGTTTCCTTTTTAAGCACATAAATAATTCCTTTTTGGAAGTTACTCTTAAATTTTGTTTAGAAAACATTGAGGCTGTGTATTCCAGATTGTAACACTTGCCATTAAAAAAAACTAGAGCACATGGTATTGGGGATAGGGTATTGACATTGATAGAGAATTGGTTGGCAGACAGGAAGCAAAGAGTAGTAATAAACGGGTCCTTTTCAGAATGGCAGGCAGTGGAGAGTGGAGTGCCGCAAGGCTCAGTGCTGGGGCCGCAACTATTTACAATATATATAAATGATTTGGATGATGGAATTAGAAGTAACACCAGCACGTTTGTAGATGACACAAAGCTGGGTGGCAGTGTGAACTGCGAAGAGGATGTTAGGAGATTGCAGGGTGACTTGGACAGATTGAGTGAGTGGGCAGATGCATGGCAGATACAGTATAATGTAGATAAATGTGAGGTTATCCATTTTACAGCAAAACAAGGAGGCAGATTATTGTCTCAATGGTGTCAGATTAGTAAGCGTGCAGGTGCAGCAGACAGTGAAGAAAGCTAATGGCATGTTGGCCTTCATAACAAGAGGAATAATAGGAGCAAAGAGGTTCTTCTGCAATTGTATAGGGCCCTGGTGTGACCACATCTGGAGTATTGTGTGCAGTTTTGGTCTCCTAGTTTGAGGAAGGACATCCTTGCTATTGAGGCAGTGCAGCGTAGGTTCACGAGGTTAATCCCTGGGATGGCAGGCTGTCATATGAGGAAAGATTGGAAAGACTGGGCTTGTATTCACTGGAGTTTAGAAGGATGAGAGGGGATTTTATAGACGTAAAAAATTATAAATGGACTGGACAAATTAGATACAGGAAAAATGTTCCCAATGTTGGGGGAGTCCAGAACCAGGGGCCACAGTCTAAGAATAAAGGGGAGGCCATTTAAAACTGAGGTGAGAAGAAACTTTTTCACCCAAAGAGTTGTAAATTTGGGGAATTCTCTGCCACAGAAGGCAGTGGAGGCTAATTCACTGGATGAATTTAAAAGAGAGTTAGATAGAGCTCTCGGGGCTAGTGGAATCAGGGAATATGGGGGAAAAGGCAGGCACAGGTTACTGATTGTGGATGATCAGCCATGATCGCAATGAATGGCATTGCTGGCTTGAAGGGCCAAACGGCCTCCTCCTGCACCTATTTTCTATGTCTATATCTCCTGCTTATACTTTTGCCAATTATCTTCAGCCTGTGTTCTGTTATTGTCCCTCCTGTACTATTTGTGCTCATCATTCCACAATAGGATAAAAAGTCTAAAAACCATCAGCTGCTTTAATTATAAACTCAATTAATTATATACACGAACAGATTACATGTAAATTTCATTTTAATTGCTTCTCAGTTAGAATATATGGGGTGGAGAAAATTACACTCCGTATTTTCTAATATTATAACATGAAAAATGTTTGACTTGAAAACTGAGAACACAATGCAATTTGTCTGCCAAGCTCCTTAATATTCAATATTGAGGAATTGATATAAATATAATACATATACAGTAATTCCTCAGTTTATCAACATTCAATTGATGAATTTTTGCTGGAGGGGATTCTGAGAGACAGAATCAATCTGCATTTGGAAAGGCAGGAAATGGTCAGCATGGCTTTGTGTTTGGGAAATCGTGTTTCATGAATTTTATTGTGTTTTTTTGAAGAGGCGACCAAAATGATTGACTGGGTAGGACGATGGATGATGTCTACATGGACCTTTGCAAGACTTTTGATAAGGTCCCCCATGGGATAATGATCTGTAAGGTGAGATCACTTCGGATCAAGGGTGAGCTAATCAATTGGATACAACAATGGGTTCTTGGTAGCGGTCAGAGGGTGGTGGTGGAAGGTTGTTTATCAGATTTCAGGCCTCTGACCAATAGTGTGCTGTAGGAATTAGTACTGGCTCTCCTGTTATTTGTTGTACATTTTAATCGTTTGGATGAGAATGCAGGTGGCATGATTAGTAAATTTGCAGATGACACCAAAATTGTTGGTGTGGTGGACAGTGTAATGGATTTTCTAGGATTACACCAGGATCTAGATCAACTGGGAAAGTAGGCAAAAGAATATTGGATGTAATTTAATTTGCACAAGTGTGAAGTATTTTGGAAAGTTAAACCAGGGCAGAATTTACATAGCAAGTGACAAGACTCAGGGAAGTTTTGCAGAGGTTTTGTTCTCCCCGTGACCGTGTGGATTTTTTCCGGATGTTTCGGTTTCCTCTCATACTCCAAAGATGCGCACATTTGTAGGTTTATTGGCTTCTGTAAATTGTCCCAAGTGTGTAATATAGAATTAGTATAAGGGGGATTGATGGTCGGCATGGACGGTGGGCCGAAGGGCCTGATTCCATGCTGTATCTCTAAACTAAACTAAAGACCCTACAAGTACATAGTGAAAGTTTTGAATAAATTATGAGGCTCAAACGTCAAGAGAGTTTAATTGCACCGTGAATGGAACAATGAAATTCTTACTTGTTGCAACTTTACTGGCACATTTGTGCAACACAACAAATAAATATACACCAAACAATAGTATAATAAATTAGTAGTTATACTAGGTAACCAAATCTTAATAGTGCAAGCTGAAATACGTAGTGCAACCTATACAAAGTCCACAGTAGTTTGTTGAAGGGGGAGGGTTGTGGTTATGGTTGTGTAATGTGGTTCAAGAGCATTTTGGTTGATGGGAAGAAGCTGTTCTTGAAGCTGGAGATATTGGTAATTGAACTACCTACCCGATGGAACAGCGAGATGAGAGCATGGCCTTGGTGGTGTGGGTCCTTCTTGAAGCAGTGCTTCCTTCAATAGGAGGAAGGTCAGTACCCATGATTGACTGGAGAATGTTCACCACTTTTCGCAGCCTCCTTTGATCTTGGGCATTTGAGTATCCAAGCAGGCTGTGAGGCAACCAATCAGTAAACTCTGCCATGCTCCTGTAAAAGTTTGATAGAGTATTCTCAACATGTCAAACCTCCTCAGACCTCTGAGTAGAGGCACTGATGAGCTTTCTTTATGATTGCATCAATGTACTGAGTCCAGGATAGATCTTCAGAGGTATGCATGCCCAGGAAGTCAAAGCTGTTGCCTCTCTCCATCACCATCTGGCTAAAGAAGACAGGTTCAGTGACCTCCATTTTCCCTTCCTGAAATTAACAATCATCTCTTTGGTCTTGCTAATGTTAAGAGCAAGTTCTGGGACCATTCAATCAGATTATTGATTTCCCTTCTGTACTCTGACTCTTCATTACCAATTATCTGTCCACCAATGCTGGTATTGTCAGTGAATGTAAAGGTGGCATTAAAGAGCCATTTCTGGCTACAGTCTGACTCAGTACAGAGAAACACGTTATGCCAAAAATAATGCCATCGCCTTGCCTTATCATTGCATGAAACTAAACTTAAAACATTTTCCAGGAAATATAGTTTTATGGGTCTAAAAATGACTCAGGCTGTACTATATATAAACACTTGTGTGTATGTGAGTGTCTGTATATATGTGTGTGTCAGGCCTGGTAGTGATGTGGGTGCAAGAGCACAGTCACCTCACTTTGCCACCTGGTGACAAGGGTCTATATTACATCTCTATAACTGATGCAACAACATTGAATGTGCGATATTGATAGAGAATCACAGAAACAGAGAATTATTAGGAATGACCAAACATTGACCACCAACAAGAAATAATATCTAGTTTTTCATATAATGCAGTTATATGTATGTGAAATGATTAATTCTGTCATAACCAGTATCATAAGGTATGTTGAACACAGAAGTGTTTAACCTAACATATTATTTTCTTGATTAGTATGGGTGTCAGAGGTTATGGGGAGAAGGCAGGAGAATGGGGTTAGAAGGGAGAGATAGATCAGCCATGATTGAATGGCGGGGTAGACGATGGTCTGAATGGCCTAATTCTGCTCTTACCACTTATGATCATAATTTTATGATCTTTTACATAAACCTTTACGGTTTAATGATAGCGCAATGATCATTTGTTTCATGATGTAAAGCGTCTACAATCACCTTTGACCTTAACTTTATTAAGCACAGGATCCCTCTGAGACTTGTGTAGAAAGGAAGTGCAGGAGCTGGTTTAGAGACGATGCGGGTCTGAAGAAGGGCTCTGACCCGAGACGACAGTCATCCTTTTTCTCCATAGATGTTGCCTGGCCTGCTGAGTTACTCCAGCACTTTGTGTCCCTCTGAGACCTGGTGAGAGTGACCTATTTTAAACACTTCCTATTTCTTCACATGGTCCCTGATCTCTCTATTCATCCCTGGTTCCAGATGTGAGCGATGAACATATTTGATCCTATTGTAACATTATAGCTTATCAGAGTTATCATTCTGTCTCTGATGATCAAGTCTCTCTCACAGTTCTATTCATCTCCCACTAACGGACAAGGTTCAACCTCACTTTGTGTATTTTTCCATCCTGCCTGAAAAACCGAGTTTAGCAATAGCATTATATCATCTTGATTTACAGCTTCTTAATCTCCTGCGTCAATGGATGAAAGAATTAATATATCTCACCGTTTTATTGTCTCAAGCTCAATATTCTTGGCATCTCATTCCCTGGAGAAAAGCTGGGTGTGTATGCAGGCTACATGCATGTCTTCTGTTCAATAAATCTTTGTTGATAATATCTGTCAAAACAATCTCTGCAACATCATTGCTGCCCGGTGGATGTGATTGCCAGGTGATCACAAAAGCATGTATTTCATTTTCCTGATATTTGCCAATAAAACATCTCCGAAACCAAAGATCACACACGGTGCTCGTTCATGATGTGTGTGTAACACATTTTGCATCTGATAAAGCTCTGCTCACGTGTGGCATTGGCAGATTATTCAGCAAGATCATTGCTCCAAGACATTCTCTGATGTCCTTGCATGACCATGAGCAAGCCGGATGTCTAGAGAGAGGTGGGCCACTGAGAACAATGTGGGGACCCCATTGGGGCTCCGAGAATGATGGGGGACCCAGTGGATAGGGGGAAACACCAAGATGGTAGGGGGATTCAGGGAGGGGGAGGGTGGGGGGCCTGCAGCCAAGTGCAGAGGCAGGCAATATAGATAGGACTGCTTGGTACTTTTGTAACTTTGTCTGCACCAAAACATGAAGACACTTGTATAGTGCCTAGGTTGTATACAAAATAAAGCATTTCACTGCACTTAAGTACATGTGATAATAAAGTATCATCCATTCATTAATTCATTCATTAGTGCAGATCCTAGTCAAGTTGGATTGTTGTCATATGCACAAGTACAATGAAAATCTTTGTATCACAGCACAGGCTCTGCTGTAGTTGCTTCCTTGACTAATTTGGGCTGGTTACCCATGCCCCTCTACATCTCTATTTTAAGTTCTGCTTCATCAGCTCTTCAAGTGGCTCTTGTGGGCCCTTGTAGGCAGGACAGGAACTGGTCAGAGTGGACAAACCCCCCGAAATATCATGTCCCTGTAGAGTGATACAGTGTGGAAACACTTGTCCGCACTGGTAATATCATAAGACAGAATCTCCTTTAAAAACTTACCTTTTACTGGATTTGGCATCAGAGCATGTTTAGTGATCAAATGACCACAAGGAGACTTCATTCTGAACTTCATCTTTTGATCGTTCAACTTCTGTTGCTTCTCCCTCCATCTTATCATTCTAATTCATACTCTGCCTCTTTTACTGTTTCATCTTCTCTGAGGATCTGAGGATGTCTTTACTACATTGATTCCTTCCAACATCCAATCTTCAGTGCTGTGCTGATTCCAAATGTCATTCTTCAGTCGTATCTATTGTATGGTGTAATGGAAAGGTTAAACCCAAGCTCTCCTCATCAAGTTCCACCTAACAAAACTGATTCTTTGCATCCAGCACTATAATAACATATATTCTGCACAAATCTGACGAGCCATATTCTGCTATCTTCAAAACATAATGATTCATTTTCAGACCTTTATTAAGATGTCTGGGTATAGGATCATTAACTATGTCCTATTCCGTGTCTCCAATCTTTTGTTATTGCATCTAAAGAACATGATTTGGGTGAAAAGAATGGAGATTGTCTGAGGATACAGGCAACATAAAGATTTGGTTGAACAGGAGACATGCATGTAGTTACCACACCCAGCCCAGCTTTTGTCCAGGACACAAGGGATACCTAGGACACTGAGCTTGAGACGATCGAAATGCAGAGATACATCCGTTCTTACATCAAATCAATCAAATCAAATTTCTTTATTGACATTGTAGTGGTGCATTCAACAAAATTCAGGCACACTGCTCAAATGTACAAGATAAAAAAATAACAATAAAATAACAGTAAAAGAGTGAAGAAAATAAAAACTGTTCATACAGTTCACACACGCATACACATTATGCCAATGTATGCATCCTTATCAGAATATAAAATATTGCACCTTGTCGGAATGTAAGATATTGCACAGAATAGTATTATAAAAATAAATATTATAAATGAATATATCAGTATTCCACAAAGGTAGGTATTGTAAAGTATAAATATTGTCTATGGGGGGTGTGCTTTCAGTGCAGAGTTCAGTGTGGTGATGGCCTTAGGGTAGAAACTGTTTGTTAGTCTTGTGGTGTGTGCTTTGATGGACCTGTAGCGCTTTCCTGAGGGCAGAAGGGCAAACAAGTGATGGGCGGGGTGAGATGGGTCCTTTAGGATGTAAGATGAATTTTACATCAATTGGTGCAGAACATTAAGAGGCTACAAATCAAGATGATATAATACTATGCCTCAAGTCAATTCAGTCAGGATAAAAAAAGATACGACAGGTTGAACCTGATATGTGCTACCATAACTTGATGATATTTGCCTTTTAATTCCCCTTTTCAGAAGAAAAACACCTGTGCATACATCTGTGAGTTGCACGGCTGAAGTGATCGCTTGCATTGAAGTAATCTTTATGATCCATCTGCTGTCTTTCATGATTTAAACCACCTCCCAGCTTGTTTCAATGTTGCCTTGCATATCGACAGCACCTGACTTGTCGATTTTAAATGCCTCAAGACTGATCGTAGGTATTTATTCACAAAATGCTGGAGTAACTCAACAGGCCAGGCAGCATCTCAGGAGAGAAGGAATGGGCGACGTTTCGGGTCGAGACCCTTCTTCAGACTTCAGCCTCAAGACTGATATTCTGTGTTAGGAAGGTATTACAGGTTGTTCCTGAGTTAAGTTGAAGCATCACGAGTTGCTCTTATTTTACTAACATTTTACCCAAGGTACATCTCCTAGTGTTCCTGCCACGGAAGTGAATGCATTTGGCAGTAATTACATTGTGTTCCACTGGTAGTTTAAAATGACTCTTTCTCTGTAACTGCATGGCACAGTCCATTCACTCCATGGACTTCCAGTGTCCTGTCAGAGTATGCTGATTGTAGAATTAATTATTCCCAACCATTTTTTCCTGTATGCAGGGTTTTTCTTCTTTAGCTACTCATGTTGTCATCTTCCATAACACTTCAAGGTTTCAAGGTCAGTTTATTGTCACATGTACCAGTTAAGATACAGTGAAATTTGAGTTACCATACAGCCATACTAAGTGAAAAGCAACAAGACACACACCCACATAAAATAAAAGTTTACATAAACATCCATCACAGTGGATTCAACATTCCTCACTGTGATGGAAGGCAATAAAGTTCAATCTTCTTCCTCTTGTTCTCCCGCGGTCGGGGCTGTCAAACCATCCACAGTTGGGGCGATCAAAGCCCCAGCAGCCGACGATCAAAGCTCCCGTTGGGGTGATCGAAACTCACGCGTCGGGATGGTTGAAACTCTCTCCGCGGCTATTCTTCACCTGCTCTCTTGTTTTGTTGTTGATCTTTCAATGTTTTCACATGTTTTTCTGAATTAGTTATTTTCTTGTGTAGACACTCAATTGGTTTAGAATTCTGGATTTCACAAACAATAAAACCTTTAATGAGCGAGTCCTTGTGATGTATTTTACACTGAAGTGGGAGCTTTATGAAATGGTTCAATTTTCTCCCTGTGACCAGTGAGACACAATTATATCTTTACTTGTATCTGCTCTGGTTTATATGTCAAAACCATTTCAAGATTATAGCTCTTCCTTCCATTCCTTCCATTTTTGACAAAGTACTTGCCTGGAGGCTTGGATGCTTTTATTTGTACCAAGCCGGAATCTCACAGCAGGCATTGCTTCAAGACATTTGCATGTGTTCAATCAATTGGAAAGGATCATATTGGCCATTCAGTATTTTCCTTTGAACATGGGTCTAAATATCATGGCTTCTTTCACAAGCACTTCTGACATCATGTCTCAATATTTCCTCTGATTGACTTGTGAAGGTATTGGGACTTCAGCCAGCAATGTAAAGCCAACAAATAGATATATTTTATAGATGGCATTGCCTATCATCATTTTCTTTGCAGAGCCAGAGAGCTTCTAGAAGCCTGTACAATGCAGCATTTGATTTTATTCCAGCTGCCTATAGCAGCAGTGATAAAGTGCTCCATGGATGAGAATAGTAGTTTGAGGAGACAACTTAAGGAGGAAATCAGAATGGCAAATAGGGTGCATGAGATGGATCTGAAGAGGTGAGCAAGTCAAAGTCAAAGTCAAAGTCAACTTTATTGTCAATTTCCAGTTAGTTTACACAGACAGAAAATCGAAATACCGTTTCCCACAATCCCGAGGAATAAAGTGCATTAAATTAAGTTAAAATTAAAAAGGCACAGCAAACAACAATCAATATAAAATATAGTCACTTCAATGAAAAAAAGATGAAGATGAATATATTACAATAAAAAAATAATGAACAGTAGTGCAAAGCCTGTCCATAGCAGCGTTAAAAAAAAAAAAAAAAAGTGTCTCAAAGTCAAGTCAAAGTCAATTTTATTGTCAATCCTCAGCCAGTTTACACAGACAGAAAATCGAAATACCGTTTCCCACAATCCCGAGGAACAAAGTGCATAAAACTAAGTTAAAATTAAAAAGGCACAGCAAACAACAATCAACATAAAATATAAAATATAAAATATAGTCACTTCAAATGCCTTAAAAAAAATTTTTTTAAAGTGTCTGGTGCTGGATGTGCGTGTGTGTGGGGTGGTAAAGTCCAGGTCCAATGGGGGCAGGGGAGAGAGGAGGGAGGGAGGGGAGAGAGTTCAGCATCCTGACAGCCTGGTGGAAAAAAATGTTCTTTAGTCGGGTGGTGCTCGACCTCAGGCTGCGAAACCTTCTCCCTGAAGGCAGGAGGGTGAAGAGGCTGTTGGAGGGGTGGGAGGGGTCACCCACAATGCTCAATGCTTTGCGGGTGAGGCGGGTGGTGTAAAGGACCAGGAGTGTTGGGAGTGAGGCGCCAGTGATCCTCTCAGCAGTGTTCACTATGCGCTGCAGGGTCTTACGGCTGGAGGCTGTGCAGCTTCCGAACCACACAGTGATGCAGCTGCTGAGGATGCTCTCAATGGTGCCTCGGTAAAAGGTGTACATGATGGGTGTGGGGGCTCCCGCTCTCTTCAGTTTGCGGAGGAAGTAGAGGCGCTGCTGGGCTTTCTTGGCGATGGACGTGGTGTTGTTGCTCCAGGAGAGATCCTCGGTGATGTTCACCCCCAGGAATTTGGTGCTGCTCACCTGCTCCACAGCAGCACCATTGATGGTCAGTGGGTGGGGGTGTTGGGTGTGCGTTCTCCTGAAGTCAACAACAATCTCCTTTGTTTTCTCCACATTCAGGAAGAGATTGTTGTCTGTGCACCACGCGGCCAGCTGGTTCACCTCCTTCCTATAGTGGGTCTCGTCGTTGTTGCTGATGAGACCCACCACGGTTGTGTCGTCCGCAAACTTGACGAAGTGGTTGGAGCTGTGGGTGGGTGTGCAGTCGTAGGTCAGCAAGGTGAAGAGCAGGGGGCTTAGCACACATCCTTGTGGGGCCCCCGTACTCAGCGTGATGGTGTCCGATGTGTTGCTGCCAACCCGTACAGACTGGGGTCTGGCAGTGAGGAAGTCCAGCAGCCAGTTGCAGAGAAGGGGGCTGAAGCCCAGATTTGTTAGTTTACAAACCAGCTGCTGGGGGATGATGGTGTTGAATGCTGAGCTAAAGTCTATGAACAGCATCCTAACATATGAGTTTTTAGTGTCCAAGTGGATGAGGGCTGGGTGTAGAGCAGAGGAGATGGCTTAGCTCGATATGCAAACTGAAACGGGTCCAGGGAGGGGGGGAGGTTGGATCTGATCTGCTTCATGACCAGCCTCTCGAAGCACTTCATGATGGTTGAAGTCAGCGCTACAGGGCAGTAGTCGTTGAAGCAGGATGGAGAAGACTTCTTGGGCACAGGTATGATGGTGGTTTCTTTGAAGCACGAGGGAACAACAACCTGGCTCAGGGAGATGTTGAAGATGTCTGTGAGGACATCTGTGAGCTCAGCTGCGCAGTCTTTTAGCACACGACCAGGAATCTTGTCAGGTCCAGAAGCTTTTCTGGTGTTAATCCTTAACAGTGTGCTCCTCACACTGCCTGGAGACAGACAAATAGCCTGGTCATTGGGGGGGGGAGTTGTTTTCTGCGCAGGTGTGTTGCTCTGTGCTTCAAAGCGTGCGAAGAAGCCGTTGAGGTCGTTCAGGAGAGAGGTGTCACTGTCACAGGTCTGTGGTAAGGGTTTGTAGTCCGTGATAGTCCTAATACCCTTCCACAGGCTCCGTGTGTCTCTGCTGTCACTGAAGTGGGCTGTGATACGCCGGGTGTAGTGTTGTTTGGCTTTCCTGATGCCACTGGAAAGGTTGGCCCTGGCTGCTCTGAGACCGGCTGGATTGCCCTCTCTGAAGGCAACGTTGCGGACCCTCAGCAGCCCATGGACCTCCCCTGTCAGCCATGGCTTCTGGTTAGCCCGGATGGTGATGGCTCTGGTGTGGGTCACATCATCAATGCATTTGGTGATGTAGCCTGTAACTGTCTCTGTGTATTCCTGGATGTTGGTTGTGTTGTTGTATGTTGCTGCCTGCTTGAACATGTCCCAGTCTGTAGTCTCAAAGCAGTTTTGGAGTGCAGCTGTGCTGTCCTCTGACCACACATGTACCTCTTTTGAAACCGGTTTGGTGACTTTCACCCGGGGTCTGTATGCCGGTTTCAGCAGAACGGTGAGGTGATCAGAGAGGCCGATGTGGGGGAGGGGGGAAGCCTTGTATGCTCCTTTGATGGTCATGTAAACAAGGTCCAAGGTGTTGTTTTCTCGTGTTGGGAAATCAACATGCTGGTATACTTTAGGCATGACAGTTTTTAGGTTAGCATGGTTGAAGTCCCCAGCTACGATGAGAAAGCCATCTGGGTGTGCTGTCTGCTGCTCAGAGATGGCCCGGTACAGTTCACAGAGTGCCTCCTCTCTGTCCTTGTTGTTGGAACTGGGAGGGATGTAAACAGCGACTAACAGGATAGCTGTTAGCTCCCTCGGGAGGTAGAAAGGCCGGCACTTCACAAACATAAACTCCGCCAGCGGTGAACAGTGTTTGTAGACCAACACAGCGTCCCGACACCAAGCATCACTGATGTAAACAATCACACCGCCGCCGCGAGTCTTCCCCCCGCTAACAGTAGCTCTGTCCGATCGGTAGCATGTTAGCCGGTCGAGCTGAACAGCGGAGTCCGGGATGTTGTCATTAAGCCATGTTTCCGTAAAAACGTAAACACAGCATTCCCTCACCTCACGCTGGGTCGACCGGAGAAGTCTTATAGTGTCCATTTTATTGTCCAGTGAGCGTACATTAGCCATTAGCATGCTCGGAATAGCCGGTCTGTGTGGGCTAGCCGCTAGCCTAGCCCGGATGCCTCCGCGCTTACCCCTCTTCTGCTTCCTCTCACACCGCCTGCGGCGTCTCCTTTCCAGCCGGGGGGCAGCACTCGAGGCCGAGGCCGAGGTCAGGCAGAGTATTCTGAGGCCGCTAAGTTCCTCTGCAAGCGTAGCGTCCAGTGTTGTTGATGTTGTTATTTTCTTGTCCAGCAAGAACTCACGACTATACTGTCTACTTAACAAACTTAACAAACTTGAGGAACTTGAGGAAACATTAAAAACACTAGAAAAATCGGGAGTGCGTGGGGCCGCTGCGTCTGCACGCGCTGCCATAGCCATAACATTAGCTGTAAAGAGCAAGGAAGAATACTGAGAGATTGGTCATGTCCTATAATTATAGCAAGGGTGCACATTCATCATTTTGTAAGGTCTGGACATTAGACAACTATGAACAACTCCACTTGGTCACTGAGGTACAAGATAATGTTGGGATATTGACAAGAGGAGTGACAGATGAGAAATCGATCTGATTGGCGCCTCCACCTCAATGTTAGCTGGCATTATCTTCTGTGGCATGGCACCTCTGCACTTCTGTCCCAGATATCTGCAAAGCATTTTATCAATCAGTGGGACACTAACCAACATATGGGATCATGCAAGGGCTACAGTGGCACAGCCACAGAGCTAGGTCCTCTCAGACCTAGTGACATGGGTTTGATCCTGATCTCTGGTATTGGCCCGGTGGAGTTTGCATATTCTTCTTGTGCCCACATGAGTTTCATCTAGGGATGGTCTCTTTCCTCCAACATCGCAAACGTACACAGGTTGTCTGGTTAATTGTCTACTGTAAATTGACTCTACGGATGCTGACTGACCCGCTGAGTTACACTAGCACTTTGTCTTTTGTTGTAAACCATCTTCTGCAATTTCTGGTTTCTATATTTTCACATATCCTAAGGATGTCTTCTCGATCTCCTAATCTACCTTCATATGTCCCTTTCACTTGTCTTTATCTGCCCTATCTCTGTAACTGTAACCTTTTATTCTGCACTCAAAACAATTCTAAACAATTTCTCTTTCACTCTATCTGTTGTACCAATGGCATGATTTGCATGGACAACATTAAAATTAAGCTTTTCACTGTATCTTGGTAAACATGACCATAAGAGACCAATCCGAAGCATCGACCTTTCCATCCACAGATCCCGCTGATATCCTCCAGTTGATTGTTGTTGCTGTAAACAGACACAGATAAATCTCTCTGAATTTTCATAGTATGGCTGGAAAGCCTGCCAGAATGTTGACTTGTTTTGTTGCTATTCCATCAATCTGTTTTATCAATGGCCACTGACGTGCAGCATTTGAATCCAGGTTTGCAGAGTCTGGACAATAAAGAGCCCTTTGACAGGCTATTCCCATTGCTGAAGTAAGTACAGAAAACTGGAAACACTCAGAGACAGAGAGACAGAGTTCACAGTTCAGCCCATAGATCTTTATGAAAGGGGAGAAGACCAGTTTGCTGACTTTGAAACTTTCTAATGGTTTTTAGCCTCCAGCTAAATCCCTGCTTTCTCATGCCCCACTGAAGCGTGATTACTAATTATTGTACTGCATGTTCTCTGACGCTGTATCATCAGAATGAGTTGCCCCCTGTGATGAAGAAACCACCAGTGATAATTTCTTGCAGGAATGTGAGATGAAAGACACATTTGAATTGTTAAAAAGTTAACGTTTTGCCAGTCAGTGTTGCCTTAAAATGAGAGGCAATGTGGCTACAGGAAATCGAATTCTGTTAGCCGGTGACACCCACATCCCAGCCTCCCGTAGGTATGAATCATGACAGGTCCTACATAGGAAGGGCAGCATCACCCTAATCTACAAGCAGAAGGGGGAGATGAATGATATAAGGAATTGGAGACCTATCACGTTGTTGAATGTAGATTACAAGATCCTGTCGAAGGCCACCGCCAACCGGGTCAAGTCTGCTCTGGGACAGGTGATCCACCCGGACCAAACCTGTGCTGTACCCGGCAGGAAAATCTCAGACAGCCTAGTGCTGCTGAGAGATACCATTGCCTACGTGCAGGACAGACGGGAGGATGCCTGCCTGGACAGCTTGGACCAGGAGAAGGCCTTCGACAGGATATCGCACACGTACATGAGGGACGTGCTCTCCAAAATGGGCTTTGGGGAGGGAATCAGGAATTGGATCCAACTGCTCTACACCGATATCTGTTGTGCAGTCCAAATCAATGGGTGGGAATCAGACAGCTTCCCCGTCAGGTCTGGAGTCAGGCAGGGTTGCCCTCTCTCCCCTATCTTGTTCGTCTGTTGTATTGAGCCCTTTGCCGAGTCCATCAGGAGGGACGCGAGCATAAGAGGAGTGACATTGCCAGGCAGTGGGGGCACTCAGGTCAAGGCCTCCCTGTACATGGACGATGTCGCCGTCTTCTGCTCGGATCCAGGGTCGGTCCGCAGACTGATTAGCATCTGCGGCCAGTTTGAGTCGGCCACGGGGGCCAGGGTAAACCGCAGGAAGAGCGAGGCCATGCTCTTTGGCAACTGGCCCGACCGATCTTCCATCCTCTTCACCATCAAGCCTGACTTCTTGAAGGTGCTGGGGATCTGGTTCGGGGGGGCTGAGGCGTGTAACAAGAATTGGCTGGAGCAGATAGCCAAGGTGGGGAAGAAGCTGGAGTTGTGGAAGCAACGCTCCCTCTCCATCACGGGGAAAAAATCTGGTCATCAGGTGTGAGGTGCTCTTGGGACAGGTACTTGGTGCAAACGTGGCCCGTCCCTCCCTCCTACACCACGAGGATCACCCGGGCCGTCTTCCGCTTCATCTGGGGGTCATGGATGGACCGGGTGCGATGGGCCACAATGCACAAGTCAGCAGACAACGGGGGTAAAAGCGTGCCCACATCCTTCGTGTGTGGCTGCATCAGGCGGAGCGTAGAGCCAAGGCACGTGGGCACCAAGTGTCACTGCCTGCTGAGGTTCTACCTGTCCCCGGTGTTGTGAAGGATGGGCCTGGCGCAGATGCCACGCAATGTGCCAGTCAGCTGGACATTGCCGCTCCATCTGTCGCTCGTGGAAAAGTTCTTCCGCACCAACACCTTTGACCACAAGTCCATCGGGCAGTGGTCAGCACGGAACGTCCTGCAGGCACTGCAGGGGAATGACTCCATGGATCCTGTGGCGTGGTTCCCAGAACAGACAGCCCAGCTTGTCTGGCAAAATGCCTCATCGCCAGAACTCACCAACAAGCACCAAGACCTGGCTTGGCTGGCGGTGAGGGGAGCACTCCCAGTCCGATCCTTCCTGCACCGCCGGAGCCTCACTACCAGCGCACGCTGTCCTCGGGACGGCTGCTACGGAGAGGAAACGGTGGCCCACCTCTTCACAGAGTGTGGATTTGCCAAGAGAGTCTGGAGATGTTTGCAGGGGTCCCTGTCACGATTTATTCCGAGCAGCTCCATTACAGAGGACTCTGTGATCTACGGACTGTTCCCAGGGACGCATTCAGAGACTGACATAGAGTGCTGCTGGAAGGTCATCAACTCGGTGAAAGACGCTCTTTGGTCTGCCCGATCTTTGTTGACCTCCCAGCGGAGCGAGCTGTCCATCGGGGAATGTTGCCGACTGGCCCGCTGCAGACTGCAGGAGTACGTGCTGAGGGACGCACTGAAGCTTGGTAAAGCCAATGCCAAGGCTCTGTGGGGGAGGACCACAGTCTAGGGTCCTTCCGCTGCTGGACATGGGGGGCAGGGTGTGGTGGAGACGCCCCTCCAAATAAGGGAAGGATTTGTATAAATTTGTATAAATTTGGCAATTAATATCTGTATTGAATGAATGTATAACCTCCGGGAATGTTGGATGGAGTTTTGAAAGGAAAATGTTTTGTAAATATTTATTTCTGGAATAAAGTATTTTTTGATATATATTAAAAAAATGATAGGCCCTATATCCTGCAACAGGATGGGTGCTTTGGAGAGGAGACGGTTGCCCACTTCTTCGCAGAGTGCAGGTTTGCAATGAGAGTCTGGAGAAGGTTGCAAGGATCATGATTTATCCCAAACACCTGGGTACGAGAGGATTCACTGATTTACAGACTGTTCCCAGGGACACATTCAGAGACAGATGTTGGGTGCTGCAGGAAGGCCATCAACTTGGTGAAAGATGCTTTTCGGACTGCCCAAGCTTTGTTGACCTCCCAGCAGAGCGAGATGTCCATCAGGGAATGTTGCCGACTGGCCTGCTCCAGACTGCAGGGGTACGTGGTGAGGGCCTGAATGAAAGCTTGATGCAGCCAACACCAAGGCTCTGTGGGGGCGGACTACAGTCTAGGGTCCTTCTGCTGCTGGACATTGGGGGGCAGAGTGTGGTGGAGATGCCCCTCAAATAAGGGAAGGGGTAACACCCCAGGGGCCCACATTAGTGGCAAGGGTGCCAGGTAAAATTTGGAAACAGCACATTAGACGCAGTGAATGTATTTTCAGCCTCCGAGAATGTCGGAAGAATTTTTGCACAGTACTTGTTTTCTATATATTTTTTACTCTGAATAAAGTTCACTTTGAATGATTTTTAAAAAGGGGCTCCTTGCATGTAGTTGTGAGATGGGGATGTTCCCCCTCATTTTCTGCCTCTCCCCAGTTCTCTTCTACAAGTAATGAAAAATAATCTTGGCAAATATTTCAGAGTGGATGTGAGGGAACAGCTTGATGCTGCATTAAGGTAAATGGGGAAATGAGGAAATGCCCAGACTAAGAGATCAGGATGCTCCTCACAGATGACTTGAGATGAAAATTAACTATTTGAACTGGAGGGAGGCTTTTGAGAGTTGGACTACACACATTGAGGGCAGCACAGTGACGCAGCGGCAGAGTTGTGGCTTTACAGCGCCAGAGACCCGGGTTCGATCCTGACTGTCTGTATGGAGTTTGTATGCTCTTCCCTTGACCCGAGTGGATTTTCTCCTAGATATTCGGTTTCCTCCCACTCTCCAAAGAAGTACAGGTTTGTTGGTTAATTGGCTTGGCATAAATGTAAATTGTCCCTAGTGTGTGTAGGATAGTGTTAATATATAGGGATCACTGCTCAGTGCGGACTCGGTGGGCCGAAGGGCCTGTTTCCGTGCTGTATCTCTAAATTAGAAACCGAACAATAGGCAATGTACCGCTGACCAGAAAAGTGTTACAGCATGGAAATGGATTATTTGGCCGATCGGGCTGAACATTAAGTAGCCATTTACACAAATCCTATTTTATTGTCCCTACATTCCTATTAACTACCCTGTTTCTACCACTCACCAACATATTATTTCACAGTGACCAATAAACCTACCAAGCCACATGTCTTTAGAGATGTGAGAGGAAACCCAGGCAATCACAAGCAGAATGTGCCAACCCCACACAGCACCAGAGGTCAGGATTGAACCCAGCCACTCTACTGTGTGTCCATTACTCTATGTCCTGTTCATTTTTCCTTAACCATTGATTGCTAAATCATTCAGGGTACTGAATCTACGATCAAGAAATCGCACCTTTGTTGCTCATTGCTGTGGCAAATTCCAGCTGCATCTCGGTGTGACTAGTAGTCCTCTCCCCTTCTCTCTGGATCTTCATGACCACCAGCGTGACCTCCAATGAGGAGTCATTGAATTTTGGAGGAGCATTGAGGAGTTGCCGGCTTTTATCTCCTTGGTGTACTGTTTGCTAGAATCAATCAGAATTCACAGTTGCAATGAGGGTTTACGTAATCAATCTGAAATTAGGATGTATGCCCCATCATCATGTACACAGCGTTTAACTGGTTGAAATACTCAAATATAATATGTGAATATCCTGGCTGTGGCAAATTGGTTCTGAAAAATGCTGCAGATTACTTTGAGGACGTGTATGCCTGTGGTCCATGCCTACTTCTGGCATTCAAAAAATTAACATTCAACCTGGAAAGATGGCTTATTCTCTTAAAACTGATACTTTGCCACTGCCAATGTCACCAGCCTGTCCAAGCAACAACTGCACATACTGAGCTAAGCCCTCGAGTCTGCCCAAAATTGGGCCTTTCCAAGTTGAGAGCTGCTCGAAGTTGTTATAGAATAGGTTGTCTATAGAATGACAAGACCCTGAACAGCATTGAAGCGCAGAGGGATCTTAAAGTCCAAGTTCATAGATCACTAAAGGTGGCAGCACAAGTAGATAGGATGGTAAAGAAGGCGTATGGTATGCTTGCCTTCATTGCTAGAGGCATTGAATATAAGAATCAGGAAGTCATGATGCAGCTCTATAGGACTTTGATTCGGCCGCATTTGGAGTATTGCAGGCAGTTCTGGTCGCCCCATTACAGGAAAGATGTCGAGGCTGCAGAGAGAGTGCAGATGAGGTTTACCAGAATGCTGCCTGGTTTAGAGGGTTTCAGCTACAGGGAGAGGCTGGATAGACTTAGATTGGTTTCTCTGGAATGTCAGAGGTTGAGTGGAGACTTGATAGAAGTATATAAAATTAAGGGAGGCATAGATAAGGTAGACAGCCAGAACCTTTTTCCCATGGTGGAAATGTCCAACATTAGAGAGCAGAGCTATAAGGTGAGAGGGGAAATGTTTAACAGATATGTGCAGGGCAGGTTTTCTTTACACGGTGAGGGCTGGGGGCCTGGAACGCATTGCCTGGGGTGGTGGTGGCAAATGTCATCATGGCATTTAAGAGGTTTGTAGATCGGCACATGGAAGTGTAGGGAATAGAGGGATATGGATCATGTATAGGCAGATGAGATCAGTGTAACTAGGCATCATGTTAGGCACAAACATTGTGGGCTGAAAAGTCCGTTCCTGTGCTGTAGTGTTCTAGGTTCTATTAGAGTCATAAAAAATACAGTTTGGCATGCCAAGTTTGCACCGGTCATCAATCACCCTTTAACACTAATTCTATATGAATCCCATTTTCCTGATGTTCTACTATGTTCTATCAACTCCCAGATACTACCACCCACCTTTACACTGGGGGCAATTTTTAGTGATCAATTAGCATAGTCATACAGCAGGGAAACAAGCCCTTCTGCCCAACTTGCCCATGCCAACCAAGATGCCACATCTTATCTGGTCCCATTTGCCTATGTTTGGCCCATATCCCACTAAACATTTCCATATCTATGTCCATATCTCTGTTAAAAGCCATTGTAGTCCTAGCACAACTACCTCCTCTGGAAGTTCATTCCGTATACCCACTGCTCTCTGAGTGAAAAAGTTGCCCCTCAGTTTTGTATTTAATCTTGCCCCTCGCACCCGAAACACGTCGTCTTGTTTTTAACTCTCCTATCCTGGGTAAAAGACCTCACCCTATCTATTCCCCTCATGAAATTATACACATCTATAAGATCACCTATCATCCTCCTACGCTCCAAGGAATACAATCCAAGCCTGCCCAACCTCTCCTTATAGCTCAAGTCTTCAAGTCCTGGCAACATCCTTGTAACTTCACTGAATTCTTTGTAGCTTAACAACATCTTTCCTATAGCAGGATGACCAAAACTAAAATAAATCCCCCAAATGTGGTTTCATCAGAACCTTGTACAGTACATCCCAACTTCTATACTCAATGCCCTGACTGATGAAGGCCAATGTGCTGAAAGCCTTCTTGACCACCTTATCTACCCATGACTCTACTTTTATAGAACTACCTGCTTGCACTCCCAGATCCCTCTGCTCTAAAACACTCCCCAGAGCCCTGCCATTTACTGTGAAGGTTCTGCCCTGGTTGGACATACCAAAACACAACACCTCACAATTATCTGTATTAAACTCCATTAATGTCCACTTAGCCAACAGATCAAGATCCCGCTGTAACCTTTGATAACCATCTTCGCTATCTACAATACCCAATGGGCTCAGCACTGATTCCTGAGGCACACCACTGGTCATAGGCCTCCATTCCAAAAGCAACCTTCCATCACTACCATCTGCTTCCTTCCACGAAGCAAATTCTGTATCCAGTCAGCTAGCTCTCTCTAGATCCCATACAATTTAACCTTCTAGTGAAGTCTACCATACGGAAGCTTATCAAAGGCCTTGCTGGTCCATGTAGGCAACATATATGGCCCTTAGGTCAACAACCTTTTTGGTTACCTCTTCAACTAACTCAATCAAATTTGTAAGACACGATTTCCCATGTACAAAATCATGTTGACCATCCCTTATCAACCCCTGTCTATCCAAATACATATATATATCTAATCCCCAGAATCATCTCCAGTAACTTGTCTACCACAGATGTTAGTCTCACTGGTTTATAGTTCTCAGGCTTTTCCTTGCAGCACTTCTTAAATAGAGGCAAAACATTACCCACCCTTTTGTCATTCGGCACCCCACCCATGTCTAACGATAGTTCATATATTGCAGCCAGGGCTCCATAATCTCTTCTCTGGCTTCCACAGCAACCTCGGACACAGATGATCAGGTCCGGGGGATTTATCTACCTTCATATGGCCGTTCAGTATCATGACGACCGTAATGCAGACTGCTCTCTATACATCTCCGTTAACTGTCCTAATCTCCCATGTCACGCAGCACTGGATGCATAGGCCAAGTACTGGTGTTCTATCATCCATATCATCATCAGGTATCTGTTGTCTGAAAAAGATCTCTCTGCTAGAGATACTCAGCAAGTCAGGCAGCATCTGTGGCAGGAGACCTTGCTGTTCTGATGAAATATTATTGAAAAGATACATAACTGATCATCATTCTAGTCTAAGAAAATAACTGCAGATGCTGGTACAAATCGAAGATATTTATTCACAAAATGCTGGCATAGCTCAGCAGGTCAGGCAGCATCTCAGGAGAGGAATGGGTGACGTTTCGGGTCGAGACCCTTCTTCAGTCTGAAGAAGGGTCTTGACCCGAAACGTTACTCATTCCTTCTCTCCTGAGATGCTGCCTGACCTGCTGAGTTACTCCAGCATTTTGTGAATAAATCATTCTAGTCTGGTCTGCTTGGTATTTCCAGCATCTTCTGTTTTATCTAATTATAAATATAATTGAATTGAGAGCCTCAGTGACCTCCCTGTCCAAAAAAAAGTGATCAGCAAAAAAATATTGGATAAATTCCAGCCTCAAAGGAGACAAACGCATAAACATTCATTGCTTTGGTTGTCTTAATAGCTACTGCCACTGCGGCTTCTTACCATTTCCAATGTTGCAATGTAGGTGTGATAATTAGCAGATTGTTTGAAAACATCCTGTTTGAAATGGAGGTATCTTACGCAGTTCTGTTCATAGATTCAGGTAGAATAATTGATCCCAAAACAGTCTGGGTGGACTTGGCTACATTCTTTCCTTTTCCTTTCCCTCATTGTATGGTGGCTTTTCCTGCTCTGCATGCATCTCAGCATGCTTCCAGTCACCCTTTATTGCAGGGGTAATGCCTACTAATGCACCCATATCTGGGAGAAACATTGCAGAAAGCAAAACATTTTTCAACATCTGCCGCGCTGCTCCATTTGGACTTCTCTGAAATTGAAACAACTATAACAAGTAATAAAAACTTAGGGGCAAAGCAATGGCCAGAAGAAATGAGAGCAACAAACTTGCAAGCATTAAATCTTTTCATATTGTTTTGCTGTGGAACCATTCTGCTGCTGGATATTTGTACAGCAGTGCGAGGGTTAAGGAAGAACTTTTATGACTGGAGTAGTGAACTTTGTGTTTGAAAAGCAAAATCTCATAGATATTGGAAATCTGGAACAAAATCAAAATTGTGACACTACTTAGCAGATCTAGTCAGCGTTGATTATAATGAAGGTTTGCTGACCTGAAAAGTTTCTTGCTCCACGGATGTTACGTGAACTATATTAAGAATTTTCTGTTTTCTAATTTATGAATAATTTGCATGCTATTTGACATCAGGGCCTTCCTACTCTATATATTTCTAATGGCCTTTCACAATACTCGCCAATGCTGTTCCAATATGGCAGGATTCATGTCCTAAACATGCATGAGTACAGATTTACATCTCTGAAGCACCAAAATAAAAAATCACCTGCTGCAAAGCCCACTTTATTACTACCTTTATTATAAAGATTTAACTTTATCATTCACTGAATTATATCTCTATAAAATATAGTAATGCTCTGTGAATAACAGGATCATGGATTTCATTGCAAACCTTCATTATTCCCTTGTTCACTCATAAACTTTGCAATTATTTTTTAAAGAAAAAATAGAAATAAAATTAAATGATCTCAACACTGACATCCCAATAAGAAACATTGATGAGGCAGAAATGGTTATAAAAATGCAATGTTACCAAAAAAAGTGATTGTAATAAAATCAAATCCAGCCTGCTCAGCTCTTTAATCCGAGACAACCCTGCCGGTCTGGAATTTGTTGCAATAAGATATCATTACTTCTAAAATAATCAGCTAGATATATTAGTGTTTAGCAGCAGAACCAACCCATTTAGAAGGAAAATTAGAATGCACTGTAATCAGTTTTGTTAAATATGATGAGTACAGGTACATTGGGAGGACAATGTGCTTTTCAAAATTGCGGTTTTCAAAGTTACAGAATCCTCTCATCCCTTCTGTTTGCAGCAATATATTGTCAGATTCGAGACTTTACACAAAGTTAACACCAACTAAACTGTTCATATTCTGTTGCACCATTGATCATTTTGGTAGTTGCTGGACTGCTTTCCAGAACCTTGATCTGGAGACAAAAGTTCATTTTTTATCACAGCAGCTAGAAAACTTAAACTCAGTTCATTAAGTGTGAAGTGACCAAGAAACTACCAGAATGTAATAGACCCATCCTGTTCACTAATGTCAATTTTCTAATTTAGCCATCATGAGATTCCAGCCCCACAGCAATGCAGTTAACTCTTAGCTGCCCTCTGATGTAGCTTAGCAAAACACTGGGTTTAGAGAAATCTGTAATGGGGATTATTCTACCTAGATGAATGCAATTGTATTACGCAGCACAAGGGGAACTCTCCAGAATGAGCAATGAGCAAAGGTGTAAATGAGCATTGTAGTGGCAAAGCTGTGGTGGGGAGAACTGAACAATATAGTCTTGGTCGAGGTGATGCACCATACCCAAGAATGAAAGCCACACAAAGCTATCTTAGATGAGTTGAACACCAAAAGAGTACATAATAGGGGAGGCCAAATGGTCTCTCGTCTGTCTGCATTTCCGTATGGCCCCAGGCTTCAAATCCCCTCTGCCGGATCCCCATTGCCTTCCACCTCCTGATCTTTCAAAGATTTACTTACCTCCATTAGATTTAACACCTAATCTAAAATAGATTTTAGAATCTAAGATAGCTTTGTGTGGCTTTCATTCCTAGGTTTGCTGCCACTGAGTTGACTTCCACAGACTGGGAAAGAACATTTCAGAGATTTACTATCTCCTGCAAGAAAACATTTCTATGTCCTTCAGTTTTAAATAATCGTCCCCTTACCTTGAAACTATATTCCCTCATTCAAGATTCTCCATGAGTGAAAACATCTTGACATCTACTATTATGCTCCTTTGCAATCTACCACCTTATCCTTCACGTTTCACTAAGATCACCCCTCATTTTTCTCCAAGGAATACAGATTCAACTCATCTGTCCTTTCTTAATAGAACAGGCTGATGATGGAAGGTTGATTTTCAGACTGGAGGACTGTGACCAGTGGGGTGCCTTGGGGATATGTGCTGGGTCCATTGCTGTTTGTGGGTTCTTTCAATGATTTGGATGAGAGTGTACAAGGCATGATTAGTAAATTTGCAGATTTGGTATTATAGTGGTATTATAGACAGTGAAGATGGTTATCGATTACAGCACGGTCTCCATCAGCCGGGCAAATGGGCAGAGGAATGGTTGATGGTGTTTAATGTAGATAAGTGCGAGGGTTTGCATTTTGAGAAATCAATGTTATGTACAGCATGGAAACAAGCCCTTTAGTCCAATGTCTACAACCAGCGAACCCCCTTCCATATTAGTCTCATCTCCGAAATTCACCGTGAATGGTTGAAAGTTTAAAAGTATTGAGGAACAGAGGGATCTTGAATACTAATCCATAGTACATTCCACGCATCTAATTCTCTGGATCAAAAAGGCCTCCTCAGATCCCCTCTAATCCTTTCCACTTACCTTAAGTCTATGTTCTCTACTTTTATCTACCTCAGATATGGGGAGAACTTTCCTGGAGCCTACCTTATCTGTAACCCTCATAATAATATATAACTCAATCATGCCCCCTCTTAATCTCGTATTCTCCAGGGAGAATAGACCTAACTTCTCTGGTCTCTCCTCATAACTGAAAACATCCTGGTGCATCTCTCTGCACCAACACATCCTTCCTAAACCATTGTGATCAGAACTGCATGTAGCTGAGGTCTGACAAAGGGTTGATAAAGTTGGAGCACGACCTTCCTACTTCTGTATTCAATGCGCTGACTATCGAAGGCCAGTATCCCATATGCCTTTGTAACCATGTAATCTACCTTTGTTATCAATCAAGAATCTATGGATTAGTATTCAAGGTCCCTCCGCTCCTCAATACTTTTTAAATTCCAACCATTCACAGTGAATTTCCTAGCCTTATTAGTACTGCCAAAATACACACGTTTGTCTGAAATAAACTCTATTTGCAATTTTTCAGCATATTTCACCAAAACATTAATATTTCTCTGCAGCATTAATATACATTAATGACTTGGATGAAGGGAATATACATTAATAACTTGGATGAAGGGATTAAAAGTACCATTAGCAAATTTGCAGATGATACAAAGCTGGGTGGTAGTGTGAACTGTGAGGAAGATGCTATGGGGTTGCAGGGTGACTTGGACAGGTTGTGTGAGTGGGCGGATGCATGGCAGATGCAGTTTAATGTGGATAAGTGTGAGGTTATCCACTTTGGTGGTAAGAATAGGAAGGCAGAGTATTATCTGAATGGTGTCAAGTTAGGAACAGGGGACGTACAACGAGATCTGGGTGTCCTAGTGCATCAGTCACTGAAAGGAAGCATGCAGGTACAGCAGGCAGTGAAGAAAGCCAATGGAATGTTGGCCTTCATAACAAGAGGAGTTGAGTATAGGAGCAAAGAGGTCCTTCTGCAGTTGTACAGGGCCCTAGTGAGACTGCACCTGGATTTTTGCAGTTTTGGTCTCCAAATTTGAGGAAGGATATTTTTGCTATTGAGGGTGTGCAGCGTAGGTTTACTAGGTTAATTCCCGGAATGGCAGGACTGTCATATGTTGAAAGACTGGAGCGACTAGGCTTGTATACACTGGAATTTAGGATGAGAGGAGATCTTATCGAAACGTATAAGATTATTAAGGGGTTGGACATGTTAGAGGCGGGAAACATGTTCCCAATGTTGGGGGAGTCCAGAACCAGGGGCCACAGTTTAAGAATAAGGGGTAGGCCATTTAGAACTGAGATGAGGAAAAACTTTTTCAGTCAGAGAGTTGTGAATCTGTGAAACTCTCTGCCTCAGAAGGCAGTGGAGGCCAATTCTCAATGCATTCAAGAGAAAGTTAGATTAAGGATAGCGGAGTAAGGGGGTATGGGGAGAAGGCAGGAACGGGGTACTGATTGAGAATGATCAGCCATGATCACAGTGAATGGCGGTGCTGGCTCGAAGGGCCGAATGGCCTACTCCTGCACCTATTGTCTATTGTCTATTGACTTTTCCACACTATCAACAACAAACACCGCCAATCTTTGTGCCATCAGCAATTTTACTCCTTGTGCCTTTTACATCTCCATCCAAGTCATTCGCATGTATTAGAAACCGCAAGGGTTCTAAGCACTGATCCTTGTGGGACATCACTAGGCACAGGGATGAATGACAAAAGCAACCCTCTACCATCACCCTCTGTCTCCACTTCACCAAACCAATTTTGGATCCAGTTAGCCAACTTACCCTAGATCCCAGAGGCCCTAACCTTTTAAATTAGTCTCCCACATGGGAGACCTTGTCAAAGGCCTTACTAAAGTCCTTGTAAATCACAACTACCACACTACTCTCATCAATACACTTCATAATCTCTTCAAAGAATTCTGTCAAATTAGTCATCTGCCTGTCACAAGGCCATTTTGGTTGTTCTTAATTAGTCACTGCCTAATCAAATGATCATTAATCTCCCTCAGAATATTTTGCAATATCTTTCTCAAGCCAGACATTTGACTCACGGGTCTATAATTACCTGGCTTCTCTGCTCCCTTTCTTGAAAGGGGGAACCATATTTGCTGCCATTCAGTCATCTGATATCTCATGGGAGTCCAGTGAAGATGTAAAAATCTCAACCAGAGGCCCAGTAAACACTTTCCCTGCCTCCCATAGCAACCTGGAATCAATTCCATCTGGCCTTGGGAACATATCCACCTTTAAGTCAGCTAAGATATAGAAAATATCCACTTTATTTATGCAGACCTGCTCCACTGTTATTGAATACTCGAACTACAAAGTCCATTGTCTTTGTGAATATTGATGAAAAATATTTTTTTAGTTCCTCACCCATACCTTCTGGCTCCATGTGCAGATTGCCAATATTGTCCCCAATGGATCCTATTTTTTTTTCCTTCAGAAAAAAACTGATTTTAAAATTGCAATAGTAATTTCTGTTTTCCACACAAATAAACCCAAATTCACTTCAGCTGCCTAGTTACTATCAGCCAGAAATAGTTGAGAGTTCCTCTCAAACTTTGTGACATGTTTTCTCTTTCTGTAAAAGTGCAGCTTTCCTGTCCTGCTGGGCAAGTATTAGAAAACATTGTGATGGGGATGGGGTGGATGAGTTGGATCTTGTTATCTGTTTTATTGATTGCAATATCCTTGATCTATTATTTTTGCACACAGTTATTGTTGTTAGCATTTGTTATTCTGTGTTATAGCTTGACCGGGTTGAGCCCTCCTTTTTTTAGTGCCACTCATGGTAAACCTTCTGCACTCAGAGTCATTGGGACACAGAGTTATATCGGACGGAGGCAGACCCTTCAGACCAACTCATCCTTGCCGACCAGTTGCCTAACTGAGCTAATCCCATTGGCTTTTGCATAACCCATATGCCTCCAAACCTTTCCAATTTATGTACTTGTCCATGTATCTTTTAAATGTCACAATTGTACCTACCTCTGCCACACCCAATAACATATTGGTGCTGTAACCTTTTAAATCCTTTCTGTACTGTAAATCTTTCATCTTCTCCACTGCTCTTTCTTCCCCTGATGGCTCCCTAAAACCCCTTCTTTCTGAATAAGATGTTGGTCACCTGCCCAAACTTAATGAAGCTTATTGTAAAAACTTGGCTTGAATGTTTTTCTGTATTATTGCCAAATAAATGCAACATTTTCTTTTATATAGGGAAAATATATAGGATAAGAATCTTGGCATTCAATGGGCTTTGGGATTTTGTCCCACGGCTATGGTTGGAGATTCAAAACAACATTGGAATACTGTGACTTAGGTGGGACCATTCAGCCCATTGGTTCAATGCCAGGCAATGCAATCCTATCAGTCCCATTTCACCACATTTTCTGAAATCCCATTCTCTCTCAGTCCATTAATTCCTCCTTGACTCTCCTGCCAACCATCTACACTGGGGTTAATTTACAGTGGCAACTAATATACCAGCAAACATGCCTTTGGGATGTGGGTGAAAACCCCAGCATGCAGGGGTCATGAGAGTACCCAAAATCCATAAAAAATATATCCAGTCAGGATTGAACTCTGTTTGATGGAGCTGTGAGGCGGCAGCACTAATTGCTACATTACCTTGCTACAATAATGTGAGAGTGGTAGGCAGAAGCTAGGAAACCAAAGTATTCAATCAGCCCTCTGTTACATTAAGCATCCACCCATACTGAGAAAGATAGGCCTAGATTTGGTTTGTGTAGGAAGGAATTGGTTTGTTATTAGTATGAGTGGATGCTTGGTCCAGAGTGTCAGTGGGCCAGATTAGTAGCAGGTCAAATTCTCTTCAGGCCCAATGTTATGCAAGGTTAAAATTCTCCCCTGTGCCAAGCTAACCTTTTAGAGGTACAAAGTGATGTTTGCTTCAGCCTGGGAAACTTGATTACTTCAAGCCAGTAAAGGATCCCTGGAAACATGCTGAGGTGAAGATTGGTTTCCTCCCAAACCACCGCCAAAGTGGAAGAAATAAGCGTTTAAATGCCACGATAGATTAAAAGTAGAATGCTTGACTTTTCACTTGCAAACCTATATTTACTGTATGTGGCTTATTCTATGAGAACTTAGACAGGTATAGTACTCAATGAAAATACATTGTGTCAAATTAAGAATTGAAGTATTCTTCGGCACTAACTCAGAAGGCACATTAAGTCACGCACAGAAACTGGATTGCATTTCATTTTCAAGGCGACATAGCACACGGTAAGATCCCATACACAAAGTGACAACTGACCAGCTATCACCAGTGTGTCTTGTATTATGTTGAGGAGGGAACCCAAATGCTAGCTTCAGAATTGATAATAGTTAATTAGCAGGCACATACATTCTGTCCAATTGTTCCTTTCCATTGACTTTAATGGAAATCACCAAGTGAATAATGCATACTTCGCTGCTCATTTCTTCCCCGATATTACAGCATTCTCTCAGTCTAGATTTTGAGCAGCACTGGAAAGCAATTTGAAACCTACAATTATTTGGCTTAGAAGAACATGTCATAGCTGACACCACTTAGTGTCATCATATTAGTCTGGATTCCAGCAGGATCATTAAAATCCATAGACCAGGGTTACACAGTGATAAAAGAACTGAATTCCAGAAGTGAGATGAGAACGTCTGCCCTTAACATTCAGGCAGCATTGGATGGTGTGTGCTATCAAAGAGCCCGATAAAACTACAGTCAATGGGAATCAGAGGGAAATCTCTGCATTGCCCTGAATTACACCAAGCACGTAGGACAGTGGCTGTGGTTTATGGAAACCAATCATCTTAACCTTGGAATATTGCTGCAGAGGATATCACTTCAGAGCTCAACCATCAATAGTTCTTCAATGACCTTCACTCACTGGGAATGTCTGCTGATGAATGGATAATGTTCAGTGCCATTCTCAATCAAGTAAAGAAGCAGTCTGTACCTGAAGTGCAACGAAAGGAGCTCTTTAAACTGGTATTACTAGGAATGAAGAATGGGTCAATGAAGGGAAAATAACATTTGCACCATAACCAGCTAACCAAGGCAGAAACTAACCACCACCATTGACATTCAATAACATTACAACCGTCTGGTCCACCCAATGTTAACAGTCTGGTGAGGGTGAGTTACCATTAATCAGAGGCATAATTTGATCAGCCACATACATACTGTAACTCCAAGAGTCAGTCAGACAGTTGATCTTCTGTGGTAAACAACTTACTTCTTGAGTATCCACAGTCATCTATTGTTGCCTAAGACTGTCTATCAGACATGTGCGGAAAAGCTTCCGGTGAGTGTGACTCCAACAAGCTGAACAATGTAACCCAACTGAATGATAACCAAAGCATCATCCTAAGCATTCACTCTGTCCATGGCCTGTGTACGTGCTTGTTGTGCATGTTCCATCTGGAACAGCTGCTGCAACAATTCACCAAGGTTATTCCAATGGGGCCTCCTTTCCCATTATCTCTGTCATCTAGAAGGCCAAGAGTGGAAGATACAAGGGACCACCATGATTTAACTCCCTCTCCAAATGGAGTACTCTATGGCTTGGAAATATTTTGCCATCATTTCCAAGTCAGATCATATCGGATATAATCCTGCTAATAGCATCCTGGGAGTCCTATTAATAGAAAGACTGCAAGGGGATAACAGACCATTCACATTATATTCACATTAATTCTGATCACACAACTTAGTCCAAATAGTTTGAAAAATATTTTCTGTTTCACTCTTACCCAAAATTCAGAACATAGAATTTCTACCAGGCAGAATGTTATCTTGGTATAATTGGTAAACATGTATGTATTATGCTAAATACATCTATAATTATGTTTAAAATTAATGGGTTCCTCGTAACAAAAAAAGGCAATATAGAATCTGCAGAATGTCACAATTTATATTTAACAAAATAATATATTTCATAGAATATGCACATTGGCCACACTAAGTACAGTTGCGCTATAATTCCACATTGTAAATGTTTTCATTGAAATATTTTCATTTACATTCTCAGGCACAACATTAGTGGATCAGATTATAAAATGAACAGTCTTCATATGATAGCTTTCCTCCATCAGTCATTGTTAGGGTGAAGCAAACAGCAAAGTGCAGAAAAAGTCAGAGCTGAAACAAATTCAGAAGTATCACAGTTTGCCTGCAAACAGCTTCGAATATTAAGTGCAAACAGCCAGTACTTAGGAGGAGCAAGAAAGGTCCTTAAGGTGACACAAGAAGCAGTTGCATTTAACATAAAAAATTGCAAATCAAAATATATTAGTAATCAGTAGTCAAAACCCTAATTTAATTTTCAACTGAAATAGCATCCACAGGTAGGATGAGATGATGAGCAATGTTAAAAAAATAATGTTTCACCAAACAGTATTTGCACCAGGAATCTTGATCTTCCAATGACTATTGCAGTGTGTAGAGCTAGGCTTTTTTTTTTTGGCTGTACAGCACTTTATGGTGCTGCTTTGCTGGCAGTTATTTAAAAGTGGAACAGTTGATTCCCAGTTCACAGTCGTTCACATTCCCGTTTGACACATGTGGCCTGTCGTTCTCTCTTCCACCAGTCCTCATTCTGAGAGCACTGGCATATGGTGCAGTCATCCACCTTCACTTCCATCCCTGCCGGGATTATTGTCGAACCTGCAAAACAGTTGGGACCTAAAACAAGAAGAAAAACACATGTTTTGGGATACAGGGAATTAGTTACAGGGTACTCAACACAAGCCTAAAGTAAAGAAAACAAGAAGATACTAAGCAGGTCTGGGTCCATATGGAAAAACGTTGATGCACTGGGTAATTGAATTGTGTCACAGCCAGTCGTTTTGCAGATGTTTACAGTTCTTAACAGGGATTCTAAATGCATCTTCTCGCCTAGTTGTTGAAATATTTCATAAATCTAATTTGTGTACTATTTGGACAATATAATAAAAAGAAACTGACACATTGACAATTTAATCTTGAGCTTTCAATTCAATCAAATACTTGAATTAACAAATAACATTTAATGGTGGATAGCTGGCCTTTTAAATCTATTGTTCCCATAACCTCCCACGAAAACCCCATTGGTTTCCGAAGTTGTAAACATATACTTAAATAATGTGAATTTTGGTGGAGATTCAAATTAAATTCTTGATTCAGAGATACTGATCCTGAAACACTGCTATGATTCATTTGTGAATCCTAGAATCTGACAGTGGAACAAGATCATGTGGTCCATTGCACCATTGCAAGCATTTTGAAACGTTTTCAATTAGTCCCACTGTTTTCAAAAGCCCTGCAACTTTTTCTCTTTTGAAAGATGTCCTTGAATTTGTTTTTGCTACATTTCAGGAGTACATTGCAGATTATAACAACTTGTCAGTAAATTTAATTCTCTATATCTGTCCTTAGCCATTTCTGGAAAGTGTCTTAAATAACAAACAGGCAGGCGATCCTAATAGCCTCAGCACAATTCTACACCTCAGTTTTTTTAAAGCACGGCTTAAAGAATACACTCAAATTTTTATCTTTCAACCAGTTTTATAATCAACTAGACCAAGTGGACCCATTGGGCCCAAACCTCTCCTGCATTGGTGCAGCACCCTCCCCACTCCTCCTCCCCCCATCTCCCCCCTACCCCCTCCCTCCCCCTCCCACCATCCCTCCCCTTCCCCTCCCTCCCTTCCCCTCCCCCCATTCCATCCCCCCTCAACCCCCCCTTATCCTCCCTCCTCCCCCCTTCCCTCCCTTGGAGATAGATTTAAACTTTAAAATGTGAATAACTTAAAAAATATAACCGATTTCAATGAAACTTCTTTCATTAGCACCAAAGGGATGACAGTGAGTAAGGTGGGCCTAGAATTGTCATGCTATCGTGTACCGTTTTGGCTGTAGTTCGGGAACAAACAAACGAGAGCTTTAGTATATAGTCTAGACCAAGTGGACCCGTTGGGCCCATTCCTCATAGAGGGGGGACAGGGAAGGGGAGAGGGTGCCACTCACCTCAACCCCGTGGCGCCAGCGCTGCAGCCAGAGCGAGCCGTGGACCCACAGCCTCTCCTGTATTATAGAACCCTCACCCCTCCCACTCAAACCCCCTTATCCCCCCTCCTCCCCCCGCTCTCCCTCTCCTCCCCCACCCCTCCCCTGTTCCCCCCCTCCCTCCTCCCCTCCCCTCCCACCAACCCCACTCCCAGCCTTATCCATCCCATCCCCTCCACTGCACCCCTCTCCCCCACCCCACCCAACCCCAGCCCCCCCACCCCATCCCCAACCCCCCCATTCCCCCACCCCACCCCCTTTCAACATAAATTGACCTAGTGATCCGTGGAACCGTTGGCGCCGAAAGCCACTTACCCGTGCGTGCAGAGCTGAGCAGCGGCGGGTGCCGGTCCTCCCGCTGGCCCTCCGGGGGGGGGGGGGGGGGGGGGGGGGGGGGGGGGGGGGGGGAGTGCATTTGTTAAAGTTTATAAGGTAAATTGTTTTTAAAAAGTAACAAAAGTGGGTCTACACCATGCACGGGGGAATGGTGAGTAAGGTGGGTGGAAAATTGTGGCGCTATCGTGCACTGTTTTGGATTAGATGTTGTCATCCTGAAAATTAAATTAAATAATGTCAAGTGTTAAATATGTGGTCATTTTTTAAATTTTCTCTCAGAGGTGGAGGCAAGTCAGCAAGCTATGAGGTGAAATCTGCTGGGATTATTTCATTAAACTGTGTAATCTTCACAGCAACAAGTCTAATCTCTAGTTCATACCATAGACACAAGATCTGATACATGCTTAATCTTTCACTATCTGATGATTAAAACACACAGAATCTTATGCGAGTTCAGTGAACTAACTGTTGGGATAAGGGTTAGATGTGGTTGTCGGTTTTTGTGCTGAACGGAACATTATGTTACATTATGTGATGCAAGAAAATGTTTCTGTGTTGGTGGGAGGCGTTTGAGAATTATCAGTTATAAATAACAACTATTGATAAATCCAAAAAGGAATTTGGGGAAAGGCTTTTACTTGTTTTACAAGAGTGACTTGTTAGAACATGAAAGTGTTACCAAATGGAGTAATTGAGTCAAATAACATAGACACATTTAAAGAAAACTGGAAGTTAACATGGAAAATGAAAACAGAAAAGCAGGTCAGACAGCATCTGTGGAGAATGTTTAATGCTTTAGGTGACCGACCTATCATCAGACTACATGAAGAAAAAAGAAAGGATGGATCAGATTGGATGAGGTGTGATGTGAAGCATAAACACTGCTAGACTATTTGAGCCAAACAGTCTGTCTGTAGGCTTTACCATCGGCATAATTCCTCAAACATGAGTAACAGTGTGTAACTTCAGTCAGAACCTGAGCACAATGACTGCTTGCCCATGCTAGAAAAGAGCATCTGTGCAAATTGCAGACGTAGCATGTTGCAAACAATACCATAAAGTGATTGAAAGGCCAGAAATCTCATCTTGGGATTTCAGACGCAGCTCTAAATTCCTCACTGGATTTGAATTTTAATCTGAAATTGTTGATTAGATTTTCGTTTTGTGATATTCCCATTATTTCTTTAAATACTTCATATGCTCTTTCTAACATTATCAATTACACATTGTAAACACATCAGTGTTGTAAATATTAGTTAAATAATCCCACCAGTAATGCAGAAGGGTAGTCATCCATCTTTCAGCTATGTAAGATGGATAACTCAGATGCCAAGGAAGGAACTGATATCTTTCCCAAGGCAGCCTGAAACCTATTATCTCTGGTGAGATATTTTGTTTATTCCTGAGCTACATTGCTCCCAATAGATCATTAAATGAATAGTGCAGCAAAGTACTCGTGCTCTTTCCCAGCTATGCGTCATTGCAAACATCTGAATTATTCACTCTGTATTTCATTCTAATTATATAGATTATTGATGCTATAAAATCACTAATTACATCCAAAGAATATTGATTAAAAGGTAATTGCAGTATAAATAATGATTATAACGGCCAGCATCATTTGTTTTTGTGGATTTTGCTGAAAGACCATGAAAGCATCATTGCACCTCCTCTCACCCTACCTCCTGCACAGATGCTATCCCCTACTCTCAATTTCTCTGACACTACTACATCTGCTCTGAAGATTAGGCTTTCCATTTTAGGACATTCGAGGTGTCCTCTTTCTTTAGTAAACATGGTTTTCCCCCTTGGTATTGTAACTGGATCCCTCATCCGTGTTTCCTCTATGCCTCATAGTTCTGCTCCTACCACTCCTTCCCTCAGACAGAGCAAGGATAGAGGTCCCTGATCCTTATTTTTCATCCCACCAGCCTCTCCATCCAACAATTCATTCTCTGAAATTTCAGCCACCTTCACCGTGATCCCACCACCAGTCACATATTCCCATCCCCATCCCTTTCTACTTTCTGTAGAGCCCATTCTCTCTGCAATTCCTTGGTTCACTCATCCCTTCCTACCCAAACCATCCCTCCCCAAGCACCATCCCCTGAATTCGCAGGAGATGTAAAATCTGTTCCTCCAACCTCTCTCCCTCACATCCTTCCAGGGACCCATGTAGCCCTTGCACGTGAGATAGTGGTTCACATCCACCTCTTCTAACCTCATCTACTGCATTGGTGCTCCTGATGTGGTCTGCTTTGGTGAACACTTGCATGTGATCCTCCTAGGTCTGCTGAATCTCCCAGCTGCTAACCATTTTAACTCCCCTTCCCATTCCCACACTGACCTTTCTGTCCTGGGTCTCCCCCATTGCCAGAGTGAGGCCACTTGCAAATTGGAGGAACAACACCCTGGATAGCTTACAACCCAGCGGTATGAACTATAAATTCTCTAATGTTAGGTAATTTCTACAAACACCTCTCTCCTCACTCTCCCCTCCTCTT
Organism: Rhinoraja longicauda; assembly: GCF_053455715.1. Taxonomy (NCBI): domain Eukaryota; kingdom Metazoa; phylum Chordata; class Chondrichthyes; order Rajiformes; family Arhynchobatidae; genus Rhinoraja; species Rhinoraja longicauda. The sequence continues at coordinate 39,321,067 of NC_135960.1, forward strand.
TTCCCCCCCTTCCTCCACTAAAAGTCAGTTGACTAGTTCAACAGTTCGCAACTACGTATCGCTCTTGGGCTCACACCTGCCTCTAGCCAACAGTCAGCCTACCAGGGAACCACCTTGCCAGTGGAGGCAATCATTATCTATAACATAATTACCTTTTAATTAATATTCGTGCTTGTGGTCACCTGCTAGGGGCCCTGATTTGTCCTGTTTTATCTTCACTTCTAATTTCTTCTGTCACTTTTAACTACTACAATCAGTCTGAAGAAGGGTCCCAACCCGAAATGACACCTCTCCATTTTCTCCAGAGATGCCGTGGAGTTACTCCAGCAAATTTGTGTCTATCTTTAAATTGCATCAGTTTAGATGTCACAATGGAATTTTGTGTTTAAGAAGCAGTTAGACAGGTACATGGATAGGACAGGTTTGGAGGGATATGAGCCAAATGGTGGCAGGTGGGACTAGTGTAGCTGGGACATGTTGGCCGGTGCGGGCAAGTTGGGCCGAAGGGCCTGTTTCCACATTGTATCACTCTATGACTCTATGGAGGTTTGCTGGCCTATTAAATTGATTGTTCCCCTAACCTCCCACTAACACCCCATTGGTTTCTGAAGTTGTAAACATATGCTTAAATAATGTAGGTTTCAGTGGAAATACAAATTAAATTCTTGAATCAGAGATACTGATCCTGAAACATACTGCTATGATTCAAGAATCCTAGAATCTGACAGTAGAACAAGATCATGTGGCCCATTGCACCAATGCAAGCACTTTGAAACGTCTTCAATTAGTCCCACCGTTTTCGAAAGCCCTGCATCTTTTTCCTTTTGAAAGATGTCCTTGAATTTGTTTTTGTTACATTTCAGGAGTACACTGCAGATTACAACAACTTGTCAGTAAATTAATTCTCCATATATCTGTCCTAAACCATTTTCGGAAAATGTCTTAAAAAACAAACAGGCGGGTGATCCTAATCGCCTCAGCACAATTCTTCTCAGATTTTTAAAAGAACTGCTTGAAGAATACACTCAATTTTTTATCTTTCAACCTGTTTTATAATCAATGTTGTCATGGAATTTTGTGTACAAAGGGGATACTGACTATCATTGTTGAATCAACAGGTTTCCTCTGTACACCAAGAATGGGTTTATAAGGACACACTGGCCTGCAGTTAGTAACTTCTGCTTCTTTCACCAGTACACATCCCAATAATGTAATGGAGATGCCAGTAATATGCTGCCCGACAAAAAATGCTGCCCGAGTTTCCAAGTGACACGCAGTATCTCAAAGTTTGGTAGCAGCTTTGAGACATTACACCTTTAATTCTTAGTTATAGGATGTACCACTTTGAATGACCGGCATCTATATACTAAAACTCTCATTTGTTTGTTTGTTTGTTTGTTTGTTCCTGAACTACAGCCAAAACGGTACACGATAGCACGACAATGTTAGGCCCAGCTTACTCACCTTTGTCCCTTGGGTGCGAATGGAAGAAGTTTCATTGAAATCGGTGTTATATTTTTAAAGTTATTCACATTTTAAAGTTTAAATCTATCTCCTAGGGAGGGAGAGAGTGGGTGGAGGGAGGGGGGTGGGGGAATGAGGGAGGATAAGGGGGGTTGAGGTGGATGGGGAGGAATGCAGGGGGAAAGGGAGGGGTGTGGGGAGGGAGGGGGAGAGGGGAGAGGAGAGGGGGGGAGGAGAGGTGGAGAAGGTGCTGCACCAATGCAGGAGAGGTTTGGGCCCAACGAGTCCATCTAACGGCATCCTCTGCCGTTAGTCACATCTAACGGCATCCTCTGTTCTATTTGTCCCTGTCCGTGTCTGGTGAAAACAATTTCGCTGAAACTACCAGTGGATAAGGTCAAAATCAAAAACAGAGCATTCAGGTCCCAGATCACCAGCAACTAAAAATATCAATTTTGCACGTGATCAATTTTGCAAAGCTAACATTGGAGTAGATCAATTTATTTTGGGATAGTTGCACTTAAACAAGGATTAGCTCCACAATTGAAGTTGCCATTCATTTATTGCACAGATCATGAGGAGTGTCGTGACGCTCACTATTATTTTGAACAAAACATTTGGCCTGATACAATTGATGCCATTCACATTTTGGAATCAACCATAAAAGTTGTATGTAAAAAAGGCTGCACTATAACTGAAGATGGAAAGCAATATTTTATAAAGGTTTTAATCATGATTTTTATAATAGAACAAGCTGATGAATGGTGGGTCTGATGTAAGGTCATTGACTTGAAATGTAAGCTCTTTCTCTATAGATTTACCTGACCTGCTGAGTATCTCCAGCCTTCCCTGTTTTCAGATCAAGGTTAAGGTGATACAATGCCCATGATTCATAGTGCGTGACCAACCAGCTCAGTCATCCGGCAATGTGAAGGGAAATGCATTATCCTTTTGGAGGAATGAGCTTTTGCAGTTTGCAGACATTTCAGGATCACTCATACATATTTGACAGAAAGTGCTCCAATTGTAAAAAAAAATAAAGAAATATCATGAAAGGCATATCCTTAATAATAACATACATTAAAAAAAATAGGGAATCATGCTTGGAATAAATGGAAAGGGTTGTAATATCCCCCTCAGTTATTTTCTAATGCATCTGCAGAACAGGTAATGGAATTCTAACAAAATCCATTCACCTCCTTGTCTCCTTATGGTTTCTATCTGCAGCTCTCAGTAAATGGATCTGTTCAAATTTGGTGCACACCACTCATACCAAACTGAGATCTCGAGTTAATACCGAGGAAGTTTTGGACATCAGCTTCCGAAACCCGATCGGTTAATGTGAATGTGTTAATTAATGCCTTTAAAGTGGCCACACTTATTGAAGTCTGTGAAATGCCTTGATCATAGAATTCTAAAATCTCAGTTAATTGAGCCATTTTAGAATACAACAATAAATCCTGATTCCCTCCTTTACTAACATTACTGTAAATTGATTATTTTCAATTTGGTCTTTATGCAGTTCCCCTTTATAAGGTACAATTGAATCAGCTTCCATCACTCCTCAATCCCTACTGTGCAGAGTATAACAATTCACAGAATGAAGTAAAAAATCTTTCCATCTTCTTCCTAGTAAGGCCAATTATTTAAAATCTGTGCCCAGGGCCGCAGTAAGCTGGAGCTCCTCTGGCACTTGCTCCCCTGAACATAGTGCATATGTTATAAAGGGGCTTAAATATGGAACAAGGTGACGCCACCACCCACACCCCATGTGACATCACCCAGCCAGTGGCCAAGTGCTCCCGCTCCACCAATAACGGACGCCCGGGCCGGGAGGCGGGTTGCAACCTCTGTTCGGCGAACACACTCGGCTCCGCTCCTTGAACCGAGTCGGTCCCGCTCCCCGAACTCTGTTAGTCTACATGGTCCGGGCCTACAGTGTCGGGGCCTACAGCGGCCCGCGGGCCTAATATGGGACTCTCAGAGAGTGTGTGATGGAGGGGTTTACTTTAGAGATACATCGTGAAAACAGGCCCTTCGGCCCACCGTCCGTACCGACCAGCGATCCCCGCACACACTAGGGACAATTTTACATATACACCAAGCAAATTAACCTACAAACCTGTATGCCTTTGGAGTATGGGAGGAAACCGAAGATCTCGGAGAAAACCCACGTGGTCACAGGGAGAACGTACAAACCATACAGACAGCACCCGTGGTTGGGATGGAACCTGGGTCTCCAGTGCTGCAAGCGCTGTAAGGCAGCAGCTCTACCGCTGCGCCACCGTGGGGGGAATGACGGAGGATTGCTAGAAGAGGGCCAGAGGAGTGGGAGCCGAGGGTGCCAGAGAAGTAGAGACAGGGAGGGCCGGACGAATGTGGAAAAGGTAGGGCCGGAGGAGTGATTAGAGTCGGGACTGGAGGTATAGGGCTGAGAGGGACGGAGTAGGGGTAGGGAGTGCTGAAGCAGTGGAAGCTGAGAGGCATGCAAGGTGTGGGTAGAGGTGGTGGTAGAAGAGTGAAGGAGGAGACAGGGCCCGGGAAGTGAGGAGAGAAGGTCAGGGGATTGGTGAGAAAGAGGGCCCGAGCTTTTGGGATGAGTGAGAGGGAGTCGCAGGATTTTGGGAGTATGGGCCAGAAGAGTAGAGAGAGAGAGAGGTACGGACGGGTAGGGGCTGAGAAAAGGCCAAATGTGTGAGGGAAAGTGCCTATAGAAATGGAAAGTAAAAGCCGGAGGAGGTGGGGTGGGGGGGCATGGAGGGAGGTGTGGGGGAAAGAGGTTTGGAGGAAATGGGGAGAGCGTAATGGAGATGCGCAGGGGGAGAGTGGGATGGAGAATAGGAGGGAGAGTGGGACAGAAGAATGGGAATAAAGAGGGGTGGTCGATTGGCGGAAGAGAGGGCTGGAACAGTAGCTATTTGGAGGGATCGAAAGTCTGGGAGGCGAGAGGGAAGGGGGTTTGGGGAGAGAGACGCCCAGTGGAGTGGGAGAAGCAGAGAGCGGGGGAGTGGGGAGAGAGAGAAGACCACAGGAGTGAAGAGAGAGAGGCCCTAGCAAGGAGAGGAAGGAACAGAGGGGTAGGGAAAGAACAGGTGGGAGGTATGCGGAAGAGTGAGCAGCAGAGGATTCGGGGGAGCGTGCCAGAGGAGTGGGGGGAGAGCGCCGGAGGAGTAGGGAGGAGGGCCGGAGGAGTGGGAGAGATGGGGGGGGGGAGCGGGTGATGAGGTGGTGAAAGTGGCTCGGGGACTTGAGAGAAAAGAGCCGATGAGCGAGGAATGAGAGGGCGGGGATGTGTGGAGAGACAAGGCCAATATTCGTGCAGAGAGGTCCGGAGGAGTGAGGTGTTTGGGTGAGGGCAGAGGTGTGTGGAGTAAGAGGGCCGGAGACTGGGCGGTTGGGTGGTGACGCTCCAGCTGCCCATTGGTCCGTGCAGCCCCACCAACACATTCAAACCGCGGCAGTTGGGGAGTGGCGCGCGCAACACAGCGCCCCTCAGTGGGAAGCCGATTTCAAGCATTTAGTGCGGGGCCCGTAGCAAATGCTATTTTTGCTGCTATGTTAATCCAGCACTGTCTGTGCCTCTCATCACCAACTCCCCGACCACAGGAGGGTATCCTGTACACAAACAAAATTCACGCAGTGACCACAGCTGTCCATTGCAAAGTTCTGCCACAATGCAAAATCAGGATTATTTAAATTGGGTCCTCAATACCGGCAGAGGGAGGAGGTGAAATGGTGATGCATGATTAATCTGAATTGTTTGCACTGGGTGCAGAAAATGCAGACAGCATGCCAACTTTGCTGCCTAACTATTATGTCAGTACACACTCATTCTCAGTGCAGTTCATTGGCCGAATTAATCAGAGGAAGGGAAGAGGGACTATATTATTATTCAATTATACAAGGTAATGCTCTTTGCAGCTTTATTTTAATGGGAAAGTGTGCTGCTGTCGATGCTGAAAGTTCCTGTGAAAGTGCAGCTAACCCGAGAGAGGCTGGACTCTAACCTTTTTGGATGCAGAAGATTTTGGTGAACCCAGAGGAAAGGTGAATATGCTGCACTCTCAGGGGACAGGAAGCCATTGGGTTAGAATCATCATGGCACACTGGAGGCCACTTGACCCATTGAATCCTTACCAAATATCTTTTCAGTAAATCTGTCAGTTCTATTTCCCCGGTCTATTCTGACAGCCTTGCATGTTTATATTCCACAAAAGCTTTTCTAAATGCCTAATGAATTTGACTCTACTTGCACCAACTTCATAGACAGAGAATTCTAAGTCATTACCATTAGCTACATAAAGGAGACCCCCCTCACATTCTCTTTTTACCTCTTCCTCAAATCCTTTCTGTTTCCATAGTCTTCAAACTATCAACTAATGCAGTTTATATTTCTCGACATCTAAAGTTACCATAATCCTGCACATCTTTATCAAATTTTCTCCGAAGTCCTATACACCAATAAGAATAAACCTAGCTTCAACCTAACTTTATGGCTTAAATCTTTCATCATTGGAAACATCTGGTCAATCTGCACCCTCTCAGCATCCTCACACTCTTCCTAAACTTTGATACCCAGACCTGGACAATGCTCCAGGTGTGGCCTATCCAGAACATAATAAAAGTTAAGCAAAATTGCTTTGTGTTTATACATACCTCTATTCACAAACCCCACCAACACGCAGGCTTTGCGGTTGGCATTCTCACTAAGTTCTGACACCTTCAAAAGATCTATGCATATAAACCTGCAGGCCGCACATTCTCCATCACACTCCATACAATGTCAGCATTGTCACCCAAATTATTTTGCTGATTTGCATCATCTCACACTTCTCTGTATTAAATTCCACCCGGTACCTGCCTCCTCTACCAGCCCGCATCCTGTTCCAGTCCATTTTATTATCCTCTCTGTCTCATTCCCACATTTGTATTATTGGCAAATCTTAACATTTCAAAATATCTTTCCAATATGTTCAATGGTCCTAGCACTGACACTGGAAGAACCGGAACACAACATGCCTAGTGTCCTCCAGTTTACAAAACAATCATTATTATAGCTTGAGTACAAAACAATAATTTATTATAGCTTGAGTACAAAACAATGTCCTGAAGCTCAGTGGGTCAGGCAGCATCTGTGGAGGGAAATGGACAGTTGACAATTCCTTCCACAGATGCCTCTGAGTTCCTCCGGCAGATTATATTTTGCTCATAATTCCATTATCCGTGGTCTCTTGGGTCTCCATTTATTGAAGCTTGCCACTTCAAGCTAATGTTTTTATGCAAGCTGATAATAATCTTCCTATTCCATTGCCCTCAGTTTTGTCAAGTTACCTTTTTTGGGCATCTTAGGTAGCATGGATGAGTTGGGCTAAAGGGCCTGTTTCTGTGCTGTGCAACTGACTCTATCTGGCACTTTGCCAAAGGTTTTCTTAAAATCCATTTAGACAACATCCACTGCATTCCCTTCATCAACCTATGACCCCATCAAAAATTCACTAAGGTTGGTTAAACACAAATTTACGCGGCTCTTCTTTATTAAATCAAACGTCTCCATGTGCATATTAGTATTTTCTTTGATTATTGTTCCTATAAACTTACTACTGATGTAAAACTGACCATTCTGTGGGTAGTAAGAATAGCCTTGTGAGATTTCTGTTCCATTTTTACTTTCTAATCCTTTGACATCTCCCACCCTGTGATACCTTACTTTTCACCTCCCTTATATGTGGGGAACAATGGAAGACCATGACAAACCTCTCTACCATTTCTAACCCCCATTTCCTGTTTTCCTTGGCAACGTTAGATGCAAATCATCCAGACCAGATGACTTATAAATTGTAAGTATTGACAGTTTTTCCAGTACATCCTGCCTGTCACTTATCACCTCTAGATTTCAAGAGAGAGTTAGATTTAGCTCTTAGGGCTAATGGAATCAAGCGATATGAGGAAAAAGCAGGAGCGGGGTACTGATTTTGGATGATCAGCCATGATCATATTGAATAGCGGTCGCTGGCTCGAAGGATCGAATGGCCTACTCCTGCACCTATTTTCTATGTCTATGTTTTTATTCATTATCTTCACCAATATATTTTGACAGTATTCCTTTCTTTAATGAATGCTTCTAATCTACATAGGCCAACTCACCACCTACTATCCATTTACCATTCATATACTGGTGGAAGATTTTTGTGTTCCCTTTTATGTTGACTGTTGTTTTGCATTCTCATATTCTTTTTATGAAATTAGTCTTATTGTTCTCTTCATTTCCCCTTCCAACTTAATTGAATTTAGCATGGTTCTCACTTGAAGAAACCACCTGACATGAATATAGACATAGAACAGTACAGCACAAGAACAGGCCCTTCGGCCCACAGTGTCTGTGCCAAACAGAATGCTAAGACCAACTCTTGTCTGCCTGCACGTAACCCATATCATTCCATTCCCTGTATATCCACATGCCAATCGAAAAACCTCAAACAAAAGTATCGTGTTAGCATCAACCATCACCCACAGCAGTGTGTTCCAGGCACACACCACCCTCTGTAAACAAAACTTGTCTTGCACATCTTCTTTAAACTTTGCCCCTCTCATCTTAAAGTTATGCCTTCTGGTATTTTTTTTTTCCATCCTGGCTGTCTACCCTATCTATGTCTCTATACCTTTATTTACTTCTCTCAGACCTCCCCATTACCTCTGGCTTTCCAGAGAAAGCAATTTAAGTCTGTCCAACCTCTCTTTGTAAGTAATACCCCCCTAATCCTGTCCTACAGTACAATCCCATTACAGTGCTTGTACCTTTCTTATTTCTAAGCTCTACACATATTACCGCAGTGTACAAACCCTCCAGTGTGTCCTCGCTGAAGCTGTTGTGTCAGTCTCCCTGATTAATGGCACAACTCCTCCAGCTCTTTTACTTCCCTCTCAATTACATCTGAAACATCTAAACCCTGGAAGATTGTGCTGTCAGTTGTGTCCCTCCCACATCCACGTTTCCACAATGGCCACAACATCATAGGTCCAAGCACTGATCCAGGCTCTAAGTTCATCTGGTTTTCCCACAATACTAACATTAAAATAACCGCACTTCAGTCATCAGCTTCACCATATTTATTCCTCCACCTGCCTGTCCTTCCTTTGAGACTTAACGGTCCTGACTACCTTTCAATCATTCCTTCCAATTTTTGACCTACTACTTTGGTTCCCACTCACTGCCTCTCTAGTTTCATCATGGCTATGGTTCTTGTGTCCTTCACTCTTGCGGGAATGTACCTAAACATTCCTCTTTAATGACCGCCCATTGTTTAATTGCATATAATTCGTATACTCTGGCTAGATGTCCTCCTGTTCCATTGACATTAGCTTTGTTCCAGCTTAGAAAACCCATAGCTTCAGTGACCCAGTTTCAAATCTGACCCCTGGTGGTGTCTAGAATTTCCATGCTCACCTTGTAAGAGCATGAGCTTCTTGCCAGTTCCTACCACATTTCAAAGATATGCTAATTGGCTACTGTACATTGCCACAAATGATGGAAGTGTAGACAAGTGTAGACAAGTGATAGAATCTACAGGGGAATTAATGGGAATGCAGAGAGAATAAAGTGAGTTAGGGTAGGATTGGAATAAATATCCATTTTACAGATATATATATGTATATATATATATACATATGCACACCTTTCTGTTTATTGTAACATTTTTACTATTAACAGTAAAGTAATTACCTCCCCATTAGCTGTCAGTTCTCAATATCAACTGTCAGTTCTCAATATCAACTCACTCCATATGGTTCTTGCACAACTCTGTAACTTCTGCGTAGAATTGTTCCTCACCAGAAAATAAGGCTTGCAACCTTTCTGCAGCACCAGAAGGTCTAATGACTTTACATAAATGTTCAAGGTCAGTGAAGCTATCTTCAAGAACAATATCCTACCAACTGTATCAGACTCTGTCCGATTTACCACACCCTGCAACAATTGGTTCTCAACAATTTCTACCAAGTCTGATGCCTAGCCTTAAAATGCTTCACCGTACTTCATACACTCGGCACTTCCGCAATCTCACACCTTGCATACACTGCCAGGTATTCCACTGTGGCAGCTACATCATGCAAAGAGGCCACTTATCAATCTGAAACAATGTCCTCTGCAGGAGACACGGGCATACAGCTGATGGCTGCAGGTTCTGGCTGGAGGGAAAGAGATGGGCGATGGAAGAGATAGTGCTGGCCGAAATGGGAAGGGCTATTGCTGGATGTGGCTGAAATCAATCAATACATGGATGTCTACACAACTAATTTCCTTTCGCTCATCCTATTACACCCTCATTCCACATCCTTCTAATTGAGAAATGGCGGATAGCATGTATACTTTTATTCTTGACTGCAGCTCAACTTGCTGCCATGGCATATCAATGTAAATAGCTTCCAGAGTGTCACACCACTCAAGCAATCACTTTTTAACTGATCCATTCCTTCATGAAACCTTTGTGTAGTCAGCCTTGTTCTGAGATCCACGTTCTTCTGCTTCCTCTTCCATCAGTTTGCCCTGTTCTACAGACTTTGCTCATTCTCCTTGCTGTGCCTAATGCAAGAAGGGACCCTGAGCACGCCACCAAGCGTGGAGTTTCACGTCTTTATAATCACATGAAAAGCCTTTCAGTGTCAGCCAGAGCACTCCCTCATTAAATTATTAACATTTTAGTAAGGATGTAAAAGCCCCCAAAGTGCACACAATTGCAACATCAACAAGAAGAAAAATTCCAATGTGTTAAATATAAATAAATGCTGATACTATTCAACGACACTGGTAGGAGTGAGCAGATCAGAAGGGAGCTGGTGAATGGTATATTAAGTTTAGGTTGATTATTGTTGCATGTGGTAAGATACAGTGAAAAGTTTTGTTTTTCATGCTATCCAAACAGATCAGACATACCATGCATAAATATAATCAGGTCAAACTCATAGAACAAAGGGGAAGTTGCAGAGTACCAGAATATAGTTGTCAGCATTATAGCGCATCAGTTCCATAAACAAACTCCAACGTCCTCAATGGAGCAGAGGTGAATTGGACAGTACCCTATCTTATGGAAGGACCATTCAGAAGCCTAATAACCGAGGGGAACAAGCTGTTCTTGATTCTGTTTCTGAGTCTTGCTTCCAAGCTTCTGTACCTTCGGCCAGATGGGAGCCGGGAGAAGAAGGAATGACCAGTCTTTGATTATGTTAGCTGCTTGTAGGCAGTATGATGTGTAGATGAAGTCAATGGTGGGAGCTCTAGCCTGTGTGGTGGATTTAGCTACATTTACAGCTCTGCAATTTCTTGCGGTCTTAGGCTAAGCTGTGATGCAACCCAACAGTATGCTTTCTGTGTGTCTGTAGAAATTTGTAAGAATTACTGGATATATGCTGATTTTCGTCAGTCTCCTCAGGAAGTAGAGGCAATGGTGTGCCTTCTTGACTGCAGCATCAATGTGGTTGGTCCACGACAGATCATTGGTATCATTAATGCCAAGGAACTTGAAGCTCTCAATCATTTCCACTTTTGAACCATTCATGCTGATTGGGACATGTACTCCGCGGTGCTTCCGGAAATCTATAACAAGCTCCTTCATCTTGCTGTCATTAAGGGAGAAGTTATTGTTCTGACACCATGTTACTAAAATCTCTATCTCCTTCCTGTATTCCATCTCATCAATGTTTGTGATTCAGCCCACCATTGCTGTTTGCAAACTAGTGGATGGAATTGGAGCCAAATTTGGTCATACGGTCATTAGTGTATATAGGAAGTAAAGTAGGGGACTGAGAATGCATTATTGAGGGGCATCACCAGTGTTGAGAATTATTGTAGTGGAGGTGTTGTCACACACCCTCACAGATTATGGTCTGTGGGTCAGAATTGAGGATCCAGTGGTCCTGGAGTACCACTGAACATGTGCTATGGTGTGTGAGATAAAGAGAGGGCAGAACATGGGGCTCCAAAATAGCAGCACTGGTGTCAAATAAGCATTGCATGCCTGCTTTGCACAGTTGATAGATGTTACCAAACTGTACTCAAAGCATTTCCAGCCAGATCTGTACATGTGACTGGGACTATTTTGGAATATGGGGCAATAGACAATAGGTGCAGGAGTAGGCCATTCGGCCCTTCAAGCCAGCACCGCCATTCAATGTGATCATGGCTGATCATTCTCAATCAGTACCCCGTTCCTGCCTTTGAGTTTACCAAATCTATAATCACAGGCTTTGAAATGTAAAGTTTCTGTACATTTGCTACCATTTACCATTAAAAATGCATTTTCTGATTTCATGAAATCCGTATACATACCTTGGAGGCACAAGAGACTGCAGATGTTGGCATATGAAGCAAAAAAAGAGCTTCATGTGTGCTAATTTTAATGCCGCATCAGTTCTGTGTGTGTGTGTCTGTGTGTATAATATTTTGTACTAACAATGACCATTTGCTTCAGAAGCTAAATTCAGAAAATGAGATAAGGAATTGGGTTAACGATGCTTATATCAATTTAAAGCTAAAGCTTTTGATCAAAGCATTAAGATAATTAATATATAGTGTTATTTTGAACTGGCAAAATAAACAGTGTTTCTAATCCACAAATAAATCTTATGTAAATTATATATATGAAGCTGCCACAATAGGCTAATACAATTATAACAGAAGCTCTTAAACTTGTCTCTGTGTTGAAGTACTTCAATCGAAGTTTTGCTGAGAATGTGTGAAATAAATAGGTGTTGAGTAATATACATTAGTCAAAATTTACAGAAGTGAAGTGGATAAATACTTGAACAAACTCTAATTACAATTTTGTGGAGAAAGTGTAGAGAGAGACTGAGTCAACAGCTTCAAGTTCCTGGATATGCATATCTTTGAAGATCTGTCCAGCACATTGATTCAACCACAAATGAAGCTCATCAACATTTCTACTTCCTTGAAAGATTGAGGAAATTTGGTATGTTGATGAATACTTGATTGAACTTCTACAGGTACAGAGCATACTGACTGGTTGTATCACAGCCTGGTTTGGCAACTTGAATGCCCCGGAACGAAGAATACAGAGAACATTAGACATTTCCAGGTCCATCGTAGGTACTGACCTCCCACAATAGAAAGGATCTATAGGAAGCGCTACCTCAAAATGGCAGCCAATATCAAAGAAACATAGCACTCTGGCCACTCTCTCATCTACCTATTACCATTGGGAAGACGGTGCAGGACCCTAAATCCTACAGCCACCAGATTCAAGAACTGCTTCTTCCTAGCAACCATCAAGCTCTTGAGCACTACACATCATTAACCTCAGCTACTGTGATCTTCTATGGATTGTGTATTTGGCTGCACTATACATCTCATTTTCTGTCCTATTATCATTATCTAGTATTGTAGATGTTAATTTATTATATTTTTATTGTTATCTTTATGTTATTACATCGATGTGCCATATAAGCTACAACAAGTAAGAATTTCACTGTGGTAACAAGGAACTACAGATGCTGATCATACCAAAGATAGACACAAAATGCTAGAGTAACTCAGCTGGTCAGGCAGCATCTTTGGAGAAAATGGATAGGTAATGTTTCGGACGAACAATCAGTCTATCAGGGAACCTCCTTGCCAGAAGGTCATCTGTTGCCGGCTCTGATTTGTCCTATTTTTTTTTGCTTCAAGTTTCCAATCCCCCTTCCCCCTTCCGCCACTACAATCAGTCTGAAGAAGGGCCCCAAACCGCAACATCACCTATTTTCTCGAGAGATGGTGTTTGATCCACTGAGTTATTCCAGCATTTTTGTGCCTATCTTAATAATTTTGCTGTTCCCTTTGTGGTATTTATGACAATTAAGCACTCGACTCTCGGGATAATATTAATTGCATAACTAGCAATGCACAGAGGAGGATAAACAGAGACACAAGAGACTGCAGATATTGGAATCTGGAGCAAAAAAAAGAGCTATTATAGGATCTCAACAGCTCAAACTGTTGCGTAATTTCCAACTGGATCAGGTGACACCTTCATGATTCAGAAGGGAAGTGGTATCAAGACATGGCATGACTTGTAAGGGCGGCATGGTGGCGCAGCGGTAGAGTTGCTGCCTTACAGTGCTTGCAGCCACGGAGACCCATGTTCGATCCTGACTACGGGTGCTGTCTGTACAGAATTTGTACGTTCTTCACGTGACCTGCATGGGTTTTTTTCTCCGAGATCTTCGGTTTCCTCCCATACACCAAAGACGTACAATCATGCCCATAATTTGGTTTGGTAAATGTAAAATTTGTCCCTAGTGTGTGTAGAATAGTGTTAATATGCGGGGATCACTGGTCGGCGCGGACCCGGTGGGCCGAAGGGCCTGTTTCTCTAAACTAAACTAAACTAAACTAAACTAAACTAAATGGCAATTAACTTTTATAATAGTATCAAATATGAACTTCAGCAAAGCATTTGACAGAATCACTCTTGTACAATCACTCTTTGACAGAATCACTCTTGTACAATCACTCTTTGACAGAATCACTCTAACAAATTGATACAGATGAGTTGAAAATGTGGACATAGAAATAGCAGATGGAGTTTAATTAGGATTTTGCGAATCTTAGAGTGGATCTAATAATACTGGAATTGCATCCAGACAAGTGTGACACATTGCATTTTATGGAAAACACAGAACAGTAAGGCACGGGAACAGGACCTTTGACCAAATACGATACCACGTAAAACTAATCTCCTCTGCCTGCATGTGATCCATATCCTTCCATTCCCTGCATACCCATGCATATCTAAAAGCCTCTTAAATGCCACTATGGTATCTGCTTCTACCACCATCCCTGGCAGCACATTCCAGACTTACCACTCTGTCTATTAAAGAAACCTTCCCCACACATCTCCTTTAAACTTTGTCCCTCTCACTATAAACCCATGCCCTCTAATCTTTGACATTTCCATTCTGGGGGAAAATTTCTGATAATCTACCGTATCTATTCCCCTCAATTTATATACCTATCAAGCCTCCCTGAAACCAACGTTCCATAGAAATAATCCAAATTTGTCCATCTTCGCCTTAAACCTAAGGAACCTTCTGAAGAAGGGTCTCAATATGAAACATCAGCTATCCATGTTCTCCAGAGATGCTGCCTGACCTGCTGAGTTACTCCATCACTTTATGTTCTTTCCTGTATTAACCAGCATCTGCAGTTCCTTGTTTCTACTCTCTCCTTAAAGTTAATACGCTTTAATCCAGGCAGCATTCTGGTAAAACTCTTCTGAACCTCCAACATTCTTCCTGTAATGGAGCGACTAAAACACAATACTCTAAATCTGGCCTAACCAACGTTTTATAAAACTGTGACATGATTATTTTAGTCAATGTCCCAACCAAAGAAGGCAAGCATACCATACTCCTTCTTTACTTCTTTGTGTTGCCTCTTGCAGGAAGCTATGGATTTGGAAAATTTTAAGAGGCAGAGACAGGGTAGATAGTCAGAGTCTTTCCTCAGGGTGGACATGTCAAACACTAGAGGGCATAGATTTAAGGCAAGAGGAGGACATTTTTAAGGATATGCACAGGGCATTTTTTTTAAACACACGCATGCACGCACACACACACGCACGCGCGTACACACACCAACACACACACACAAAAACACACACACACACACACACACACACACACGCACACACACACACACACACACGCACACACACACACACACACACACACACACACACACACACACACACACACACACACACACACACACACACACACACACAATGTTAGGTGTCTGAAATACAATGCCAGGGGAGTTGGTAGACGGAGACGCAATAGCGATGTTTAAGAGACATGCAGACAAACACGTGAACAGTCAGGAAATAGAGGGAGACAAATTATCTCTAATCACATTTACATTGGTATCATGTTCACCACAGACATAGTGGGCCGAAAGGGCTGTGCTGTTCTGTGGCTGAATTTTATTTTGGTAACTTCTTTGAGCTCCTTTGGCTGCTCATTATCAAGTCATCTGGAGTATGAAATATGTATTGAATTAAGTTTTTATGAGTTTCTGAACTGAAAAGAAAAATCAACATCAACCATTAAACTGATTTCTCCTTGCAGAGTGGTGGCGCTTTTGGGCAATTTTAATCTGCCCATCAGGAAACAGACAGAATTGTTGCATTATGAGCTGTGGTTAAGAAAGATATGGGCATATTAATATGGTAAGTGACATTGTCAGAAAGAATAAATAAAGAACTTAGTGATGTATTAAATAATTTATTTGCATCATAATGTAGAATCTGTTTCTGGCATGAACAGTAGAAAAATCAAAGGAAACTAGTATTGAATCAAGGGTAAATACTAGTGATAACTGATGTGAGCATACATAGAACATAGAACAGAACAGTACAGTATAGGAGCAGGCCATTTGGCTCACAACATTACTGAACATGATGTCAAGACTATATTTTATCCATCTGCGCATAATCCATATCCCTCCTTTCCTTGCACATTCATATGCCTATCCAACAGCCTCTTAAATGTTACCATCATATCCGCCCTAGCAGTGCATTCCAGGCACTCACCATCCTCTGTGTAAAAAAGTTGTCTCGCACATCTCCTTTAAACTTTACCCCTCTCACCTTAAAGCTATTTGATTTTTCCATCCTGGGAAAAAAGGTTCTGACTATCTACCCGATGTGTGTTTCTCACAATTTCATATACTTCTATCAGGTCTCCCCGCAATCTCTGGCATTCCAGAGGAAATAATCCAAGTCTGCCCAAGCTCTCCCTGTAGCCAGTACCCCCAATCCATGTTATATTCTGGTAAACATCTTCTGTACCCTTTGCATAGCCTCCACATCCTTCCTGTTATGGTTGAACCAGGACTGCACGCAATATTCCAAATGTGGCTGAACCAAAGTCTCATAAAGCTGTGTCATGACATCTGGCTCTTATACTCAATGCCCTGACCTAAGAAGGCAAGTGTCATGTGACATCTGGCTCTTATACTCAATGCCCCGACCTATGAAGGCAAGTGTACCATATGCCTTCTTTACCACGCTAATGAAATACAGAAATGAAGAAGATGACATTACAAGTTGACAGATCCCTAGCACCAAGTATTCTTCTTTCTATTACAGTGAAATACCACACTGAATGAACTTTATATAATTCACCGTATTGAAGATCCACAACCCATAACTGGAAGAGAAGAGTGCTGGTGTGCATTATTTCAAAGGCATTCACTAGTCTAATCTTCCCATCCCTACCCCTTTCCACCTTCCACAGAGGCCGCTCCTTCTGCAACTCCTTGGTTCACATCCTTTCCCACCCAAACTACCCTCTCCCCAGATACTTTCCACTGGAACCACAGGAGATGTAACACCTGACCATGTACCTCTTTCCTTACAGCCATCCAGGAACCCCAGCAGTCTTTCCAGGTGACATGGAGGTTTATGTGCACCTCCTCTAACCTCATCTACTGCATTCAGTGTTCCCGATGTGGCCTTCCTTTACATAGATGAGATCAAGCGTAGACTAGGCAACCATTTCATCAAACACTTGCACTTGGTCCACCAAGACCAGCTGGGTCTTGGTTTACTAACCATTTTAATTCTGCTTGCCATACTGACCTTTCTGTCCTGGGCCTCCTCCATTGCCAGAATAAGGACACACACAAACTTCAGGAACAGCTTGGGTAGCTTACAAACCAAAAGCATGAACACAAAATGCTCCAATTTTAGGAAACTAGCTACAAACACCGAGCACACCACTTTTTTTATCAATCAATCAATCTATCCATCTATTTCTTTGATTATTTCCCACCCCCTCCCTCTTCCCGTGTCCCCCCATCCCCTTCTACCTATATTCCTTTCTCTAGCTTCACAATTCACACTTCTTCCAAGCTTATCTCACACGTTATTCTTTGGAGCGTAGAAGGTTGAGGGGGGACTTGATAGAGGTTTTTAAAATTTTAAGAGGGATGGACAGAGTTGACGTGGGTAGGCTTTTCCCTTTGAGAGTGGGGAAGATTCCAACAAGGGGACATAACTTCAGAATTAAGGGACAAAAGTTTAGGGGTAACATGAGGGGTAACTTCTTTACTCAGAGGGTGGTGGCTGTATGGAATGAGCTTCCGGCGGAAGTGGTGGAGGCAGGCTCGATTTTATTATTTAAGAGTAAATTGGATAGGTATATGGATGGGAGGGGATTGGAGGGTTATGGTCTGAGGGCAGGTAGATGAGACTAGGTCAAAGTGGTCGGCGTGGACTGGTAGGGCCGAACGGGCCTGTTTCCGTGCTGTAATTGTTATATGGTTATATGATTTTATCTTTAGCCTTTGTCCACCATCGGCTGATCAGAATCCTGCTCATCTGCATCCACCTATTACTCACCAGGCTTTGTCCTGCCCCCACCTCTCTTCCAGCTTACTTCCCTCCCCTACCACAATCCGTCTGAAGGGTCCTGATCCGAAATGTCACCTATCCATGTTCCCCAGAGATGTTGCCTGACCCACTGTTACCCTGGCACTTTGTGTCTTTTTTTGTATTAAACCAGCATCTGCAGTTTCTTGTATTTCCTTAAGTAGGTTGACTAGGTTTATTTGTACAATTCTGCAGAAGGTTAAAACTGCAACTTCTGCACATTAACAGTGTTCATCAGTGGCCCTATTAAGTAATCAAAGGACAATGTAGATAAATTGAAAATCCCTCCCTCCCCTAAAAAGGTATGGATCACAGTGCAGGATTGGTCTGTGCCAACTGCTTCAGGTGCTGGCAGCATGCCATTTCATGCTGTCTGTTCAATATATTTGATTGCAGTGTGCAGCCATCACTCACCATGCTGTGGCCATGGCTGCAGACTGCAAAGATGCAGTGCTGAGGCTCCATAAGGCGCTGGTCAGGCCGCATTTGGAGTACTGTAAGCAAATTTGGGCCCCATATCTGAGGATGTGCTGGCTCTGGAGAGGGTCCAGAGGAGGTTTACATAATGATTCCAGGAATCAGTCGGTTAGCATATGATGAGCGTTTGACAGCACTGGGCCACTACTCACTGGAAGGTTGAGGGAGGACCGCATTGAAACTTACAGAATATTGAAAGGCATAGATAGAAGGGATGTGGAAAGGACATTTCCACAGATGGGAGACTCCCGGACAAGAGGTCATAGCCTCAGAATTAAAGGGCGCTCTTTTAGAAAGGAGGTGAGGAGGGACTTCTCTAGTCAGAGGGTAGTTAATCTGTGGAACTCATTGCCACAGAGGGCTGTGGAGGCCAAATCAGTGGATATTTTTAAGGCAGTGAGAGACAAATTCTTGATTAGAACGGGTGTCAAGGATTGTGGGGAGAAGGCAAAAAAATGGGATTAGAAGCCAGAGATCAGCCATGATTGAAATGCGGAGTAGACTCGATGGGCTGAATGGCCTAATTCTACTCCGATACCCTGTGAACTTGTGAAACCAGCATTGTGAGTGTCAAGCAATACTTAAAGTGAGCTTGCAGTGATTGCACAGGAGAACTGGGGCTGTAACAGGTGCACTCAGATATTCTGTAATTCAGTGCAATTGGAGAGGGTCAGGGTCAAGGTTTTATGACCTTACACTATCCTTCATGCCAGAAGTGCAGATGGGGGTGCAAGAAGCTCCCTGCAGAATACCAAGATTGAAGATCTGACGTATATGTAAAAGTAGTTATTAGTCCTCAAACATGTGGTCAATATCCTCAAATGTCCATGATCCATCAAATAGAACAGTGAATAATAAACGGTACAGAACCGCAACAGGGCCTTCGACCCACAATGTCTACGCCAAACATCAAGCCAAGTTAAATTGATCTCCTCTGCCTGCACATGATCCATATTCTTCTTCTCCCTGCATATTCACGTGCCTATCTGAAAGCCCCAAGCATTGCACATCTATATATTACTAAATCTCTCATCTTGTCTGTTTGTGGATATATTTGTACGTGGGTTCGTGGATATATTTGTTCCCGAAATAAAGCCAAAACAGTACACGATCGTGCAACAATTTTCGGCCTACCTTACTCACCATTGGCCTGCGGTTCAAATGGTTGTTATATTTTAAAAGTTATTCACTTTTTAAACTTTAAAAATCACTTTTTAAACTTTAATAAATCCCTTTTCCACTTGCCCTGCCCGTCAGCCGCACCTGCGCAGTAATACCTTCGTGTTCGACGTCACAATGGGAACCCAACAAGTTCACGGCTGCGCAGTTGGGGTCTGTTGATCTAATACTTAAGTAAGATGGCTGCCGGATCCATGTGTGCGAAGTTGGGGGAAGGTTGCCGCTCGGAAGGGGGCGGCACCCGCCCAAATGATGGGAGTGGCGGCCAATGAGGGGGAGGGGGTGTGAGGAGAGCTCTCCTGCTGCTGGCCGCCACGATGGCCGCCCCGGGCCGGGGTGAGTGGCTCCATCTCCCCTTTCGTCTCCCTGCTCACCCGCCCCCGGCCCCGGGGGGACTCCCCGGCAGTCAACGGGTACGTGGGTCATCAGTTGGGGGAGGGTTGCCGGGCCCGCAGGAGAGGTTTGGACCCAACAGGGGTTGCCGAGCCTGCAGGAGAGTTTTGGGCTCAATGGGTCCATGCCCGTCTAGTCTCCATTAAATATCCCACTCTCACCTTTAAACTATGCTCTCTCGTCTTTGACATTTCCACTTCAAAAAAAAAATTCTAACTGCCTACCTAATCTATGACTCTCGTCATTTTATATAGTTTTATCAGGCCATCTCTCAACTTCCAATGCTCCAAAGAAAACAATGTAAATTTGCCCAACCTGTCCTTTTAACTAATACACTTTAATCCGGGCAAAGTTCTGGTAAAATGCACTATTAAACAAAAAAACTGCCCAGAGCATCACACCTGAATCACTGAACTACCAACAATCTGGACTATTATCTAATGGTTATAAGTTTATGTTCATCCTTCCACATGAAACTTCACACTGACACTAAGAAGAGCGCACACATTGCTGCCTTTAACCTCAATGGCCCTATTGTCCAAACACAGGGGATCATCCAAACTCCAGCATGTATTGGAGTTTATGTGGGAAGCTCAGCAGATCTCTGACACCTCCCTCCCCTTTCTTGATCTCCCTTTCTCCATCACAGGGGACTGACCATCGGCTGACACAAAATGCTGGAGTAACTCAACGGGTCAGGCAGTATCTCAGGAGAGAAGGAATGGGTGACGTTTTGGGTCGAGACCCTTCTTCAGACAGATGTCAGGGGAGGGGGCGGGACAAAGATAGGATGTAGTAGGAGACAGGAAGACAGTGGGAGAACTGGGAAGGGGAGGAGAAAGAGAGGGACAGAGGGATTATTTGAAGTTAGAGAAATTAGTGTTCATACCGCTGGGGTGTAAACTGCCCAAGCGAAATATGAAATGCTGTTCCTCCAATTTGCGCTGGGCCTCATTATGACAATGGAGGTGGCCCATGACAGAAAGGTCAGAGTTACTCCAGCATTTTGTGTCTACCTTCGATTTGAACCAGCATCTGCAGTTATTTTCCTGACCATCGGCTGATGTCTACTACAAATCCACCAACTCCCACAATTACCTGGACTACACCTCATCCAAACATGCCTCTTGCAAAGATGTTATAACATACTCTCAATCTCTCCTCTCTGCTGCTTTTCATTCCAGGACATCCAATATCCTTTCTTTAGTGAATATGATCCCCCCACTATCAGAGATGGATCCCTCACCTGCGTCTCCTCTGTGAAACATGAAACCTCACACCAACACTACAAAGAGCGCACACATTGCTGCCTTTAACCTCAATGGCCCTATTGTCCAAACACAAGGGGATCATCCAAACTCCAGCATGTATTGGAGTTTATGTGGGAAGCTCAGTAGATCAAAGGAGGCATGTGCTGGTCCCTGGACTGGTGATCTTCTGACTGCCGAGCACCGAGATCCCATGGAACTCAGTTTCTAAGCAGATTTCACATGGCCTTTGTGTCAGGGGATGATGTCTGCTGTGGCACAGAAACAGATTTCAAGAGGTAAAAAAATCCACCCATAATCATAGCTCAGCCCCACATATATAAAATGGACTCAAGTGCTTGTGGAAATCCAGTTCAGTGACATATTCAAGAGGGGTAAAAATCATGAAAAGAGTTGTTAAGGTTGAGAGAGTCACCTAATGCTGGAGTAACTTAAGGGGTCAGACAACATCTTTGGAGAAAAGGAATAGATGATATTTCAGGTCGAGACCTTCAGAGTGAGGAAGGGTCTCGATTCAAAACATCACCTATTCCTCTTTCTCCAGAGAAGCTGAGTTACTCCAGCATTTTTTGTGTCCATCTTCGGTGTAAAGCAGCATCTGCAGTTCCTTCCTACACACTTTGTTAAGGTTGAGGACAAGTTTCACCTGGCAGAGGTGAATGTTTGATATTGCCAGTGAAGTAATAGAATTCTTCTGCAGAAAAAAGAAGTTGACATCTTCTGCTCTGTTCCAAACGTTTTTCAAGTGCCATGCTCCTACCATTTTGCCTGATCACCATTGTATCTATGACAGAGTGCTCATACATACGACATACCAGGAATATTTAGAAAATAGCTGGAAGCCAGTATAACATTCAATAGTCTATTTTCTTTCCCCTTTCTTTTTGGACAAAATGTGATGTCCATCCAGAGATAACAGAAGCAATCAGGCAAGGAACAAGTGTGGCTGCACATTTTTAACCCAAACAATTGAATAAACTTTATCAAAAGGAGCAGAGATAATTTTAAATGGTCATTTTTACATCAAATCCTCCGAGATACCATAATTGGCTTTGATAAAAATTGTAAATTGTTCCCTAGTGTGTAGGATATGCTAGTGTGATTGCTGTTTGGCACTGACTCCATGGGCCAAAGGGGCTGTTTCCACGTTGTATCTCTAAAGTCTGAAGTCTAAAGAAGGCCAATCTTTGGGACTGATGATGAGCGAGGGATAGGTGTTTCTCAGAATTGCAGTCTGCGCAGTGAAAGCATTACCTTAGCCAATCAATTTGTGGAGCAGCTGACATTTGTTTTACATATTGTTTGCATGCAAAGATCGCAAGATCAGTAGCCTATCCTGTTGGGCTGAATGCAGATGGCATAGAATGAAAGTAGCATAACTGCAAGCAGCATAATGGGCATTAATGTGGACTGTGCGCGCAACATGAGTTTGCACTGCCACTGAATATTTCAGGGGTTTAATCTAACTCTGTTCTATTACATCCCAGAGTTGTGACTCAGTTCACACAATACCAAGTGCTTGGTATCAATGACAGTCTGCACCATGGGAATGCCTGCACTTTATTGAAGCTACTCACTTTCTCCATCAAGTTACGCTCCAGCAAGAGAATCAAATCTATCACTTCCTGGAAACTACAATTGATTGAAAACTGTAAGAAGTCGTAATTATCTCCAGCTCTGGCCTGGACAACCTAAAACATATAAAAGTTCAGAGCCGTGGTCACTATTATAGCTACTAGCACAATGGCCCTTATCCCGCTGTGAGACTGCAGTTATGGGAACATATTTAGTGAGCATCTTCATATTGAAGCATAGACCTTTGACACAAAGCCATTTGCAAAGGTTCAAGTGAAGCAATTGTTTGGATAGATTGGGGGGGATTTTTACACAACCAATTCCAACATTTCACCCTGATCTATGCAATTTCTGCTCATTCAGAGGGAAGAAAATGAGTAATTATCTCAAATCACTTTAATGCCAATTAAATCATTTGTAAAGCGAGGTCGAGTTGTTGAATAGCAAATAGCAGCCAATATGCACTCAAGATCTCATAAACTGTGATATGATGATGTATATGAAATTAGCTCGGTGATATTGACTGAGGAATAAATATTGATTAGGACACTCCAGATAATTTAAAACCTGCACTCCCCTCCCTTTTCTTTAGATCCAGAAGAGGCTCAGTTTAACATCTCTTTTGAAAGATGTTGCAGGATTCCCCCAGTACTGCACTGAAAGACCAGCCTTGATCTTTGTGTTCAACCACCTTATGTGTTTTGAAACCACAACCAACCACAACATAAATGACAGCTGATCTCGAGTGGTCATTGCTTTAGTCCAATCGAATGCCTGGTCTGAAAACAACTGCTTTGTGCAGAGTCTTCAAGTCAGATTTCAGCATCTGTTCCCACCACACACTGTAGAACTTAGCAACTTTCATGGACAATGGAAACCACAGAATGTTCCAAAATTCCTCAGCTTCTCAGAGTACCTTTTCTGTTAAGTTCCTTGGAACCATCATCACCAGGGACCTTAATTGGGAGGCCGCCATCGACTCCACAGTCAAAAAGGCCCAACAGAGGATGTACTTCCTGCGGCAGCTGAGGAAACACAATCTGCCACAGGCAATGATGGTCCAATTCTATACTGCTATCATTGAGTCCGTCTTCACCTTCTCCATCATAGTCTGGTTTGGCTCAGCCACCAAGCACGACATCCGGAGGCTGCAACGAATCGTTCGATCAGCTGAGAAGGTTGTTGGCTGCAACTTTCCCCCCATTGACGAACTGTACACTGCAAGGGCCAGGAAGCGAGCGGCCAAGATCATCTCTAACCCCTCTCACCCTGGCCACAAACTCTTTGAAGCACTTCCCTCTGGAAGGCGACTCCGGACTGTCAAAGCAGCCACAGCCAGACATAAAAACAGCTTTTTTTCTGCAAGTAATAGCTCTACTCAATAACCAAAAGTCTGTAGTCCCTTTTTGCTCTGGTTTATTTCACTCACATGTTTAAACCATAATGTTGTATTCTTAATGTTTTAATGTTTTATGCTTTATTCTTAATTGTTTACTGTATGTTTGTGTTGTTTCTTGTGAGCGGAGCACCAAGGCACATTCCTTGTATGTGTAAATACTTGGCCAATAAACTAATTCATTCATTCATCATTCAAAACAATTGAAGTGAAAACAGGCAGCAATAAACATGAAAGGAGCTGACAATGTTCGATGTAAAGAGCACTGGCAAACAATAACTTTAATATAGGACATTAGCTTACAATTAGCAATTTTGGCATCAGAACTCCGTTGCCTGCTGGCTGTTGTGACGAGCTTGTAATGTAATTCTTGTATGCAATTCTTAGTTTAATTGGGCATTCTTTTGGAAATGAAATGAAATTGTTCCTATAAGCTCTAAATAACATGCATTTTTGCAATCAAATTTTGCTTGGACTTAAAGTGACTGAACCTTATTCTCATTTTAAAAAAACATTTCCTTTCCGCAGGTAATCAAATGCTCAGATTAAATTGTGTAGGTAATTGATCTACATGTTTTAGTGGGATGAAATACTTTCAACCAAAAGTAAACAGAAAGAGACCTTGTTGATACTGATTTGGTCATAATTAAAAACACAGAAATAGGCCCTTTGGTCCACGAAGGCCACACCGACCATCAAGTACTCAACTCTACGATCCTATTTCTAACCACCGTAGGGGTGAAATTTCATTAGTTAGTTTCATTAGTGCGACTACCATTCATTCCCAACTGCAGAAATTAACTTGCAATGTCATAGGCAAATGGTAGGAAGCAAGATGAATTTGGCCCTTCATTAAAAAAAAAGAAAGAGTCTGCTTTGTTCAGCACCTCCTTACCGTTTTTGCAGACCGGACAACATTGCTCGGCTTCGTAGACAGGGTTGACACACTCCGGAACGGCACAGTCAGCTACTACACAATGCACCTCACTGCTGGCTTCACATCGGCACCATTCACAGGGAGACGGCTGAAACAACCAAAGAGGTGTTACTGAATCGCATAGGCGCCAGACTTTCCTCGGCGAACTGGCTTCAATCGTTACACAGATAGATATTTAGCATTACCACAAATTGCAGCCGTGCTCAAGCAACAGAATAATATTGCCAAGTAATTTAGCCAGGGGCCTGGATGGCCTGAGTGCAGTTAGATAAGATGTAGGTGCAGTGACGGGGAAGGGTCTTAATAAAAATTAACCCAGTAAGTGTCTAATTTGTGTAATGTCATTGTGGAGCATTAAGAGAATCAATAAATCTGCCAGGTTTCCTCTTTGCGAATAACCGAGATTCAGGGACAAGATAATACATTTACAACCCTGTTCATGATGTTAAATATTGGACGCAAGGAGTTTTATAATTTATTAAATTATTAATCGGAACGGTGCCACATAATGATGCCATTAGATTGACTGCATTTTGAGTATGTCTTTCTCGACCCAATATGTCCAAATGGAGCTTGGAAGGCACTTCCAAAAATTAAGGCACTAAAGCTATGCTTGAGCATACATATCTGGGCTAAATTATCAATGTGCCATCTTAACCTTGTTTAATCTACGTGTCCAGCCAGTTCTGATCTTTAATCCCCACAAGGGGTAGGCCATTTAGAACGGAGATGAGGAAAAACTTTTTCAGTCAGAGAGTTGTAAATCTGTGGAATTCTCTGCCTCAGAAGGCAGTGGAGGCCAATTCTGAATGCATTCAAGAGAGAGCTGGATAGAGCTCTTAAGGATAGCGGAATCAGGGGGTATGGGGAGAAGGCAGGAATGGGGTACTGATTGAGAATGATCAGCCATGATCACATTGAATGATGGTGCTGGCTCGAAGGGCTGAATGCACTCTTGCACCTATTATCTTTTGTTTATTGTCTATTGTTCAAGGCTAAGGCGCGTTTTAATTGTCCCGGACATTGAACGATGTGTACCGGTGCGGGTGCAGGATTCCTACCTTAAATTCTTCCAGCACTTTGTAAGTTTTCGCCCGATATTCACAAAAGTTTTTCACTTCTTTGCATTCGGGGCAGCAGCCGTTGTGCTGCACTTTACTGCACTTGGGGTGAATCTTCGGGCATTCGGGCTGTTCACACACCGGCCCGTCCTCCGTGCACATGCACGGGCAGTTTGAATGGCCCGGGAAAAAGCGTTCGCCCAATCTGTAAACAAACCCACTGTCGTCCACACAGCCTTTGCCTCGGTAGTCGTCGAAGTCCAGGTTGTCGTTGTTGCCGGGCGCCTGAGTGCTATCGCCTTCAGAGTCATCGGCCTGGGCGAAGGCGGCCGGGGTGACCAGGATCGGAGCGACCATGAGGAGGAGGAGGAGGCACGTTGCATGAAGCCCGGGAGCCATAGTCCACAAGTGCTTTCGCCCGGACATCAGCTCCTGGTCTACACTCGGCTCCCGCCACCCATATACTCTGGACGGGAAAACACACGGCAAAACAACTTTGATCAGAAAAGACGACTTGCGCCTTGTCACTAGACTTTCCATCAGCCCGGGATACATACCCCAGAGGTCTGTGACGCCCACAAAGTTTCCTTTTTGAATTTGTCTTAATTTGCGACAGAGAGGGTGCAAATTATACATAGGAATTTCTCAGAACAGTGAAGTGATAACGAAATAGATCACATCTCACAGTCGGTTTGATGGTAAATATTGGCCAGGCCAGCGGAATCACACCCTGCTCTCACAGACCCTCCAGAGAGCGCAAATGGCGTTTCACTACAAAATCTTATCTTTCCTTTTTTTAAAAAAAAGCACCGCCGACCCTACTGCATCCCCTGAGCTTGGCAGTCGCTAGTAGAACATCTGATTATGTGCTCGAGTCTCCAGAGAGGGATTGAACTCACAACTTTCAGTTCCGAGTGCGCCCCTCGGAGTAAGGATTGGCATCACGCACCTGTCCTCCGAAGCGACTGCACAAACTTCCGATGGGCAACAGGGCAGAACCAGCTCGCCCCGACAACGCTATCAGGCCATATGGCAAACACGCTATGTATGGACTTAAAAAGGGGGTCGGATATCCCTCCAGTTCTGAGGCCCAGCCTCGTTTTTCTCGAGAATAGAAAGGATCTTTAATCTTCCAGATTCGATCTTACATCAAAGTCCAGCCGAAAGTACCATTATTAAATATGCAATCATAATCAGCCCCCGATTTATCGCATCCTCCAACTATTCGTTACGGTCAGGAATGCCCAAGAGAGGGGAAAAATAACAAGGTAACTGTGTCAGATAGTTATGTACAATGTTTGTTATCTGTTCGTCGAACGTGACCTTGGATATTCAAACATGCAACCCCCAAAACTGGAAGGGAAAATAAAAACCACAGCAGATTTGGCACCAGTTGCAGGTGTATCGCATTCCTCTCCTACAAGTTTGACTGCGCAAATGGCACTAAAATCCATCCGTTAGCGAAACCAGCACCTCACGGTAGCATTAGGCAGTGCATTACATTGACAATGTTTTAAAAATAAAATCAAGGGTACCTCGTCGGAATCAACTTCAAACGCTATGCTCTCTTGCAGATGATTTGTGGTCAGCTCACGCTTGTTTACGCAGAGCGCATCTTCAATGAAGGCAAAAGGGTCGCGAAGCAGCAGCTCCCGAGGACACACAGGTATTCAAATCACTTAAGCATTCCCCCGACCTCGTTCCTCTCCGTTGGAATATCAACTGGCAGTGAAAAATATCTTTAAAAAGTTGGCGTTTTAAAGATTCACCACGAAGCCCCGCGCGGTGCAGGGCCAGTCCGAAGCTGACGCCTTCTGAGGTTTGCCTGCTGTAAGTGTGTACAAGGCAGCCCGGGATCCCACCGGGGACTCTAACACCACCTGCATGTTCGCACCGCGCTCCCGATTCCTTCTGGCTGGAATAACTCGAACTGATCAGGCCTAGTGACCATCACCTTTAAGAAATAAACCCGGTAAGGCAGGAAATGCGCTTTCCAGCCACAGCGAGGGCTCGGAGCCCGGCGCCTTAATCCAATCCTGTTTCCCGGATCTGTTAAGCGATGGCCACTGTGTAAACAGGCGACTTATCCCACAGAATGCTGTGCAAATATGCCTGGGGATTGTCCCAAACCGATCGTTCAGAGAAGTGGTCTTTTGGGGAAAGAAGCTTGACCTCAGGTGTCAGAAATGGTTGAAATTCTTTCCTCACGGCAGAACATTTTCCACCCGCCCCATTCTCCTCCCCTCTCTGTGGCATTGCTGTTCATTACGTTCCTATCCCCGGTCTGGATCCCGCTGTACTTGCGATGCTGTCGGTAGCTTTGATTTGTACCATAGACTCGAGGTCATATTATGCGCTTGGCTAAGATCTGTTAAAAGATGCGAGGGCCAAGTGAGTTACGGGCATGCAGTACATCCGCGTGGACATCCAGCGTCATTGTCGGACAAGCAATCAGATATCCCCATTGCAAAAGAGGATTTTATACCTCATGCAAAATGCCTTCTAGTCGGGACCATTCCAATTAAATAAGTGTATATCTATCCCATTTGCCAACTATTCATTGGTTTGAATCATATGTCGTGAAATTAATATACACCAGATAACCCACAGACACTCGGCCCATCGCACCTGTGCCGAAAGAATGCTCCTGTTAATCCCCGCCCCCCTGTGGCTAGGCAATTATCTCCCTAGTAATTATTTATCCAATTTTCTTCGGGGAGTTGCTTCTAAATCAGTTTCTCAGGTTATTTAAGGCGTGGCCAGGTTGTATAGCAATAAGCAAGGAAATGTTTTTATCTGCTTTGGCACGAGCGAACCAGAACTTTTTAATTCATGCTGACTGTACATAGTTCCTGCACGTTGAATAGTCCGAATAGCGGAGAGGATGACAACGATAATACGATGTCGTTTAATATCCAAGAGAATACGCAGAATATGATTAAATGCACGTATTCATTTCCTTGATGCACACATTTAGTCAATTTAGAGAAATAATTTTTTATTAAGTAATAAAGGATGAAAAAGGATGATTTATGCACCGCACCGTACAAAGTTCGGAAGAACCCACCACCCGTCATGTTGTTTAATTCATCCATACAGATACGATTCATTACAGCAAGAGCCGAAGAGATTCAGAGAAAGAATTAAATTCCGAGAGAAAGTATGTTAATATGCTGCAATTGTTGCTTCATGTCCATAGTCGGACCGTGCCGTCAGAACCACCGGACACCACGTATTCAGCCTTGTGGTCAAACAGTGCGCACTGCACGGCATCCTCATGCCCCACTAGACTGTGTAACTGGGCCGTGGGCAGATCCAGTATCTTCACAGTTCCATCGTTGCTGGCCATGATCACCAGTTGACCTAAGCGAGGGGAAAAAAACACAACAATGACAAATGTAGAAAGTGGCGTTCTTCTTAGTGGCTATTATGAGAGAAGAGCGATCAAATAGGTCCCACCTCTACCCAGCGACTGCAAGTTTAAGACCAAAGTGGTTCGAAAAACACCAGATTCCGCTTGTCCACCCCACGCCCTCTTCCTCTCCACTCCCCAGTAATGTGGTTTATTGTAAATATCTAATTAAGTCATCTGCAATAATATCTAAGATAGACATAAAATGCTGGAGTAACTCAGCATTCAGAGAGAGTGAATGGGTGACATTTCGGGTCGAGACCCTTCTTCAGACCCAATAATATCTACCTATTAAAAGGTCATATGGTGTCAAGTGCACCATGCCGCGCATCAGATTACAGCCCACATGTTTTAAGTTTAATTTATAAAGGGAATGTGAGCATCATCAGGAGGAAGTGGAATTAATGAACTTGCCGCAATTAAACCACAAACGTTCTGCATCAAAGTGGAAACTATATTTTGCTTTTGACAGCAATGAGGGGGACCTATGGTCTTGCGGGGAATACCCCTGTGCATTGCGCCTGAGTAGGAGGAATGTCAATGTCTTAGAGAGAGAGGGTGCAGAACTATCACACTGGTACCAGTTACAGAGAGCATCAGATACACCAAGAGATCGGAGCAAGTGGGTTTGTTCTTACAGCGAGAAATGTAAAGGTCAGAATTATTTTTTTCCAGCAAATCAAGGTCCAGCTAGGAATTACAACGGAAGCAGTCTGGCATCTGGATTGATTTTCTTGACAGAGCGCAATGACATCACGTGACATTTTAATGGCCAGGCATAATTTCAAATTATTTCACAAGCTATTTGCAAGAATCTGCACATTAGTGAAGGGGAGCAGGTGAGGGGGTTGTAGTTTTTCAAAAGCCATTGGTTATTTAAGGGACATTGGGACAGGAATGATGTTTCCGTTGGGAGGGGCATCATAAACAGGGGTCACAATGTCAGAGTCAGGGCTCGGCCATTCAGGGCTGAGAAGAAATGTCTTCATCCAGTGATGGTGAATCTTTAGAAGCTGCTACCTTTCAGGTCCGTGGAGATTCGAATATATTCATATGAAATCGACAGGTTTTCAGATATTAAGGGGATCAAGTGGTATGGGGTTAGTGCAAGATAGTGGCGCTGAGGTAGAATATCAGTTTGTGTTGGAAGGAACTGCAGATGTTGGTTTACTTTGAAGATAAACACAAAATGCTGGAGTAACTCAGCGGGAAAGACAGCATCTCTGAATGGTTCCATTCCTGTTATATGAATGCGGAATAATCAAACCTTGTTGACTTGCTTATTATCACTGCGACCCTTTCACCCTCGGAATAGACAGATGGAGTTTGTTGTCCTTGGCGGTTCCTCAGGAACAGAACCACAGTTGCTGTGATATTCAGCTCACGATGGTTAAGTACACCAGAGACAGATGGGCGTGTATTCATAGCGAGGCAGGCATGTAGTGGGAAACATGGGCAGGCAGTGAACTTCACGATCGGTACAGGTTCCAACTGTAGCTTAGGAAATACGCGTGTTAACTGCCCCATTCTGACCTCAAACCAGAACCTCTTGTTTTAGACACAAAAAGATAGTTAATCCAGCTTTTTGTGTCTATCTTCGGTTTAAACCAGCATCTGTATGTAGTTCCCTCCTACACTGACTTGTTTTGCTGTTTCTGTTTGGGTTTGTGTAAATCTGTTTCATTGGTCGGTGTCAATTGTGGAGGCTACTTGTCATCTCTGTGCAAGATATAAACTGTGCTGTGCTCGTAAATCTTCCAACATCACGCCATTCCCAGAAGCTCAGCCACAGTCAGTATTCATAGAAACATAGACAAATAGGTGCAGGCGTAGGCCATTCGGCCCTTCGAGCCAGCACCGACATTAATCTGACATTAATGGTTCAAATTGTTTAAATATTGCTCTCTTCCTTTCATGGGACACGAGTCCCTCAGTACAGTTCGGGAGGCTAAATGTCATTTGATTATAAACTAAATATTGTAATGAGTTAAATTCAGCACGAAACCTCTAATTATTTCGCAACTCTAATTATTGAAAGACACAGTTCAATCTCATTGGAGCTGACTGGTGCATTTAGGTAAACTGATTGTACTGTAATGTACGACACCAATGAATCAATACAGCAATAATCAAGAGGACCTCTTTTAAAATATTAACACTTTATCAGGCACTTAAGACCACGAGGATAATTGTACGCTTACAGTGACCTTCTCATTGTAAACGTGACCAGGGAGTAGCGGGCAATATTGTGGTTTTGGCAACATGTAACAAATAATGGAAGGGAGGGGCCGGAGTGTTGTAGGGGTTAACACGTCATATACCTGCTTTTAGAAACTCAACTAATTTTAATCCCTGTATCAGCTTTGTACTGACTAGTTGGAGGGATGCGTACACGTATAATATATACTTTAGATCGTTAAAGATTCACGCCGTGATTGCCAAGAATATTCGAGTGTCTTTGAAAGTCGAGTACTTCGCCTCCGCAGTTAAGTGTGATGAATTCACACTGTTTACCAGCCTCTAATAACCAGCTAGCTTCCTCAGTCAGAACAAAGCCTGACGCAGCACCAGCTGCTGGATGAATGGAGTGTCCAAAGCGGCAGGTACGTGTATTTATTACAGGTCCTGGTGAAGACTAGGCTCTGCTGGAGTTTCTGAGCGATCTTTGTCCTTGATGCTTACGACCCGGTGACCGGACACTGCCCAAAAGATCCCACTATCAGCTACCACACAAATGTACAGCGCCAGCACACATAAAGCAAGGATTGAATGCGTGCCAATTAATAACATTAGGTAAAACGAATAGATAGTACAAGACTCAGTGCGCTCGGCTGCAAGGCGTTGAATTTGCCCACACACACCCCCCAGCATGGATCGATAATATTGTTTCATTATAAGGAGCCGAAGCAGGGGAAGCTCAATTGACTATTGCGGACGAGGAATTGATCTTAATCGAAAAGCGATTTTTACCAGGATTGCAAAGCTGCTTTCAAACAATAGAATGAAACATTACACTTGATTTTAAGTATTGCCGCGCTGTTTTAATAATACCCCCTTTCCTGTCAAATGATAGTATTAGCAAACATTTGCTTTGAAATACATTTCAATGTTAAAATGCATCTTGTTATTTCAAAACCAAATTGCCAATATTTTGAAAACGCATATGATGGCTGGGAGCAGGAAATTCAGGAATCCGCGCAAGCCCACATACCACTTAAGGTCAGAGGCCATCATTGACAAAAAATAAGTCCTCAGCATAATTTTGAAAGCTACTTTTTCCCCGACTACCTTTGGTTCACTGGCAGCATTCATTCTTCACAGTCAGAATCCAGGCGGATGGTTTCCCGCAGTGCGAGGACGCGCTGCACAGTTGGAGCTGCCATCTTGGGGAAAGGGATTAAATGCTGGCTCCTCTTGTCTTTTCAGGTGGGCAACGAAGAACCAGTAGACCTGACAACCAAACTTTAGCACTCAATCAGCAACGACACCAAAAAGTATTGGATAATTATCTTACTGCTGTTTTCCTCTCAATGCCAAAATTAGGTTTGTTCCATTTCAGAGCTGTGGCCAGACTTCAAAGTAATTGTTTGCTGTTAAGTGTTTGGCTTGAATGACTGGAAGGCCATCCTATAAATTCAAACCCATTCTTCCTTGAGTACAATGTTTGTTCGGTGAGCTAATTCACAATTGCACCAAATTTGTAGTTTGTGCGGTCGATTGGTAACTCAAGGACCGACCTCATTGTCTCCGCTGCAATGATCCGGAAACTTAAATTCAATTTATTACCATGAAACAGTCTTTTCCAGCGCTCCCTTCAAAGACGATTAATTTTGTAAGGTAATAAACTAGATTACACGGGGTAATGGCAAACACGGCCTGCATGCTAAAGATAAATTATTGACAGCTCAGGTTTTAAAGATAATAAATTGATCAGCCTATTATCTGTCATCTGCTACACAGCGTCAGTGCGCGCAGGCAAATTGTGCAGGAGAATGGCCCAGCCTTTTTCTTTCTTTAAAGTTTTAATCTTTCTCAGCCTCTTTGAAAACAAATGGCGTTTGGGGAAAGCTGTTTGATCTACCGTTCTGATACAATACTCAACTACTTCCTTTTTTGAAATTACCGAATACAACTTGGCCGCTGTTCATATTTTCAACACAACAAGCATATTTATTCGCTTAAAATAGACACAAAATGCTGGAGTAAGGCTCAGTGGGACAGGCAGCATCTCTGGAGAGAAGGAACGATGACATTTCGGGTCGAGATCCTTTTATTCCATTGCTGACATAACATCAATACCTACACCTCAGAAGTTCTTGATTGGCCGTGTCGCACTTACGCGCAAGGCCCCAATTTTTAAATATTTTGGATCATGATAAACAGAAAGATCGATAGAGTTACAAATGAACTCTTAATTTGTGGCAATGTTTCCCAGTGAGGTTTAGATGGATCCCAGAGTGTCAGGATTAAATATGTTGCGCAATGCAATTTGTAGAAAGCAATTATCTTATCAAAGCTAAAGTGCAACTTTTCTTCAAAGTGCGTGTTTACAGTGTTGAAAGGTAAGGACATTTAGAGCCTAAATGACAACAGGACGGCAGAGAAGATTAATAGTTCATAAGATTATAAGTGATAGGAGCAGAATTATGCCATTCGGCCTAACAAGTCTACTCACTCCACTATTTAACCATGGCTGATCTATTTTTCCCTCTTAACCCCACTCTCCTGCCTTCTCCCCATACCACCTGTACTAATCAAGAATCTATCTATCTCTACTGTAAAAAAATATCCATTGACTTGGCCTCCACAGCCTTCTGTGGCAATGAATTCCACAGATTCATCACCCTCTGACTAAATTCCTCCTCATCTCCTTCCTAAAGGAACATCCTTTAATTCTGAGGCTATGACCTCCGGTCCTAGACTCTTTCACTAGTGGAAACATCCTCTCCACATAAACTGTATCCACTCTAGTTCAAAGCATCCCCTTTCCTGCAGATTTGGCAATGTTCGTCACAACAATATCATCCAGTGCTGCCAGTGGCCAGGCTTGTGATGGAACAGTGGGATTTGATTAGTTGTGTACGGAGCTTTCGGAGAGTGATGCCGTCCTGTTGCTCAAAGGAATGGGCAGATGGGCTACCAACCACTGATGGGGTGGGGTGGGGTGGGGAGGAGAGAGTGGGCAACCCTCTGGGCTACCTCTGCTAAATCCTGCCTCGTTCAATCACCAGCCCTGACTGGAACATGATGACTCAGGAAGAACAGCAGCTCGAGGTGAAAAGAAACCACAATCCAACCCTCTCCTTAAGAGGAATAAAATGTTTTAATAAGGTGTTAAACTGTTAACATCCCCAGAAATTAATATTCTTGCTGACTTTTGCAAATTACTTCCATTAATACAAAGTCAATATTACTTTTCTGCAATTGTGTCACAAATCAACCACAAGTCTGTGAAGCTGATCTGAAATATAGATAGGGTCTTACTATAATAATACCAATCCATCGGAAAGTAAAGAGTGCATCAACCACAAATTATTAATGAATTAAACAACCTTTTTTTAATCAATTATGAGAGAATGCTTTTATCCTATACAGATGTCTTGAACTTAGATAATGTCATTTAGGCACAAGGGACATACTGGCTAAGGTAGTTTGTGAAATTTGGTTAAAATGTTTGCAAATAGATAAAGTCTTGTCAACAGTTGGATATATGTCTCATAATTCACAATGAGTCCCATTGTAAATTTTTGGAAGTATGATCTAACAATGGCAAACTGGGAAGGGTAAGGAATGCACTGGATTGACAGAAGCAGTTTATAACATTGCATAACTAATAATATACTGGAAAATTGGGTGGCCTATAAGAGGCAACAATGAACAACCAAAAATTAATAATGAAGAAGGCAGAATGTGAGAGTACATAAACAACAAAAATAGACTTAAACGACAATCTATACCAGAAAAGTGTTAGTAAAGAAAAGTGGATCCTTAAAGGTAAAGACAAGGAAATTATAGTTATAATGCAACATAAACAATTGAAGGATTAAACTGATTTTGGAATTTGTCTTCACAAAAGGTGCAGAATAACCAAAAATGTTTAAAGTGTAACAGAAAATATTAGAAACCAATATCAGAAACTGCTGTGAGGAGTTAAAATTGCTCCAGTGAAAATACTGGAAAAATTAAGGAGATTGCAAGATTGCCTACTTCCAAGAATTATAATAGAATGTTTAAATTAGACTGTGTTTAGTAACGGGCGGCGCGGACACGATGGGCCGAAGGGCCTCTTTCTGTGCTGTAGGATTCTATGACTCTATGAGAAGTAACTGCAGTGATAGAAGATGCAGTTATGATGATGTTCCAAAAGTCCCGAGGTCCATTCAGGAAAATAGAGAGAAAATTAGAAACTATAGACCAATTATCAAGGTGACTAGTTGTCAGCAAAATACTTAATACATTATTAAGGATGTGGTAATAGTAAATTATAATATGATTAGGCAGCGTCAATTGTGACTTTATAAAAAGGAGATTATGTTTGACAGTTTTAGAGTTTTGTTTGAGAAAGTAACCAGTTGGATAGGTAAGGGAAACAAATGGAAATAGTTTATAAGTTCACATAAAACGTTTTATTTACATAAAATAGAGACTTGGAAGTGTCAGGAAGGAAGTATACTATATCTATGTGGATAGAAAACTGCTCAAAAGATAGAAATCTGAGAGTTGGAGAAAAGAGGTTGTCAGGCTGTTACATTTTTAGAATTCATTTTTGACATCACTAACAAAACTCTCTCTCTCTCTCTCTCTCTCTCTCTCTCTCTCTCTCTCTCTCTCTCTCTCTCTCCCTCTCCCTCTCCCTCTCCCTCTCCCTCTCCCTCTCCCTCGCTCTCTCTCCCTCTCCCTCTTTCTGTCTCCTGTGGGAATCACCCCAGGGGATCCAGCTTTTTCACAGTTTATATTAATGATAAAAGATGAATACATGCAAATATGGTGACAATAGGCTTGGCTTCTGCATGAGGAGAATGCAAAGTATCTGTAATATGATACAAATAAGTTGAGTGAGCAGGCAATAACATGGCAGATGCAATATGGCATGGCAACATATGAAGTTGCTTTGCTGGGAGAATAGAAAAACATTTTGGTCTGGATCTTCCTGCACCCACCTGTTGCCCAGATTTTGGTGGGAGCATACCTGGATTATAGTTTGTATTTTGTCTTTGTACTCAAGAAAGGACATAGAACAGTACAGCACAGGAACAGGTCCTTCGGCCTATAATGACAACAGGTGAAACTAATTTCTACTGCCCGCACACATCTCGAATCCCTTCATTCACTGTATATTCATGTGCCTGTCCAAAAGCCTCATTAGTGCTACAATTGTATCTGCCACCACCACCGATCCCTGGCAGCAAATTCCAGGCACCACTCTCTCTGTAAAGAAATTTGGCCTTCACATCTTCTTTAAACTTCTCTCTCACCTAAAACTATGCTCTCCAGTCGTTGACATTTCCACCCTGGAAGAAAAATATAGTCATAATAATCCACACTTATGAAGACAAACTTCAACTGGTGCTGTAAGACCATCAATTTAATGAAAAATACACTTTGTTCTGCCTGGAACATGTTGGTCTTCCAGTTCAATGAGATGCTGGAATGACTTATGTACGTAAGTGAATGCTGCCAACTGGCACCTTCCAAGGTGCAGGACTACTTGCTGAAGGACCCACTGAAGTTCAGTGTAACCAGTACAAAGGCTTTGTGAGGAAAAACTGCAGTATAAGCATCGGAACACTGAGGGATTGGATTCTGTGTAACAGTGTATTGTATTTTCGGTTTACATAGGATTGACCTATGAACAGAGTGAGAGTAATATTGACTGCACTTTACAAGAATTGGAGTTAATCTCATTGAAACATGCACAATTGAGAACAGTTGACAAGGTAGATGATGAGAAGGTGTTTCCTGACGCCGGATGACAAGAACCACAGGTTAGCAAATTAAGAGTGAGGTTTAGAAATATTTTAGAACAGAGTGCTGTAAGTCTCTATCATTTCTCTCCATTCCATTGGGTTGCTGCTATGTGCTCAGTCATTC
The DNA here is from genome assembly GCF_053455715.1 of Rhinoraja longicauda. NCBI lineage: Eukaryota > Metazoa > Chordata > Chondrichthyes > Rajiformes > Arhynchobatidae > Rhinoraja > Rhinoraja longicauda. The sequence continues at coordinate 39,358,744 of NC_135960.1, forward strand.
AGGGCTGAGATCAATACATTTTTTGACACAAAGGGAATAAGAATGTAACATGGGAATAAGGCAGCGTGTGTTCAGAATATACCATGGTATTCACTGGAGCAACAGGCTCAATGTTGCATATAGTCTTATGCTCTTATCAAAATGCAATTAAGCACAGCATGTTTGGCATGGTACTGATATTTTAGATATTCTGGATACTCAATATGATGTGCAATTGACAATATTTGTTTAACTAAACAAAAATATTAAATATAAAACATTATGAAAACAGAACTGATGTTACTGAAACATCAAACTGTTCCTTTGTTCACATACTAAGAGAATTGCCGTATATTTTCATTGTGTTCTATCTTTCACATAATTTTTCAATTGTACAATTTCAGTCTTACTTTCCAGTAGATTTGAGCTTAATTCAAATGCATTATAATAATTACCATGGGTGCCTAGATATCTATTGAATGGATGATTATATCTGTATACTGCTGAATCTGTATATGCTATATTGTCAGCTGGTGATACTTAATCACTGTGTTTATGGTTTTTTTCCTTGCATTGTCCCTGGATCTTTTATCAGACACTTTACATATTGTGATATCATGAGAGGTACAGTCATAGAGGGAGATACATTTCCTCCCGGTGGATGCAACAAGGACTACAAACCATCATGGCTGCCAGCAAAAGACTACAAAACCCATAGTCAGCAGGGCTGCCTGCCCTGCTGACACTGATTGCTGCTGACTGATTGCTGCTGACACTGATTGCTGCTGATACTGATTGCTGCTGACACTGATTGCTGCTGACACTGATTGCTGCTGACACTGATTGCTGCTGACACTGATTGCTGCTGACACTGATTGCTGCCCAGCTGAACCAGATGAGCTGATTGCCTCAGTGAGAGAGCTAAAAGGGAAGGGAAGCAGTGTATTTAAAAGAGAGACAACGACAGGAGTGGGAGTGTTTGAGTTATATTTTGTGTTATATTTTGTAAGAAGGCAGCAAGCTACAGTTTTGATTTAACTACCTGTTTTGGTTTTGTGTACCTGTCTGCAAACAATTAAGTTTACCTGTTTTTGGAACAGACTAAATATATGGAATTTAAGTTTGAAAACAAGAACTTTTCTGTCTTCATTTCCGGCACCCACGCCTCCCAACCTTCAAGAGAAAAGCTCCCGACCTCTCAAGACATCACAATATGTAATCTCTGGGATCAGTTTCTGTTTATACTGTCTAACCTGACAGAATTTTCATGCACTCTTTTAAATACCATTTCCAACTTCTCAGCTTCAAGGAAAAAAAACCCTTAGATTCACAAGTCTACCTTCACAAATGAAACTCTCATCCCTGTGAAACATTTGGTAAATATATGTTGCACTGTCTTAAGCCTCCAAGTTCTTCGTGAAAACTTATGATTTTGTAAAGGATTACTTGATTTTGTAAAGGATTACTTAATTTTGTTCCTTGTGAAGATAACCAAGGAGATTGATGAAGGCAGAGTGGTAGATGTGCAGTAAGGCATTTGAAAAGATCCCACATGGTGGGGTGGTCCAAAAGATTAGGGCACATGAATGGTCCTGGTAATAGGGGGTAGAGGGTATTGATGGAAGGATGTTTTTCTGATTGAAAGTCTGTTGTTAGTGGTGTCCCACTGAGATTGGTGCTGGGTCTGATGGTTGTGATCTATTGAGAACTTCGATTTTAACGTACGAGGAATAACAAAAAAGAGGGCATAGTTTTAACGTGGGAGGCAGGAGATTTAAAGGGGATCGGAGCAGCAATTTTCTCAAGAGAGTAGATATCTGAAACGTGCTGTCAGAGTAGATGGTGGAATGAAATACAATTACTACATTTAAGAGGCATTTAGAAAGACACAGGAGACAAAACACGCAAGAGGCTTTTCTATGACTGCAAGTTTATAATGGTGCAGTGTGATTCTTATCGTCTTGTACAAGTAACAAATCTACAGGAGATTCCACTTTAGGAATGTCCAATGGAGTGTGGCCCATATACCATGTGATCCTATGATGATGTTGCTTTGTATCAGATAATCAATTTACACTAATGTTGGCTACAAGTCTATAACTAAATCTATACAATTATACAAAATGTAATTGAGCAAACCATCGTTTGCTGCTTGGACTACCACAGAAAACACCTGCAAGAGAAATATAGATTCATAACAGTAGGAGGTCACTCAATCTATCGTGTTTTTGGTGGCATACTGTTTTTCCTGAAGTAGTTTTCAAGTCTTGTCTGCTATATACCTCTCAACCTCATTTTATGAGTTCTGAGTTCTTACCCCTAACTGAAAGGGAAGCAACTGTGGAAAAAAAGGAGGAAGAAGGGAAGAGGCCATTTGGATACTCCCTTTCTAGAGAGATGTATGTGACTATCATTGAGCACAATCCAACATTTAATATACCACCTTACTCCATAAAAGTTCTTCTTGATGATGTTGCCGATCTTCACAGTGCAAATAATAAGCTACCACATGAACATAAAGACTCAAATCAGAGTTACTTTATACATCAAAACGTGCACTTTACACACAAACTTCAGTGGGTCGTGTACATTACCTAAGCATTGACGTCAATGTGTTTTGCTGGTCTTAGTTCACTCACACTGCTCCCAAACAGTGAAGTATGAATGATCGATGGCTACTGCTTTCCAGTGGAGGATACCTTTGATGGCTTTGAGCAGGGCTAGATTTGGATTGTATCAATATGGCAGGAGTAACAGCAAGGTAGGCTGGCTGACTGACTGACATACTAAAGTAAGAGTACTGGGAGCGGAGAAGGATCATGAAAACCATATCACAAATAAAGGATAGAATATCCTTGCCAATGTCACTACTCAGGAGCTTTAGCAAGCTTAGTAATGCATGCAGCACAAATTTCTGAACAGTAATGATGTTCCATGTCCCTCAGAGCACTGCTTTCTGGAGCCACAATGGCATATTTCTATATTACCACATTAACAACGGATGGCTTCTGCTCGTGCCACAATGGATACAGAGGTAATGGCCTCTAGACACTAATGTAGATAGCTTTGCATGTGATCTAATGGAGTTCCCCAGCATTTGTAAAGCACCTGCTGGAAAGTATAAGTTCGTAACTCTGAGCAAAGTCATATCAGGGTTGCGGGATGAATTATTTTGTGTTTTTTAATTTTGCACATAGTTTCAGCCAAGCCTTGTCGTTACACCAAGCTCTTCATGCACATACTCATCAGCCTACTGTTGTAGGTTGTACTATCGAAGCCCTTGTTGTGCAATAGATCTTGTATGATTCCTCCCAGAATAACTTGGAACCTGGGTTGCCATTATTCTCTCGCTGGGTTGTGGGCCACATGCTTGGGAAGTCATGAGATCCTATCATTAAATTATTGCGATATAACAGAATCTGAGTTAATTTGCTGGAAATGTTAAATAGAGTGACAAGGAATGTATCATCATCTTAACATTTTCCTGGCATTTCTACCACCTCCAGGCCGAGATGCAGTTCTTGGCTATTCAAAACAAGAAAGGTACTATTTTAGTATTGTGGTTAAGATTGGGATTATTAGAAGGTAAAGTAGCTAATTTTCATCATGCAACCTGCAAATTGGCAATTGACTATTATTGAAGGATTGTCTGAGGAAATGGATTAAGTATCTGAATACAATACTGGTGCTGGCCACTGATTCTGTTTTAGATTGGCTATTACTGGGTTCAAAATACTGAATGGGAATAGTTTTGACATCCTAACCATCTTCATCTGCTACTGTCTGTGAATGTTTCCCATCTCAATAAGGGAAAATAAAGTTAATACATGAGTGTCATGCAGTGTGTTTGCGCAACATCATTGATAGTGATCAGCCATGATCGCATTGAATGGCGGTGCTGGCTCGAAGGGCTGAATGGCCTACTCCTGCACCTATTGTCTATTGTCTATTGTCTAGCATGGTTGAGTGGCAGCGCTGTGAGAATGTGTGAGATGTGAGTGTGAACTGTGCCACTGTGCTCAGTGAGTGTAGGAAATGAAACTCCCAGCTTGGAAGCTCAATTATAATTGCAAAGAGCTAAAGTTTTTGCATTTCATGAAGTGTTCACTGATTTTGATAATGCACGTGAGATGAATGATCTATCTGCCATGCTTCTTCCAGCTGTTTGACACTTGCTCAAAGCATTTACCTCCTTAATGTTTTCTCACTGTATTCCCAGAATTCCATATAATTCCAACCAATTCTTATCCTTTATTTCATCCTGTGGCGGGTTGAGCCTATTGGGTATCGGGCTCGAACTCGAACTCTCGTGTGATCTGGGCTGACCTACCACGCGGTCAGGGGGGGACGGGGGGGGACCGTGATTTGTGGGCAGAGATTTGTGGGCAGAGAACAAAGGGATTGTGGTTGAGACAGGAATGCTGGAGTGCACTCGCGCTGCAGCACGGTAGTAGTTTTAAAGCTAACCCGATGGCAGCATACATGACCTCTACAATCTCTTCTTTAAATAGCTCAGGCCTGCTTCAACAGTTTTTAGTCAATCACTATTTTGGAATCCCTGCAGTCACATTACGGGGTACTGATTGAGAGTGATCAGCCATGATCGCATTGAATGGCGGTGCTGGCTCGAAGGGCTGAATGGCCCACTCCTGCACCTATTGTCTATTGTCTATTGTCTATTAATCACTTTTCAGTGTGTTTTTTGCTGATTGTATAATCATGTCAATGAATAATCAAACGCAGGCTCGGCGATCGCTTCGCTCAACACCTGCGCTCAATCCGCGTTAACCAACTTGATCTCCCGGTGGCCGAGTACTTCAACTCCCCCTCCCACACCCAGTCTGACCTTTCTGTCATGGGCCTCCTCCAGTGCCATGGTGAGGCCCACCGGAAATTGGAGGAACAGCAACTCGTATTTCGCCTGGGCAGCTTGCAGCCCAGTGGTATGAACATCGACTGCTCCAACTTTAGATAGTTCCTCTGTCCCTCTCTTCCCCTCCCCCTTTCCAGATCTCCCTCTATCTTCCTGTCTCCACCTATATCCTTCCTTTGTCCCGCCCCCCTGACATCAGTCTGAAGAAGGGTCTCGACCCGAAACGTCGCCCATTCCTTCTCTCTCGAGATGCTGCCTGACCTGCTGAGTTACTCCAGCATTTTGTGAATAAATACCTTCGATTTGTACCAGCATCTGCAGTCATTGTCTTATAATATACTTCATGAAGTTTACTTGATGGTTGCACTGGTTAGATGGCTAGAGATTACTTTTATGTTGTGATCCCTCCACCTGTTTTCCAATACTGTTTTCCATTCCCTACACTCCACGGGGGATGATTCTACATGCACAGATATATGTGGGGGCTGAAACAAACAAAGTTGTCCCATGTAGCCAAGCCCCTTGTGATTTAATGTAGCTCACTTTGAGAGTTTAATGTATTATGTCTTCTAGCTGTTCCGGCAAATATTTTATTGTGTTTGTTAAAACTTGGATTACTCTCGAATATTTTGCTGTTACTGGTCAATGGTTTGTAATGTTGTATGTCAGGCATTTTGGTTGATCATGAGAAATACTGCCAATACAGTAAATGTATTGTATTTTCTGTTTAATCTCCTTTATAAAGATGGTAGCTGCCACAGACAAAATATTTTGATGGTTGTTGGCTGTACCATTGATCTGTTTGTTTTATGTAAAAACTGCACAACATTTATAATAGGGTAGATTATGCATGTTCAGTTGTCTTTTAAGAAAAAATTATGCCCCTGTTCAGTTTTATAATTCAACATAAGATATGTTAAGACCTCAAATTCTCAATAGTTTCAAAGATAATTGTCAATTTTTTTTGCCGATGCTATGCAGATTCAATATAAACTGAACATATCTGCATAACTATATCTTGGAGTACTATAGTTATTCATTGGTTTAATTCACATTTATAATTACCACAAACATTTTCACATGCACCATGTTCAATATGTGTAGGTCACTACTTTTTTCTCTGTTAGATATTTGAAACAAGATTTCTGTTTTTGAATTTATGTCTGAATGACAGTACATAATACAAGTCCCCCCCAGGTTACAAACATCCCACTATTATACAGCCCATTCATATGCATGAGTGTTTGTGAGATAAACAACATGGACGCTAGCAGCTGCAGGGCTGCAGGCATCCTCTGCCACGTGAGGCCTCGGATCTCGGCAATGTATGAAAGGATGGATTGAATGCCCTGGTTTAACTTCATATTGCCCTTGATTGGCCTATACTTTTATCTAAATACTAGATTGAGGTGGACCCATTGGGTCCAAATCTCCCCCGTGGACCTCTCCTGGGGCAACCCTCCGCCAACTGACAATCCTGCGGGCCTGACAACCCTCCCCAACTGACGAAACTCATTGCCGGGTGGGGAGTGTCTCCCTGGGTCGTGGGTGGGCAAGGGAGTACAGGGCAAGGGAGTACAGGGAATGGGAGAGGGTGCCACTCACCTCGGCCCTGTGCCGCCAACGCTGCAGCCAGAGTGAGCCGTGGACCGAAAGCCTCTCCTGCATTGGTCTAACACCCTCCCCTCCCCACTCCCTCCCACCACTCACCCACACCATCCCCCCCACAACCTCCCTTATCCCCCCCTCCTCCCCCACTCACCCACTCCACCCCCCCTCAAACCCCCATTAAATCTCCCCAAAACCTCTCCTGCTTTGGTCCAGCACCCTCCCCTCCCCTCCCCCATTCCCCTCCACTCCCCCCACCCCTCTCCTCCCCCTCCCCCTCCCCCTCCCTCCTCCTCCCTCCCCCTCCTCCCCGCTCCTCTCCCTCCCCCACCCCCACTCCCACTCCCCCCCTCCCAGCTACCAAAAACACGCTTGAAAAGTGGTGCTGTGAGTAAATATAACGACGGTGCTGAAAATTAGGTAAAATCAATCAATTCCTTGTGAAAAGCAAGATGAGAGGATGAATAATAATGAATAACAATTTCTTGCTTTCTCAAAACCTCCCTGTACAGACGTTAGACCTATTGGGTTGTCATTAACAGGTTTATCCTCCTCCCATTTGAATAGCCATTTACTATTCTCTGGTACTCGTATGTGATATGGGTTGTACAGTAGATATGGTAGATAGTTGATAGGATAATTCCAAATATGGAGGTGGAGAACCTGAGGAAAGGGAAGGGTTGAGTTAGATCATGTGAAAAGAAAAGGTACAACATAGTACAAAAAATCAACGTTTTGCAGTTTGAGATGATAGCAGTCATCAATGTACTGGGAAAAGAGATGATATGTGTCCCAGTAGGTCCTGAAGACAGAACGTACCATATATGTTTTATAAAGGGTCATAAAGGTTCCCGTGGTAACACTTTTTATTTGTAAGTAATGAGGTCAGAACAAGTGAATAAGGTTTTTCAGGTGAAGGGAGGGGATGTTATGGTGAGGTTTCACATTACCCAAGTAGCAGATTTTCACAGCATCCTGTTGAGAATTGGAGGTGTAGAACCTCTATAGTAAAACAAATATGGTCACGATAGAATTGGTAAAATTATGGATGCAGGTGGGAAGAAACATGACAAAGGGCCAAACAAAAAATAATCAAAAGCTTAAATTTCAGTCTACCAAAACAAATCCTGTATGTGGATTATTGGAAGGGGGCCAAATGCGGCCATATGGGATTAGTGGACTATAAAATTAGAAGCCATGCAGGGAACAACTGCAGCTGTGATGGTTTGATGTTCAATGGGAGGAGGGGAGTTGTCAGGCTTAGGGGGTTAGGAAGATATACCAGACAGTTGATATTCAGTCTTCATGAGTACAGGCTGTTCATAAAACAAACATTACCTTAGTAAGATTCACGCTTAAGTTATATTGCTTTTCTGCAATATTTTGCCAAAATAAACTTAATGCTCATGTACATTAAACTGGATCTGCCATGTGTCTGCCCAATTCTTTTTAGTCTGACCGATGTCCATGAAGATCTGCAGCTATTCTGCACAGTACATGCCATGTGTCTATCTGCTAAAACTTCTAAATCTCTATACTGAAAAGGTTTAAATATGAAAAAACAATTGTCATCATACAGAGTTCTGGAAAGCTCCGCTACATAATTTCCCCAGTCAGAAAATTATTCATCACCACTGTCTGTTTACTATGTTTGAACCAATGGTACCCAGAGAATTTTCTCTTAAAATTATTTGTTTTTATTTTCCAAATATGTCTGTTATACTTCACCAATGCCTTTGCACTAGCTTCACCATTTCATTGAAGAATTTAGTCAGGTTACACACGTAATTTGCCTTCAATAAATTGCACCGGCTGGAATGGCCTACTCCTGCACCTGTTTTCTATGTTTCTAGAGGTGTTGGACCTATTGGGTTGTCATTAACAGGTTTATCCTCTTCCCATTTGAATAGAGGTTTACTGTTCTCTGATTATCAGCCATCACTCTCATATCCAACAAAGGTTGAAATATTGTAGTCAAGGTTTTGATGATCCCAGCCTAACTTCCTTCAGGAAGGGAACTTGGGATCCAAACCAGCTGGACAATATTAATTGATAGCCAAGAGTCAAGAGTCAAAACAGAATGAAATTCTTACTTGCAGCAGTACAACAGATTTGTAAACAGAGTACACTGTAAAACCTTTATGTGTGTCTATATATATTTATATATATGTTTATAAATGCCAATATGTAATATGCCATCTTATTTAACAATACCATTATATTTATTTTATCCTATCTGTTATTTCTACCACTCCCTCAATGAACTTTTTCTTTGTAGTGTCATTTATGTGGTACTCTTTCAGTAGTTCAGGCATATAGTCTGCCTTCAAAACATTCCCTTCTATTGCGTCATATATGCCAGAAATCTTCTTCAAACGGATATTTTCCTGCAAAGTTTTTGGATTTATGGATTTGCTAATCGGATTTCATGTTCTCCCTTTCCTGTTTTTCAATTTCCACTTTAGCCCTTTGTATTCTGTGTGTTTTTTATTTGTTTTTCATTATTGATTTTTTTTTTGGCAAAATATCCTTCTCCATTTTGTCAACTATGGAGCTCTAATTTTTGACATTCCATCTTTCTAATGTGAAAATACTTTCTCTGTGTATCATTTACCAATCTGAATAGGTTACCGGCATGAGAAAAATCTTGCCCAAACAACATGATATGCTGTATGGTTTCATGGGAGAGCTGAACAGCTGATGAGGGAGCAGTTATGAATGTGTCGCAGCTCACCATTCAAAGGGTAAATTGCAATAGTGCTAGGAAAATGGGCAAGAGTATGGCAGAGACTCTCTGTGCATGGTGTTCAGATTTTTAACCCCTGGAGCATTACTGCATACTTGCATACTAGACAGCCCAGTCAGTCTCTTAACTCTGTAGAGCAGTAGGGTGCACTGTTTGTCAAACCTTTCCTTGTATCTCATACCTTCTAATGCAGGCAGAATTCTGGCAAACCACTTCAGCACACTTTCTAAAACCTCCACATCCTTCCTGTCATGGGGCGACCAGAACTGCATGCAATACTCCAAATGCAGCCTACCAATGTCTTATAAAGCTGCAACACGGCTTCTTGACTCTTATACTGTATGCCTCGACCATTGAAAGGAAGTATACCATATGCCTTCTTTACCACTCTCTATACTTGTGTTGCCACTTTCAGGGAGATATGGCCCTGAACCCCAAACCCCTCTGCACATCAATCCTGTTAAGGATGTTGCCATTAACTATATTTTCCCTTTACATTTGATCTCACAAGGTGTAGCACTTAACACTTGCTCAAATTAACTTACATCTGCCATTTCTCCGCCCATATCTATATCTAACTTATATCCCACTGACAGCCTTCCTCATTGTCTGTAATTTCACCAATTTTTGTGTTGTCTGCAAATTTACCAAACAATCCACCTACATTTACGTCCAAGTCATTTAAATATATCATAAAATAACAGAGATCCCAGTAGAGATCCCAGCGCAACATCACTAGTTACAGAACTCCAGCCAGAATAACACCCTTCCACCTCTACCCTCTGTCATCTATGGATAAGCCAGTTCTGAATCCAAACAATCAAGCCGTTGTGGATTCCATGTATGTTAATCATCTGGAGCAACCAACCATGAAGGACTTTATCAAAGGCTTTACTAAAATCCATGTAGACAACATCCACTTCCCCATCCTCAACAAATACCTTCATCACCTCAAAAGGTTTTTAAGACATGATCTGCTGCTGATTGTTGTTAATGATTTCATTCACCTCTAAATAAATCCTATCCTGCAGAATTATCTTCCATAGCTTCCTTACTATGGGATGAGACTCTCCGGCCTGTAATTTCCTGAATTATGTCGACTTCCCTGTTAGAGAAAGGAACAATGTTTGGCTACTCTCCAGTCTTCCCAGACCTGAGGAAGTAGATTTAACTATATTTTCCCTTTACATTTGATCTCCCAAGGTGCAGCACTTAACACTTGCTCAAATGAACTTACAAACCTTTGTAAGGTCTGTAAGGTTTGAAACCATTTCCCAAACCTTTGTCAATGCTCCTGGATTCTCTTGCCTCCATCAACAACCTGGGATAGATCCCATCAGGAACTGGGGAATAGAGTGATAGAGTCATTCAGCCCTTCAGCCCTACTTGCCCACACCGACCAACATGTCCTATTTACACTAGTCCCACCAGCCTGCATTTGGCCCATATTCCTCTAAACCTGTCCTATCCATGTACCTGTCTAATTGTTTCTTAAATGTTGCAATAGTCCCTGCCTCAACTACTTCCTCTGGCGGCTCGTTCCATACACCCACCACCTTTTCTGTGAGAAAGTTACCCCTCAAATTCATATTAAATCTTTTTCCCTTCACCTTAAACCTATGTCCTTTGGTTCTCAATTCCCCTACACTGGGCAAGAGACTGTGCATCTACCCGATCTATTCCTCTCATGATTTTATACACCCCTATAAGATCACCCCTTATCCTCCTGAAATAGTCCCAGCCCGCTCAACCTCTCAAAATAGCTCAGACCTTTGAGTCTTGGTAACATCCTTGTAAATCTTCTCTGTCCCCTTTCCAACGACAATGTCTTTCCTGTAACATGGTGCCCTGAACTGAAGATAATACTCTAAATGAAGCCTCATCATCGTCGAATATAACTGCAACATGACCTTCCAACTTCTATATTAACTGACTGATGAAGGCCATTGTGTCAATAGCCTTTTTGACCAACCTATCTAACTGTGAAGCCACCTTCAAGGCACTATGTACCTGCACTCCTACATCCCTCTGCTCTAAAACACTCCCCAGAGCCCTACCATTCACAGCGTAGGCCCTGCCCATATTAGACTTTCTAAAATGTAACACCTCACATTTCTCTATATTAACTTCCATCAACCACTCCTCAGCCAACCTGGCCAACCAATCAAGATCCTGCTGTAATTTTTGACATCTATCTTCACTATCTGCAATATCACCCACTTTTGTACCATCTTCAAACTTGCGAATCTTGCCATCTATATCATTAATATAGATGATAACCACAAATGAGCCCAGCATCAAACCCTGGGGCACACCGTCAGTCACTTTGACCACCCTAATGCAATGGGGGATTTTATAGACTTCAGAGTTCACATTAAAACTATGCGAGTAATATGACACAAAGTGGACACATGTCAATAAGCATCATTGCTGTAAATCATTGGCAATAAACAGGTGTTGGTCTGTGCCAGTTATTTAAGTGTGTGCTTGAAGCAAAATATTGTTCGTAAATGTGAGCTTGGCCATTTCCAGCTTTGGACAGGATCACCCAATCTATTTCAATATTCAGACATTAGAGATTTTATTCTGGCGATACAAACACAGGAAACAGATATAAAAAAGGTAAGGTATAAAAAAGGTCATGATTTTAGACACTCCACTCAGAGAGATAATAGAGAAGTCATAAGCCATAAGGCCACAAAAAAGAAAATCTAATTTGATATCGACCAGACTCTGCCCAACTTGAAGTAGAAGACAAGTAAGAATAATATTGTATATATTCCTGGCTCTGTTCCACAACAGATAGTCTGGTCACTCTGTCTTTTGAACTGTATTCCAGCTATGAACATTGTTGAGATCTGTTGCTAACTGTCATTGCCAACTTTTGTGATTGGTGCCTGACTTAAGTTTGGATTAAACATAAGGTTATTTCCTGGAATGCAGGGACAAATAGAATAAAGATAATAATCCTATAAAATCTCTGCTACAAATGCTGATACATTCACAGGCACTGTAGTCCTAATATTTATAACAACTTGACATGTCCAAGTATAAACCAAGAACTGGTTGGGTTGTGGGGTTTGAAAGAGAATTGAAGCCTTGGCTATTTTAACTGTCTGCCGCCAATTTAATTAGGCTAGTGGATATCACAGTCAATGTACTAAGCTTTCATTGACTTTTGGGGAGCAGTTAATGATTATCTGTATTCCCTGTTGGTTGATTTGGTTGTTTGAATAAAGAAAAACCAGAAAAATGAGTTTGGGCAAACCTCAAAGTATTTAAAGCTTCAAAGGAGGTCGTCATAGAACAAGTGAGGATGGAATACATTTTCTTTAAACCAGAGGGCTGAAAATCCATAAAAATACCAGACAACAGAACCTGCTAAGCAATTTTTAGAGATTTTAGGACTTGAAATATATCTGTATCCTGGATGCAGCACAGAAAGTCAATGATGTAACAAGGGCGAGGCCACCTGCTCATGTTCTCCTTCTGGAATTCCAAATTCAGATCTCATATGGTACTTAAGCTCCTTACTACGCAGAAGAAATTGAGAAACTATGGTCTCTTTGTTGTTGTCTTTAGAATACTTTTAGTCGAGTGATGAAGCATTAAATGCAGCAATTCAGCCCATGAAAAAGCTATCCGATATGTCCCACCCCTTTTCTTTAAGGCAGTGTCATCCACTTATTCTCCTTTCATTTCCTAAAGAGGACTACTGAAGAGTTATATCTCGGGCACGAAATTCTAATTCCACATGAAATTCAATCTGGATTTCCTCAGTTTTGTTTGGTCTTATCTTTTTGAAAGTTACTCATTTATATTTATCATCTGACCAGGTAACTTAATATGGAATGGGTGACATTTCAGGTCGAGACCCTTCTTCAGACTGGGTCTGAAGAAGGGTCTCGACCCGAAACGTCACCCATTCCTTCTCTCCCGAGATGCTGCCTGACCCGCTGAGTTACTCCAGCATTTTGTGTCTGCCTTCGTTTTAAACCAGCATCTGTCGTTTTTTTCCTACATAGGTAACTTAATATCATCAGTAGACTTGATAATATCATAAATGCCTTCAATTCATATCAATTTTGCACAGTGCACATGGCTCTTGCACATACCAGTGGAAGCTTTTCTCCATTTATTATCTTCAGCTTTGTTTTTCCACTCAAGTTTCTAATCCAGTTTGTTAATGTGACATTAATTCTCCAAGGCTTAACCTTCAGAAGCCTTGCCTGCAAAATGTTGTAAAGTGCCTTCTGAAAATCCAATTATATTCACTTGGTAGCTTCAGTTTGCTAACTTGGCTACCATTTCAAAGAATTCCAATAAACTAGTGAATCACTGCTTGGGTGTTACTCTAATAGCCAATCTTGTCTGTGCGGTCTTGGGAAAGGTAATCCTGGTTACATCTGGATGCCCTCAAGTGAAAGAATGCAAACAAAGAAGAAAACGTCTTTCACAAAATTTTGCGTTACTGCAGTCTGGCCAGATTGAGGCACGATTGATCAATAGGCCTGCAATGGAAGTGGAGCAACTCTTCATACTGTCTCAGGATGAGTATGAGAATGCATATTAACTCCTGCATTAACCTAGTTATGGGCTGGGCAAACTAATTGAACAAATAGTAGAATGGAAGACAAATATAAATGAGGTTTATGAGAAATGCTTTTCCTGATCCATGGGTTGAGGAATCAAAAAGAGAAAAGGCTATTTTTTTAATATGGCATTGTGCAATAAGAAAGCATTGATAATCAAATAGCTGAAAGGCATTTAGGGGAGGTTAATCACAATATGATAAGAAATTATACCAAAGTTGAAGGTAATTCAATCTGAAGTTGGGATCTATATAAACAAAGGAAATTATAAATATATGCTCCTGAATTGGCAGTAGATTAAGGAACTATGTTAAAAGGTATGACAATAAATTTGTAGTGGTAAATTAACGACTTAATTTAAAAATTGATATTACTGCAAAAATATATCCCTTTTACAATCTGTTATGGGGCTAGTCTTGCAAAAGTAACAACTTCCATTCATCGTTAGTAAGTTTCAAGGAATTATGGATGTGGGCAGTAAATTCAGAATTAAACTTCCCTTGGAATATTTGCATTTCATAAAAGCCCTGTAATGGAGCTAATTGTTTATTTTTTACTGCACAGAAACAGGCTTTCCACCCAGCTGGTTCATAGTGGTGTTTGTGCTCTAAATGTTTCACCTCCCATTCAATTTTCTTTATTAATATATCCTGGCCCTTGTTCTCTCTCGCTTCCCATGCTCTTTTTGGGCTGTAGTTCTTTGCACAATAATCCCATTTTCCTCAGGGCTGTTGCTTCCATCTTGTAATGAGGAGCCCAACACACATACATGCCATTCTAATTTATTGTTTATTAAATTAATGCGTCTGCCTGTTGTTGGGTTTTCGTCTGAGGAGAAACTGATGGGCCTCTGTGGAGTACATGCATTTTAATGAAACAACTGTGGCCTGAAGTGTCATTTAGCTCCAGCAGAGACATGAAGGTCAATGTTAATGGTATAGAAGTCATTCTGAGTACTTAAAGCATTTTGATCTCTGTAAAACAATCATTATTAAATCAACAACCAATTTTACATCTTCCCCACCCCCAAACAATTTTATTTTCTATTGAAATCAGAGAAAGAGAAAATTGGATCTACTGTCTAATGTGTGATGCATGTAATATGACCAGTATATAGATTTATCCTCATTGCCTTACTTCCCTCGTTTTATTTCACATGAGAGCCATTGACCTTTTCTGGCTCATTTATGCACAGATTTCTTCATTAATCAAGAGTGATAAATCGTGCTTGTAATTTCCTTTGTGAAAAATCAGTGGAATGTGGTAATATTAGTTTTGGACTGATTCAGCTGCATTTACTTGCAATTTGTGACACAGAAAGCCAATCGGGCAATTTATGCAGAGTTAGGAGCACAATACATTTTACTGTATTTTTACCGCTGAGGGCAAAGAATAATGTCCAGTGGCTGACACCTGTGATTGTTAGAAATACTTCAGTGGTCGTAGTTTTTCCAAACACAATATGCTTAACGTTGCAAAATAGGTGGAAATCACCTTAACTTAAAGGTAAGTTATGTATGTATGTGGTTAAATGCTACTTCATGTTTGTTTGTGTTTATCTTCCCAATGGTCTGAAGATTACATCCTTTTTTGTATTTGTTTCCATGCAAAAGATTGTGGAAAAGAACAAATTCTACTCACTGCACATTGCAAGTTATTTGAAAGGACACCAATTACAGAACATCAGATTATTTTGTAACTCACGTCAATTGAAAGAGGATGAACAAAAGTCATAGAGTGATACAGGGTGGAAACAGGCCCTTCGGCCCAACTTGCCCACACCGGCCAAAATGTCCCAGCCATACAAAGTCAAGTCAAAGTCAATTTTATTGTCAATCCTCAGCCAGTTTACACAGACAGAAAATCGAAATACCGTTTCCCACAATCCCGAGGAACAAAGTGCATAAAACAAAAGGCACAGCAAACAACAATCAACATAAAATATAAAATATAAAATATAGTCACTTCAAATTTTTTTTAAAAAAAGTGTCTGGTGCTGGATGTGCGTGTGTGTGGGGTGTTATAGTCCAGGTCCCATAGGGGCAGGGGAGAGAGGAGGAAGGGAGGGGAGAGAGTTCAGCATCCTGACAGCCTGGTGGAAAAAACTGTTCTTTAGTCGGGTGGTGCTTGACCTCAGGCTGCGAAACCTTCTCCCTGAAGGCAGGAGGGTGAAGAGGCTGTTGGAGGGGTGGGAGGGGTCACCCACAATGCTCAATGCTTTGCGGGTGAGGCGGGTGGTGTAAAGGACCAGGAGTGTTGGGAGTGAGGCGCCAGTGATCCTCTCAGCAGTGTTCACTATGCGCTGCAGGGTCTTACGGCTGGAGGCTGTGCAGCTTCCGAACCACACAGTGATGCAGCTGCTGAGGATGCTCTCGATGGCACCTCGGTAAAAAGTGTACATGATGGGTGTGGGGGCTCCCGCTCTCTTCAGTTTGCGGAGGAAGTAGAGGCGCTGCTGGGCGTTTGGTCCATATCCCTCCAAACCTGTCCTATCCATGTACCTGTCTAACTGTTTCTTAAATGTTGGGATAGTTCCTGCCTCACTACCTCCTCTGGCAGCTTGTTCCATATACCCACCACCCTTTGTGTAAAAAAGTTCCCCCTCAGATTCCTATTAAATCTTTTCCCCTTCACCTTAAACCTACGTCCTCTGGTCCTCGATTCATCTACTCTGGGCAAGAGACTCTGTGCATCTACCCAATCTATTCCTCTCAAGAGAGTCAAGAATGTTTAATTGTCATATATACTGGCAATGTACCAATGAAATTCTTTGCTGCAGCTTAACAGGCCTGTTAATGTAATAACATACAGATAAATATATAATAATCAATGATACCAAATTTTAATAAATATAATACTAAGTACCATAATAGTGCATAGTGCAATGAAAGACAGTCCATAAAATATTACAGTTGCTGAAATGGTGTTCAATTTTCTTCTTCTTGCGTTTGAGGCAGCAGAAATTATGTAACACCCTCCAGGCGCTGTAGCCAGTGCAATGTGCTGTTGTCGAGGGCCATAAGGTCTACCCCTCCACCAGGGGGACGGAGGACAGCGCAGTCGAAAATGACGTGCTGTGCTGCTTGCTGGTCTGCTCCACACACACAGGCTGCTGATGAACGCAACCCCCAACGATGCATGTTGGCATTGAACCGGCCGACCTCTGTGCGGAGCCGGTTCAGGGCGACCCAGTCTTTGCGGGGCATGTCCGAGCCGGGTGTGGCTGTGGTATTCAGTGTGACGGTGAATTGTGGAGGTCGCGATGTCTGTTCCCAGCTGGTTCTCCATGCTCCTAGTATGTTGAAACCGGAGCCACAGAGGGTCGCTGCATGACGGGAGAAAGGGCGACGGGACGACAGGCGTTGAGGTCCCAGTTGCTGTGAATCCTGGGCAAGGTGGCGCAAAGGATATTTGCCGTCCGATGGGGCCTTGCACACCAACCTATGAGTGAAGAACTCTCTGCCAAGCTTGGCGGGTGCGATACCTGCAAGTGTTCAATGTTGTGCAGTGTTCAAGAGTGTGATGGTTATTCCAAAGAAGCTGTTCTTGAATCTGGTGATCAGGACTTTTAGGCTCCTGTAGTTTTTCCTGATGATGGTAGCGAAATGAGTGTTGTGTGGGTCTTTGATGATATTGGCTGTCTTTTTGAGCTATCTCCATTGGCTCCATTGATCCCTTCAATGGTGGGGTGATCAGTACCTGTGATGGACCGGGCAATGTCCACCACTCTCTATGGAATCATAGTCACACAGCGCGGAAACAGGAACTTCGGCCCAACTTGCCCACGCCGCACAACATACCCCATCTACACTAGCCCCACTTGCCCGTGCTCGGCCCATATCCCTCTAAACCTGTCCTATCCATGTACCTTTGCAAATGTCTCTAAATGTACACAATACTCTAAATGTGGCCTCACCAATGTCTTATGCAATTGTAACTTGATCTCCCAACTTCTATGCTCAATAGTCTGACTGGTGAATGTGCCGAAAGCCTTCTTGAACCCCCTATCTATCTGTGATGCCACTTTCAAGGAACTATGTACCTTCACTTTTAGATTCTTCTGCTCTACAACTTTCCCCAGTCCGATCATTCACTGTGCAGGTCCTGCTCTTGTTAATCTTCCCAATATGCAACACCTCAAATTTCTCTGTATTAAATCCATCAACCATTCCTCAGCCCACATGCTCAACCGATCAAGATCCTTCTGAAATTTGTGACAACCATCTTCTCTGCTCACACTACCACCCACTTTAGTGCCATCTGCAAACTTGTTAATCATGCCATATATGTTCTCATCCAAATAATTGATATAGATGTCGAATAGCAATGGGCCCGGCACTAATCCCTGAGCCACAACTCTAGTCACAGGCCTCCAGTCCAAAAACAACTTGCCACATCACTCTCTGCTTCCTTCCATGAAGCCAAATTTCTATCCATTTAGCTATCTCTCCTTGGATCCCCTACGATCTAATCTTCCAGAGCAGCCTTGACAGGCGGAACCATGTCAACTGCCTTGCTGAAATCCAGAGATACAACATCATTTTGGTCACATCTTCCAAAAAAGTCAATCAGATTCATGGGGCACAATCTCCCACATACAAAACTATGCTAATTATCCCTAATCAGCCTTTATCCATCTAAATGCACATATATCCTATCCCTCAGAATACTCTATAGTACCTTTCTGATCACTGATGTTAGGCTCACTGGCCTGTTCTCAGGCTTTTCACTGCTGCCCTTCTTAAATAGAGGCACAACATTTGCCCCCCCCCCCCTCCGGTCTTCTGGCACTCCACCTGTATTTAATGATGACTCGTAAATCTCAGCTCGTGCACCTGCAATTTCAATAGACAATAGACAATAGGTGCAGGAGTAGGCCATTCAGCCCTTCGATCCAGCACCGCCATTCAATGCGATCATGGCTGATCACTCTCAATCAGTACCCCGTTCCTGCCTTCTCCCCATACCCCCTCACTCCGCTATCCTTAAGAGCTCTATCCAGCTCTCTCTTGAAAGCATCCAACGAACTGGCCTCCACTGCCTTCTGAGGCAGAGAATTCCACACCTTCACCACCCTCTGACTGAAAAAGTTCTTCCTCATCTCCGTTCTAAATGGCCTACCCCTTATTCTTAAACTGTGGCCCCTTGTTCTGGACTCCCCCAACATTGGGAACATGTTATAATAATAATAATAATAATCCATTTATTTTATATAGCGCCTTATCACATGCTCAAAGCGCTTTACAAAAACAATTAACATAGAAACAAACAGACAAATTATCCTGACGGAAAAGCGGCGAATACTCAACGCCAGCGTCCTCTCACGTCAGGGTCCGGCAGTAGACATTAAAAAGCACAAGACACACAGATATAATTTTTTACACAAAACAGCCATCACAGTGATTGCTCTAGGCATACCCTCACTGTGATGGAAGGCAAAGTCTTATCTCCTCCTCGTTCTTCTCTGCCTCTAATGTGTCCAATCCCCTAATTATCTTGTATGTTTCAATAAGATCCCTCCTCATCCTTCTAAATTCCAGTGTATACATTCCTCATTAGCTTCTCACAATGTCCTTGAATATATCTGATCAGGCCCAGGAGATTTGTCTACCTTTATATGTCAGGAGCTTCTGCTCTACCTCGACGGTTATACTAACTGCCTTCAAGACTCTTCTATTGATTGTCTCAAGTTCCCTTGTCCTCGTGACTTTCTGTATAGTAAAAACAGAGAAATTGCCTGTCTCATGTGGGTCCACACAAAGTTAATCACTTTGGTTCCTCAGGGGTTCCATTCTTTCTCTGGTTACCCTTTTCCCCTTTATGTACATATAAAATCTCATGGGATTATCCTTAATGCTATCTGCCAGAGCTATCTCCTGCCCCATTTTTGCCCACTTGATTTCCATTCTTAACTTGCTCCTCACAGTTCCCAAAACTCCTCCAGGGATACACTTGATCCCAGCTGCTTATGCCTGCCCATGCCTCCTCCTTAACTTGACCAGAGCCTTAATTTCTCTCGTTATCCAAGCTTCCTTACACTCATGCGCCTTGCCCTTTACTGTAGTCTCCTTTGTTCATGGGCATTTGAGTTGCTGAACTATGCCATGATGCAACAAGTCAGCATGCACTCTACTGTACACCTGTAGAGGTTGAATAGAGTATTTGTTGATATACTGAATCTCCTCAATCTTATAAAAAATTAAAGACATTGGTGAGCTTTCCTTGTGATTGCTTTGATGTGCTGGGCCCAGGACAGATCTTCAGAGATATGCACACACAGGATCTTAAAACTGTTGACTCTCTCCACTGTCATCCTATTGATGAAGACAGGTTCGTGGATTCCTGGCTTTCTTTTCATGAAGTTAAAATTCAGTTCCTTGGTCTTGCTAACAGCTTGACATATGCGTTCTTATTGTCCAAGTGGTCCAGTGCAGTGTGGAGTGCCAGTGAGACTGCATTCCCTATTGTGACAGTAGACAAGTTGTAGTGGAACCAGGTCCTTTTGAAGCTATTATGGAAAGCATTGAGCTTGGTTGGGTGTGATGCCACACTGCCACTTGAGTTATTACTTGGTTTCACCTTGTCGGAAGCAATGCGTTCAAGCCTTACCACAGCTAACTAATTTCTATCTCATTCTCCAGTTTAGAATGGAAATGTTTCTTCATTTTTTTGATGTCCTTGTCAAGGTCATATCTGGACTTCCTATATGACCCCATGTTACCAGATGTGACCTCTGGTAACACAGATCTGGTCCTCAGTAGATTGTGGGCCTTTTGGTTCATCCAAAGATTTTGTTAAGGATACACTTAGATGGTCTTGGTGGGAGCACCATCTATGACACATCTTTATGAAGTTAGTAACAATCCCTTTTCCTGATAATGAAACAGAGTTCAGGTCTGTTGCTGAGTCCTTAAATATCACCTAGTCTACCAACAACAAGCAGTTGTGGAGCTCCTCTATCAAGCTCTGTGCAGGCCTTACTGTTGGATCTGTGCTCTTCAGTCACTGCCTGTACACATGAAGAAGGAGTACAGCCAGGTGATTCAATTTTCCAAAGTGAGGTGAGCAGAAGAAGCAATGGGCATCTATCTTGGTGGAATAGCAAAGATCGAAAGTTCCTCTGGTCTGGTGCTGCAGAAAATGTGCTGATGGTATTTAAAAAGTGACTTCTTCAAACTAACCTTGTTGAAGTCCCTGGCTGTGATGGAAAAGGTGTTGGGGTATGCTGTTTGGTGTTTGTTGCCGAGGAAGTTAGAAGGGATGGAATTTCACTGATAGATGTTCCAAATGCAGGGAGCAGGAGTTGGTTAGGACTGCTAAGTCTGAGCAGCACCAAGAGTTTACAATGATCAGCTGCCGCTGACTCTCCCTTTTCCTGAAGACTCCCTTTTCCTGATGATGGAACAGAGTACACGGTATTCCCTCATCTCCCTTTGGAAAAGCTAGTTTGTCCTTAAGTACATCAGATAGTGCAAAGGTGAAAGTAAACAGAGTACAGAATATAATGTGGCAGCTGCAGAGGAAGTGCAGATTTTAAAAAGTGCAATGGCCTCAACAAATTACCATATCTATCAGCTGTAATGATTTCTCTATGTTCTTGTTTTTTATTGACATATCCATAGAAACCAGTGTAAGCCAGGGGTGCAGTGCCGCTCCGGCACCTCTGTAAAAAAAAAAGGCAAAATAAACAGCGGGGAATTTTAACTAGCGAGGAATTTAACAGCGGCCGCTACGGCACCAGTGACAGCTCCGGCACCTAAAAAATTAGCACTGCAACACTGTGTAAGCATGTTTGACCATACCATCATGAGTGAGTCGCACACAACACATGGATAAAATGTGATTTTCTATTGCTTTGATTGTGTTTAGGGAAGTAATTTATTTTTAGGTACCCATTTCTTTTTTACTGCTTTTATTGGGTAGTTTTTATTTCCACAAAAGCATTTATTTTTTTCTTGCACAAGAGCAATTACTTTATTAACTTTCTATATATTGCAGCGACAAATAAAACAAGAATAAGAGTGGGCTGAGAGCAGTGATTACTTCTTTGAAATCTTATGAAGCACAACATAGCAAGGGAGAAATTTCACTTTGATTGCCAGCAAAGCACATATCTGAGTATTAACTGCCAGTTGTGTTCATCTTTGATATGATGTGATCTAGCATGATGTCATGTGGTATGATGTGATTTGATTTGGGGTGAAATTTGTTGTTGGCTATTTTTTGATTCATCTCTTCACATTCAGTTCCATTGACTTCAAATGAATCAAATGCCCAGTGAACTGTACTGATATTCTTGCATGCTTTATTTTAGAAAAATCTAGACCAAAGATGAATGCTAATCCTCATGGTGTGTTGTAATAATGCACAAAATCTAATTCTTGGGTCGATTGTAAAGGTTGATTGTATTGGGGATGGATGCAATGAAGAAATGTCAAAGCAGAGTGTTTTAAAATTAAGGGGCTATTCATTGTCAAAGCAAAATTACTACTTCCTTGATAAATACAGTAAACTGAGAATAGCAGAACTGAATGCTCCTATTTCAGAAATAAATGTAAAAAATGTTGTCTTACTAAATTAGTATGAATCAAAAGATGAGTGCTATATTAAGAAAAGTCACAAAATCAACATGGGATAACTGAAAACATTCTTCAGAAGAAAAGGCCAAGTGTACATGACAGAATTTCAACATTTACCAAATGTAACCAAGTGTATCATAGCTTGGGCATGAGTTTAAGTCGTTGCGAAGGAGTGATCTTCATTTATATCCCCAGCCGGGTTCCTGAGAACAGTTCGTAATCCAGACAGTTCGCAAGTGGGAAATGTGGCTGTGAGCTGAGTTCCCACATG
This sequence comes from Rhinoraja longicauda, assembly GCF_053455715.1. Lineage (NCBI taxonomy): Eukaryota > Metazoa > Chordata > Chondrichthyes > Rajiformes > Arhynchobatidae > Rhinoraja > Rhinoraja longicauda. The sequence goes on from NC_135960.1 coordinate 39,381,392, forward strand.
GCAGAAGATGTCTGCAGAAGTGGGTTATCCATAGGAATCATTAGTCTGGACAAACATTTTAAATTTCATTTAGCCATTCTTAATAATAAAGCTTTTACACATTTCGCCCGAGCCTATCTCGGGACAATAATGATATTCTTTTAAAAGATTTTCCAGCAGACGAGTATGGTATTGACAGTTTTAGAAAATGATACTGTTATTGGCATGATTAGTATGTCTCTGGTTAAGATTCATAAAATGGATATTAATGTGATAACTAGAATGTACTCTTTTTGGTTTCAATGAAACAAAATTCGATCTAGTGTCAAGAACACAGGAGCCCCACAGGAGCAGGCAGATCCATCCTGCCAGCCTCCAAATGCTTAATTATGGGTTGTACAAAAGTTGGGTGTTTATAAACTGGGGAGAATCTGTATATTAAAGTATGAAAAACTAGTACATGGCCAACTTAGTCAAGACTGATTCTTTACTAGACAGTGAAGGGTGACAATAATAGTCCTCCTGAACATTTTACATTGAGAGTAGGCAGTATCCAAATATTCTATTCACTGAAGTAAACAAGAGAGCAGATGCAATCAATGATTAAAATATTTTACACAGATCTAAAACAATTTCAAACAATGCTTTTGATCAATACAGATTAGCAGAAATGCTTCTCAGCATTTATTATGTGTTGAGGTCCATATCATAGAAACATAGAAACATCGAAAATGGGTGCAGGAGGAGGCCATTCGGCCCTTCGAGCCAGCACCGCCATTCATTGTGATCATGGCTGATCGTCCCCAATCAATAACCGTGCCCGCCTTCTCCCCATATCCCTTGATTCCACTAGTCCCTAGAGCTCTACCTAACTCTCTCTTAAATCCATCCAGTGAATTGGCTTCCACTGCCCTCTGTGGCAGAGAATTCCAAAAATTCACAACTCTCTGGGTGAAAACGTTTTTTCACACCTCAGTTCTAAATGGCCTCCCCTTTATTCTAAGACTGTGGCCCCTGGTTCTGGATTCCCCCACATTGGGAACATTTTTCCTGCATCTAGCTTGTCCAGTCCTTTTATAATTTTATATGTTTCTATAAGATCCCCTCTCATCCTTCTAAACTCCAGTGAATATCGATTTTGCCACCTTCTTAAGATTGCAGCACAATTTGACTGACATCTGGTATCTTTTGAAAGAAAGAGTTTTCACTTTATCGCATACAACTATTTACTTTCATAACCTTTGTAGTTAAGTCACAGGACAATTATAAAATGTAGAAAATGAACAGGAAACCACATGAGGTTAGGCAAATATGTAAACAGATCAGATCTTCCCATCTGTAAAATGTTGTGAATTGCTCTCATGGTGGCTTTAATACCTAGCCCACCAGCTAAACATTGATGAATATAACAAACTATTACAAGGAATGACAACAATTATTACATCACGTCTCATTTGCTCCTATCTATCTAATGCTACATAAAAGCCCAAATAATTGTGGTTTAATCACTGATTTAATGTTGTGCTTGAATTTGGGGATGGGGTTCATCTAACACATAATAAAGTCACTTAGCACAACAAAAGTGTCCTACGCACATCACTATAGGGAATTCAATCAGCAGCTGTTAAGTGTAAATTAGATTCCCATATGCCGTGTGCAAGTTGGGTATATAATATTAAAATGGTGATCCTATCTCTCTAAGACAAGATTTTGCACTTACAACAATGGTAATATGTACACACTTGGTAGGTGAGGACATGGTTACCAAATTTTTATTTAATTTAATTTCAATCACCTCCACAACCTTTCCCTGCCTTCTACGTGGTGGAATGGCATTAATGTTCAGGTACATGACTGTTTACTAGGTTTTTGTCATGGAGATCCAGTATGGATTTGTAAAGATAGACACAAAAAGCTGGAGCAACTCAGCGGGCCAGACAACAACTCTTGAGAAAAGGAATAGGTGACATTACGGGTCAGGTCATGAATGGCTAATCCAATTAAATTTTGAAAATGGGTCACTGATGTATTGCCGATGGGAATATTGATTAACATTGATGAAGTGATCATGTAAATTACAAGATTCCCTGATTATTATTAACAAATTGATACATGGTCTTGGAACTAGTTTTATAACATGACTTTTCAACTGGTTGCATGGCAGGTGACCAGGAGTAGGCTTTCTTATCTAATTAGTGAGATGTGACACATTTTTTCTCAAACGGCAATGCTGAGGAATGGAAGATATAGCACATTTGTTTGCACTGCGGTGAATTGTAATTGCAAAGTTACAGCATTTGTCAAATTAAATTGTATATTTCCATGTCCGTTATGAGCACATGCTTTAGGTATGATCCAGAAGATTCCCAGGAAAGTTTCTCACTCTCTCATTGCATGCTGAATTTTGGATAACTCAGCCATTATGTGACAAGAAATGACAAGATCAATGGATGGGAACAAACCCATTAACACCCCTGCATCCTGAGGAGATTCAGTATGTCAATGAATACTCTCTTGAACTTCTATGGGTGTATAGTAGAATGCATATTGACTGGTTGCATCAAGGTCTGGTTTGGCAACACAACTACCCAGGAATGAAGAAGATTGCAAAAAGTGGTAAACACTGCCCAGTCCATCACGGGTACTGACCTCCCATCCATTGAAGGGATCTACAATAGCTGCCTCAAAAAGGAAGTCAGCATCATCAGAGACCCATACAACCCTGCCCACACTCGCAGTTCACTCCTGCAATTGGGAAGAAGCTATAGGAGCCTGAAAGCTATAATGAACAGGTTAAGGAGAAATTTCTTCCCTACAACCATCAGGTTATTAAACACTACAACCTCCAAATAGTTTGAAGAAGGGTCTCAACCCGAAAAGTCACCCATTCCTTCTCTCCAGAGATGCTGCCTGTCCCACTGAGTTACTCCAGCATTTTGTGTCAACCTCCAGATACGCTCTGTACTACACTGATTTGGGTGCATTATTTTTGACTTTGCGCTATTATTGTTTGTTTATTTGTCTGTTTTATATAAAACATATATACACCGATCAGCCAAAACATTATGACCACTGACAGGTGAAGAGAATAACATTAGTTATCTTGATACAATGGCATCTGTCAAGGGGTGGGATATATTAGGCAGCAAGTGAACAGTCGGTTCTTGAAGTTGATGTGTTGGATGGAGGAGAAATGGGCAGGAGTAAAGACCTCAGCACTTTGACAAAGGCCAAATTGTTATGGCGAGATGACTGGGTCAGAGCATCTCTAAAACGGCAATGCTTGTGGGGTGCTCCCGGTCAGCAGTGGTGAGTACCTACTGACAGTGGTCCTAGGAGGGACAAACCACAAACTGGTGACAGGGTGTTGGGCGCCCAAGGCTCATCGATGAGCAAGGGCAATGAAGGCTATCCCGTCTGGTCCGAACTAACTGTGGGAAGACGACAAGTCGATGGAGGGAGTGTGATGCTCTGGGCAATGTTCTGCTGTGAAACCCTGGGTCCGGCCAGTCATGTGGACGTCAATTTGACACGTATCACCTACCTGAACTTTGTTGCAGACTAGGTACACCCCTTCATGGCAATGGTATTCCCTGATGGTAGTGGCCTCTTTCAGCAGGACAATGCACCCTGCCACACTGCACACATTGTTCGGGAATGGTTTGAGGAACATGATGAAGTGTTCACGGTGTTGCCCTGGCCTCCAAATTCTCCAGATCTCAATCCGATTGAGCATTTGTGGGATGTGCTGGATCGACAAGTCTGATCCACGGCGGCTCCACCTTGCAACTAACAGGACTTGAAGGATCTGCTGTTAATGTTTTGATGCCAGATACCACAGGACACCTTCAGGGGTCTTGTAGACTTCACGCCTCGGCGGGTCAGCGCTGTTTTGGCAGCACATGGAGGACCAACAGCATATTAGGCAGGTGGTCATAATGTTTTGGCTGATCAGTATATATATATATATATATATATATATAAACAAAAAAGTATATATATTCTCTCTATCTCTCTATACACACACACACACACACACACACACACACACACACACACACACACACACATATATATGGCAGGCATACTGCTCAGGAATGATGATTTGTGATTATATATGTGTGTGTGTATATGTATATATATATATATATATATATATATATATATGTGTGTGTGTGTGTTTTACAGAGTACTATGTTTATACATATGTTGTGCTGCTGCAAGTAAGAATTTCATTGTTCCGGGACATATGCCAATAAAACACTCTTGACTCTTTGACTCTTGGAGAGGAAAACATAAGTAAAGAAAGAGGAAGGATCAAGAGACAAGGTGAAGATGACAAGGCTCCTTCAGGTATCCTGCTCAAGAATGGTGGTTTGTGATTTCAGCTGAGGTTCTTATTCCATATAACAATGGCTTGTAGAAGGAAGCAGTCCACACCAAGCAAAAATATGGATACTATATAACCATAGTGTGATATGTTGCATGTTAGATTACAGCTGTTTTGTAATTTCCAACAGTAGGTGCCTAACTAATTCACAGTCCCGTTATGCTGCTGCAAGTAAAAATGTAATTGTTCCATTTTCAGAACATATGACAATTAGAAACACTCTTGACTCTCTTGACTCCTGACATTTAACAGCTTATCTCTGCTGACTATCCTGTCATCAGCATCCTCTGATCTTCAACTGATGTAAATTAATGGTCACGGAAGTTAATTATCATGCCTACAAGAGCACATTGGGGGCTTGGTAGTCTGCACTGAGGGACTCAACTCTTGATTTTGCAAAAGAAATTCCGACATCCACAATTTATTGGCATTAGTGCAGTGCCATTCATACTGAAGTATGACATCGGAGAGGACAAATTGGTCCACCTGATTGTCCCGATCCTACATTATGAATATCTACTGTTATCTACTTTTGAATATTATATTTCATACATGGATGGCCATGCAGAAGTTGGCCTTACCTATCATGTGAACCAAGGTTTGCAAAAGCGAGCTCAGAATGTACACGTCCAAGCTTCTTGGTGTGCAAGTGAATCATGTGCATGAAAGATGCAGCACAAATGTGGTATATATGACTGTCCCCCCTCCCTTGGATGCTGCTCTGATCCCTATGACTGGCTGACAGGCTAGGAGAGGCCAACTCTCAGAATCATTGGGAACAACTGGGTCCAATTAGCTGACATCAGATTGGCCTACCTGAACCTCGTCAGCCTACTCCTTATAAAACCTAGGCATTCCGGCCAAGGGAGGACAGGAGGGCACCTCCCTAGTAGCTGTGTTTCCCTGCTGCAGGTTCAAGGAATGAGGCACTGGGACAAACCCAGGACCACAAACATCATTGTGTGGTCAAGGACTGAGCTGATGGGAAGAAACCCTAGACACCCAATGCTTCTACTGAGGCTAAGACTGAGTGGTCGGGGAAAGCCTGAGACTGCTATTTTCTCTCTCTGCCTATAGATAACGAGGGACTGCACCTACATACAGAGGCAAAGACTAAGCCTCCAGCATAAGCAAGAGACCACCAGTGCTGCCTCTTCAAGCCCAAAGCTGAGTCACCAGGATAAGAGTGAGACCGCCAGCCCCCCCTCTTGAGGCTAGGGTGAACTGTGGGGGGAAGCCTGAGAACACCACGCACCCTCCTTTGAGACCAAGGCTGAGCTGCTGGGACAAGCCTGAGATTGCCGGCCCCACTGTATATGAGGCATGATGGCAAGGTCAGTGTCCCCCATACAATCCTGGACTTTCTTGTCACTGTAAATAAAATATCACGTGAGTTCAACTGACAGTGAGTGTCCGCATAGTCATTGCCGAACCCGCACCAACCACATATTCCATGAAAACTGACTATATACAATTTACAGTAAGGTTTTTGATTACATTTCCTTATGCCATTGCACTTTGTAAAATAATTTCTAGTCTGTATCTCCTTGCATTCAGAAGACAGTGATCAAATTAAATGATTTAGATATTCAGTAGATCAGATAAACTCTTGCAGTGGAATCCAGAATAAGATGAAGTAATATTTAAGTAAAACATTTTGGAATTAAATTAGAAAGCATTCTTTCACAAGATGCGAACCAGAGATCTAGAACTCATTTTGCTAGGTTGAATACTGGGTTAATTGAATCTTTTAAGGTTGAGATCAATATTTTTTTATTAGTTAATGGCATCAAGGGAGATGAAACAAAGACAGGTAAGTGGAGTTGAAGCATAGGTCAACGGTGTTATTAATGAATGCTAGAATTGCATTGAGTTACCCATTTTTTCCTGACAATTTCCTTTCAACCCCTCTCCAGGTTATTGACTTCTTGCTGGCCTGCAATTCCAAGCGCATAAGTCCCTTACTGTGATTTGCCAAAATGATAACATTGCATGCTTGGGTATAAACATTGACCACCAGTGGGCTATTTGCCCTTGGACACAACTGCAGAGTGTAGTCCCAAAGACCCAAATGTGCTAATTTTCAATTGAGGAAATTAGATTTAAAAACCTAAACCCTGTTATTGCAACAATGAAATTATGTTCAGTTAGGAAATTATGTTTATTTGGTTCCTCAGAAAGCAGGAGAATGGAATATTTAATATGGTAAACATCTCACACTTTAAACAGTTGTAAGCTGATAGAACTTGTATTTACACAGTACCTGTATTACCAGAAATAACACAGATTCTTCTGGAGAAACTACAGCAGTACATTTGTATACAGCAAACTTTCAACAGTAGCAATGAAGTATGTTGGCAAACAATTTGTGGTAATATTTGTGGAATAATTATTAGATACATGGGAGATCTTTGTTCATGCCTGAGAAGAGAAATTGAATCTTCTATGGATAAAAATGGTGGACAAAGCCTTGGTTTAATGTCTCACCTGAAATATAGCAAATATGTGCTCCAAGAGAATTCCACAAAGATGTGCAGGTTGTTGAATTAATTGGCTTTAGAAATTGCCTGAAACAAAGATGTGAGTATAAGGGAATATTAGGTGTGTGAGAGAATAGGTTACAGGGCACGGAGAAGGCAGGCACGGGTTATTGATTGTGGATGATCAGCCATGATCACAATTAATGGCCCGACCTCCTCCTGCACCTATTTTCTATGTTTCTAGGGCAATGTGTAAAACAAGATCAATGGGATCACTTTGAACATTGGCAGAGCTCTGATGGACCAAATGGTCTCCTGTGTATATAGGAATAATATAAATCTTTGGATTGGGATTTAAACCCAACCCTTTCACTTTAAGCTAAGAAAATATGCTGTGGATTAACACACAAAATCCAGCTATTGTAGAGGTAAACATAAGCAAATGGAAATGGCAGAAATAGAGAGACTAAGTAATAAATATTTACTTAAAAATCTTGGAGCATGTGTGTTTATTCATCCACATAGGTTTTTGCATGTACCTTGACCAGACCCATGTGATCAATGAACCATGTAGGAGAAGAGACATGCTCCGCGCATTCTCATATCTCTCCATTGTGTGACAGTCCTGCTGGGATTGGGCAGAGAACTGACTGGGGAAAGGAGTGGTCAACAGCGACCTGAAACTTGTGAATTGGAAGCAAAAACAGAAAATCCAGCTACTGAAACAGACCCAACAACATCTGTGGCTGGGAAACATAGCCAATGTTTGGGATGATAACCAGTGAATATCAGACAGCAGAGCTCCAGGATTGGAGGTTGAAACAGTGGTGGGGTGGATCTGAGTGCTGGCAGAACATTGGACATTCTCTTCCCAGTCCTAAGAGGTTGCCAGGTGTGCAGATTAATGTCTTCTGCCAAGTTGGCACTGTCACCTCTTACCATGACCTTTCAGGCAAAATGCTTAACTGTGCCCCATAACCAGAAATCTATGGCACAACATGTTTCAGGCCCTCTGGCTCAGTATGCCATAGAACACCTCTGAACAGAGTGCTAAGTAAGTCCTGGACAAACTGAGACATCCGATGCAGCCACAAAGCTGGATTCATTGATATTTCTTCACCAGCTTAATTAATGTAGTGATGTGTAATCAAGTGCACATCTCTTACATAACTGTAAGCATGATCTGACCCATGATTGCAGTATTCTTCTTCAATGCTTTGCTGACTTTCAAATATTTGTATTTAATAAAACATGATGATCAACAAACAATAGCAAACAATGATGAATAAGTGAAAGTTATCATTATGATAGAAGCTCAGTGTACTGTGAACATCACACGTTTAGAACCATCGACCTTTCTTCAACTGCTTGAATGATGTGGAATCAGGTGTAAATCTGTATGGTCCAACATTACAGTCATAATCTCTGTTGTGCCATCAAGCAGAGCCTGGCTTAATCAATTTTACCAGATGATTTGGACCAGATGATTTATTATCACTTATAACTGCAATTATCTCAAGACATTTTCTCTCTCATATGTGTCATTTGAATGCAGTGTGGCAGAACAATAGCAATTGAAAATAGAGATTCCATTGTTATTTTAGTCTAATTTTTAACTTCTATATTGCTTAATTTTATTTCTATTGTGTACATATCTAAACACAAACATGTGGAACTCCAATGTAGGAAGGAACTGCAGATGCTGGCTTATACCGAAGATAGACACAAAATGTCAGAGTAACAGCAGGTCAGGCAGCATATTTGGAGAATAGGAATAGGTGATGTTTTGGGTCTCGATTTGAAGAGGTTGCTGGATAGCTCAGATATTGCTCATCTGCCAGTTGCACAGCAATTCTACTGGGCTCTGGATTTGTCCCTCTTGAGAGCAGTGGCATGACCATTTAAGAATAATTGTCAGAACCTGAAACACTTGAAGGGTAATAGGATGAATCGCAGTCACCTGGGTCTGAAGGCCAGAATATAGGATGGAGCCCATCTGCCATTTAGAACGGAGATGAGGAAGAACTTTTTCAGTCAGAGAGTGGTGAAGGTGTGGAATTCTCTGCCTCAGAAGGCAGTGGAGGCCAGTTCGTTGGATGCTTTCAAGAGAGAGCTGGATAGAGCTCTTAAGGATAGCGGAGTGAGGGGGTATGGGGAGAAGGCAGGAACGGGGTACTGATTGAGAGTGATCAGCCATGATCACATTGAATGGCGGTGCTGGCTCGAAGGGCTGAATGGCCTACTCCTGCACCTATTGTCTATTGTCTACCTGATGGAGAGTTGGTGCTAAATGACTAATGGCTGCTTCTTAGAATTACATTCTTTGCAATAAAGTTGCCATTTCATCAGTTTCCTAAATTAACAGCAGGTTACCACAGATAAGGTCTGTGGACACCTGTCTCTTGGCAGGGACATGGATATCTGTGTGTAATACAGCAAGGCAGAAAAAGATGCAGAAAGGAGTGGGAATTGCATGTTAAATAATGCAGATTTGGGTGGAAGGAAAGTAAGTGGGACTGCGAGAAAGTTAAAGGCAGGTTTAGAATACTTGTGTCGAAATGCACAACATGTAGTGAATAAAGAAAAAAAAAATACACGTGCTAATTCATACACAAAAGGACACAAAGTGCTTTTCATCAGGTCAGGCAGTCCCTTCTTCAGACTGAATGTAGGGGAGGGGAAAGGGTGGGGGAGAAGAAAGCTAGAAAAGGAGATGGGGTGGGAGAGAAAGCTGGAAAAGGGTGTGGTGAATGGGGTTGGTGAGCTGCTGGTACACATAGAAATGTGGGACTCTGGTGTTGTGGCAATAACAGAAACATGGCTCAAGAAAGAGCAGGACTGTTCACCTATAGCTCCTGGACATAAGAGATTAGGTATTCCATTGCACAACTCTGGAAAACCGAGATTCATCTGAACAACTTCTTACGTGCAGAGCCCATGTTTTGATTAATTTGTAAATTCTTTGCATCCGATTGGGAGTTTGACATTTGACTTTCCTTGAGATTTTTCTTCTTCGCCAGCATACTTCTGGCATAAAAATCCCCTAGACAACATCAGCGATGGTGCAATACTACTTCTGGCTTCAGCATGATTTTCAATCTCAGTGGCCTGGGAACAACAGCTTTTGTTTACTCGGAGAACAACCTGCAGTCTTTCAGCTGCACCTGAGATATTTAAAGGGCAAATTCACACCGTATTTGTTCTCACCACTGAAACGCTGGCTTTTTCAGCACCGCTTCAAATATGTCCATGAGCTGCTTTGTCTGGAGGTAAACACATGGTGACTCTCTGCATTTTTACCTCAGAACTACTTCAGGCCTCTGCTGTAGATCCCAGCCAATTTGCTACTCAGTACGGCAGAAAAGAAATTGTCAGAATTCCAAAAATCGAAAACGATCTACTTTTTATTCACTCCACATTAAGTAGGTGAAGCTCGGACAAAGATTTGCTAGATTGCAGACTTGCCCCACATGCAGCCAATCATAGACTGTACTCATGCAGTGTTACTCCTTCCTGAGATTTCTCCAGCAAACACCTGCCAGGAGCATCAGGCAGTAATATTTATCTTGCCTCCACTGGTGAGCACTGTTCTTCACTGGCCTGTGAAGTCCCTCTAATGCCATGGGAACATAGAGTCCTAGAGTCACACAACACGGAAATGGGTCCTTCGGCCCAATTCATCCATGCTGATCAAGATGCTCCATCTAACCTAGTTCCATAAGTCCATGTGAAGAGCTTGGTCTGCCTTTTCAAAATGCAACCTCTAACACTTATCTGAATTAAACTCCATTTGCCATTCATTGACTCATTAGCACAGCTGATCAAGATACCACTGTGATTCTTGATAACATAGAAACATAGAAAATAGGTGTAGGAGGAGGCCATTTGGCCCATCGAGCCAGCACCGCCATTCATTATGATCATGGCTGATCATCCACAATCAGTAACCTGTGCCTGCCTTTTCCCCATATCCCTTGATTCCACTAGCCCCTAGAGCTCTATCTAACTCTCTTTCAAATTCATCCAGTGAATTGGCTTCCACTGCCTTCCGTGGCAGAGAATTCCACAAATTCACAACTCTCAGGCTGAAAAAGTTTCTTCTCACCTCAGTTTTAAATGGCCTCCCCTTTATTCTTAGACTGTGGCCCCTAGTTCTGGACTCCCCCAACATTGGGAACATTTTCCTGCATCTAGCTTGTCCAGTCCTTTTATAATTGTATACGTCTCTATAAGATCCCCTCTCATCCTTCTAAACTCCAGTGAATGCAAGCCTAGTCTTTCTAATCTTTCCTCATATGGCAGTCCCTCCATCCCAGGGATTAACCTCGTGAACCTACGCTGCACTGCCTCAATAGCAAGGACGTTCTTCCTCAAATTAGGAGACCAAAACTGCACACAATATTCCAGATGTGGTCTCACAACTGCAGAAGGACCTCTTTGCTCCTATACTAAAATCATCTCGTTATGAAGGCTTTCTTCACTGCCTGCTGTACCTGCACACTTACCTTCAGTGACTGGTGTACAAGGACACCAAGGTCTTGTTGCTCTTCCCCTTTACCTGACACCCTTAATCTGACACCATTGAGATAATAATCTGCCTCCTTGTTTTTGCCGCCAAAGTGGATAACCTCACATTTATCTACATTATACACTATAATGTAGATAATGCATCTGTCATGCATCTGCCCACTCACTCAACCTGTCCAAGTTCCACTGCAACCTCCTAACATCCTCTTCGCAGTTTACACTGCCACCCAACTTTGTGTCATCTGCAAACTTGCTAGTGTTACTTCTAATTCCATCATCCAAATCATTAATATATATTGTAAGTAGTTGCGGCCCCAGCACCGAGCCTTGCCGTGCTCCACTCGCCACTGCCTTCCATTCTGAAAAGAACCCGTTTATTCCTACTCATTGCTTCCTGTCTGCCAACCAATTCTCTATCCATGTCAATACCCTACCCCCAATACCATGTGCTCTAATTTTGCTCACCAACCTCACGTGTGGGACCTTATCAAAGGCTTTCTGAAAGTCTAGATACACTACATCCACTGGCTCTCCTTCATCCATTTTATTTGTCATATCCTCAAAAAGTTCCAGATTAGTCAAGCAGGATTTCCCCTTCATAAATCCATGCTGACTTAGACCAATCCTTTTACTGCTATCCAAATGCGCCGTTATTACCTCTTTAATAATAATTGACTCCAAAATCTTCCCCAGCACCGATGTCAGGCTAACTGGCATCTTCTCTGTACGATACCACCTATTTTAGTGTCATCTGCCAACTTACTAATCATGTAGGTAACTATATCTCCCAGGCCTGATTTGGTATATCTGAGTACACTGTGGGAAGCTAGAGACAAAATTGATGGAACCCTGGCTGAGATATAAGAATCATTGTTGGACACAGATGAGGTACCAGTAGACTGGCCACAATAGACCCACATCCCTAACCTTTCCTATCCATGTAACTGTCCAAGAATCTTTTAAATGCTGTTATCGTACATGCCTCAACTATCTTCTCTGGCAGCTCATTCCACATACCCAGCACTCTTGAGTAAAAATTGTTGCCCCTTTGGTTAGTATTAACTCTTTTCTCTTTCGCCTCTCATCTTAAACTCTCAGCCCTTCAGCCCAACTTGCCCAAGCCGATCAGAACCAGGGTTCATAGTTTAAGAATAAGGGGTAGGCCATTTAGGAATAAGATGAGGAAAAACTTTTTCACCCAGAGAGTTGTGAATCTGTGGAATTGTCTGCCACAGAAGGCAGTGGAGGCCAATTCACAGGATATATTCAAGAGAGAGTTAGATATAGCTATCAGGGCTAATGGAATCAAGGGACATGTGGAGAAAGCAGGAAAGGGGTACTGATTTTCGATGATCAGCCATGATTATACTGAATGGCGGTGCTGGCTTGAAGGGCCAAATGCCCTACTCCTGCACCTATTTTCTATGGTTCTATGTTTCTAAGATGCTCTTTCTATGCTAGTGCCACCTGCCTGCGTTTGGCCCATTTCACTTCAAATCATTCTTATCCATTTACATGTCCAAATGGATTAAAAAACATTTTTTTTAGCACCTACCTCAATTACCTACTCTGGAAGATTGTTCCATATACCCACCACCCTATGTGTGGGGAAAAAATGCCCCTCAGATTCCTATTAAATCTTGCCCCTCTCACCTTAAACCTATGTCCTCTGGTTCTTGATTCCCCCACACAGGGTAAAATGATTTTATACACCTCTATAAATTAGCTCTCAGCCTCACGCACTCCAAGGAATAGTCCTAACCTACCCAACCTTCCCCTATACTCAGGCTCTTAAGTCCTGGAAAAATGATCGTAAATCTTCTCTGCACTCTTTGCAGCTAATGTCATCCTTCCCATAGCGGGGTGACCAAAACTGAACAGTACTCCAAATGTGGCCCACCTACATCTTGTTCAACCGTAACATAATGTCCTGACTTCCACACTCAATACCCTGACTGATAAAGGCCAATATACCAAAAGCCTTCTGTTCAGTTTTGGTCACCCTGCTATAGGTACATGTATAGGAAAGGTTAGAGGGATGTGGGCCAAATGCGGGTAAATAAGATGAGCTTAGATGTGGCATCTTGGTCACAAGTTGAGTCAAAGGGCCTGTTTCTGTGCCAAGTCTCTATAACTAAGATCCATGCTGTTCAATCAAATATATATTTGAAATTTATGCTCATCATCACTATTGATCTGTAAATGAAAGAAACTGTTTCTTGAACGTTGTCCTCTACATATCCTCAGTTGTCTTTGAATAGTTTGTTCACAGTTTGACCAAAAACATTGTGAAACATATATGTCTTACTATCAATACTATGCCTCAGCATCACTGGTATTAAAGTGGAAATGGTTGAGAGGTTCAAGTTTCCAGGTGTAAATATTATCAACAATCTCCAATGAAGCACACCAATGTGGATGTAGCTCAGTCCATCACACAGACCTGAATCCCTACCACTGACTCCATATACACTTCATGCTGTCTCGGGAAGGTAGCCAACATAATCATGTACCTTTCCCATACTTCGTCTTCCTGCTCCTATCTGGCAGAAGATACGAAGCTTTAAAGTGCGTACCACCAGACACAGGAACAGTTTCTCCCCTTTGTTATCAGACTACTGAATGGTCCTTCCATTCGCTAGGGTACAATCATGATTTTCCAACCTGCCTCATTGCAGACATTGGACTTTTTGTCTTGGAACTTATATGTTGCAATGCTGAGAAACTATGTATATTCTGAACTCTGGTGCTTTCTCTTCGACCTATCACTTGTGCATGTACATGGCTTGATTGTATTCACGTATCATATTATCTGATTTGATTGGATAGCAAATAAAAGCTTTTCACTGTTCTTCAGTACATGTGACAATAATATACCTAGACCTCAGTTAAAGAAGCCGTTACTTCTGATCCAGGAAATCATTGACTCATGAAAGCACAATAAATAATTAATTCTTGTGATTATTTTCCATTGGCATTATCATGCAATTCAATACATAGAAATATACTCACCTGTATCTTAAAAGAATATAGTAATATTAAGTTTGTTTTTAAATGTTTGCTGAATCTGATTAAAATTTTGCATTATTACAACATTTAGTTACCATGTCACAAAACAGAAAGGATTACCCTCAGTCAGAGCAGATAGGACAAATGTGTTAGCTTGTAAACCACTTATCTGCATAATCATCAGATTGATATGCTATCTTCAAGGAACAACTACTGCTTTATGGATCATAATCATTCCTTTTTATCAATTGTGTTCTGGATTGCTGCCAAAGTTGAAACTGATATTGTTTGCATGACTCCCAACTATACTGTAGAATTTAAAAAATGGCTTTGCTAGGCAAAAAAGCAACCCAATTATAATGTTTTACTGAGAGAGACTGGACCTGGACTACATCTCCTCCCCCTACCTCTTGTATAGATACCATCACCTACTCCCAATTTCTCCATCTCTGCTGCATCTGCCCTCAAGAGTTGGCTTTCCATTCTAGGACAATCGAGAGGTCCTCTTTGGAGCTTGGAAATGATAACTAGAATGTGTTGGAAAGGAATAGAAGATTAAAATGTAGATTATACCTTCAATTAGTCAGAGCAGAAAATAAATAAGTTCATAAGTCATAGGAGCACACTTGGGTCATTCAGCTCATCTGGTCTACTCTGTCTTTGAATCATGGCTGATCTGTCTTTCCCTCTCAACCCTATTCTCTTGCCTTCCCCCCATAACTTTTGATGCCCTTACTAATCAAGAACCTATCAACCTCTATTTTAAAAATATCCAAAGACGGCCCCCACAGCCATCTAATGCAATGAATTCCACGGTTTCACCATCTGGCTAAATAAATTCCTCCTCCTCGTTTCTATAGGTACGTCCTTTTATTCTGAGGGTATGCCCTCTAATCCTCGAAGAGAATCTACTGTTCATACCATTGTATTGTAAGATAAAACAAGGCTTTTTATGTGAATTTACAAACATTCATAATAAGAAAGATGTATTAATGGCACAAACAGATAGAATTGCCTTTGGTCAAATAGCCTATTGGATGAGATAGCAAAGTGACCATGTTTGTGGAAAGAATGTTCCTGTATTTTAGTTTTCTGAAGAGACGGGGAAAATGGTAAAGGTGAAGAAGTAGTCTTGCTAATAAAGGATGGGATAAAGACAGACGAGGGAAAGGATCTTAGCTCGGAAAGTCAAGAAATTGAATTCATTTAGGTAGACATATGAAATAGCAAAGAGCAGAAAACATTGGTGGGAGTTGTTGGAAGCCCTCAAACAGTGGCAATATTGTACAGGAAACCAGAGGAAACCAGAGGCGACGATTGGGTCGCCGGTTGTCGGTAGCTTGCCGTAGCTTGACGTCGACTAGGTGGTAGGTTGTTGTAGTTTGTCGTAGACATTGTCGTGGGGGGGGGTCCAGTAGCCGTTTTTTTGGCGAACTGCTACGACTATTGCAGTCGTCGGCAGTCGCCTAAAAAAATGCCTAAGTGGGACAGGCCCCTTAAGCTGGAAGAGAAGAAGATTGAAGATCCTGGCTAATGGGCAAAATATTGGAGACCATGCCAGATGCACAAGGTCTTGTGCGCACAGTTCGACTTCAGTCTAAGAACAACATCTTGGGAAGAATAATAATGAAGATATGTCTGCTCCTAGAAGCTGATACCTGTGTACTGCAAAGACTGGTGGCTTTAAGGTTGAAGAATCACTAAAGTAGATTAAATGCTAACATACAGTGCATGCTTTATTTTGATTATGTGTGAAGTCAAGTCAAGTCAAGTCAATTTTATTTGTATAGCACATTTAAAAACAACCCACGTTGACCAAAGTGCTGTACATCTGATTAGGTTCCAATGGGGAAAAAAAAAAGAAACTTACAGTAGCACGCAAACAGTTCACAGTGCCTCCTCAATGAGCCTCAAACGCTAGGGAGTAGAAATAGGTTTTGAGCCTGGACTTAAAGGAGTCGATGGAGGGGGCAGTTCTGATGGGGAGAGGGATGCTGTTCCACAGTCTAGGAGCTGCAACCGCAAAAGCGCGGTCACCCCTGAGCTTAAGCCTAGACCGCGGGATAGTGAGTAGCCCCAAGTCGGCCGACCTGAGGGACCTGGAGTTAGAGAGGGGGGTTAGAAGATTTTTGATGTAGGGGGGGGAGTGTCCATTTAGGGCTTTATACGTGAATAGGAGGAGCTTGAAGTTGATTCTGTACCATACAGGGAGCCAGTGGAGAGAGGCCAGAATCGGGGTGATGTGGTCCCTTTTACGGGTACCCGTCAGGAGTCTCGCTGCGGCGTTTTGGACCAGTTGCAGGCGGGACAGGGAAGATTGGCTGATCCCAGTGTATAGGGAGTTGCAGTAGTCTAGGCGGGAGGAAATGAAAGCGTGAATGATTTTTTCTGTGTCGTCAAATTGGAAGGTTTTATGGCTCCTTTTAATGTTTATTAGTAATTGTTTCGTTATATACTTAGAACAATTAGGGACCGGTGTGTAGGAGCCATTTGTGTTTATTAGCTATCTTAGCATATTATATTATTTTGTATCCTGCTGTATTATTTTTGGATATCAGGGGGTTGTCGTGAGATGAATACTAGGGTTACATATATGAGCATATGTGCATATATGGACTGGTAGGAGCCAGGGAGGTGTCAGAATTATGAGTATAATTGGGAAGGCAGTGACGTTATGCATTAGATACGATAGAAGCCTGGTAAGATAGAAATTCTTACCAAGTTAAATGATGGGAGATATACTAATCTGTTTGTATTACTACTTCAATAAACGATGAATTACACTGAAACGTTGTGAAGATCTCTCTGTTGTTATTTGTGTCAAGAACTATCACTCCACTCCTTTCGTGAAAGTGGTAAGCTTAAGGACTTTATTGGGAAGGACTATGTTGCCGCTATAACTATTAACAAACTGGTTCCTGGGCTTCTAAGTGTTTGAGAGTCTGATTGCAGCATGTGAAACAACTCTGACATTTTCAGAGAAGCTGAGTATTGTCAAACATTTCTCACTTTAATGTAGCAAATATTGTTTCTTAAGACATTGCTAGAGGCCCTTTTACACCCCATGCCCCTACTTTTTCTGGTATCTTATTTTGCTCTGTGGAACCTTTCCTCCTGAAAGACTAAACACTATGATTACAAAATAACCAATGTCTGGATAGAATTGGTGTCAGTTCAAGTTGAGTTCTATTTTACTCTTCAGCAGTCACTTGTAACTTCTGGAAATCCAATGATCTCTAATAATCAAAGAACATTCAAAGACTCATAACCAACTGGCCATGCATGAAAAATGTGTGAAAAATGTCATAAGTCATTGTGGAAACCTTTAAGTAGCAAAGGTCAGAACAAGGGGGTTCTTCATGATGGTGAATGTTAAGTTTCCTATGCTTGATGCTAATTGTATTGTTGTAATCAATTTGGCAGAATGGGATCAAATCAATGCGCATTCTCATTAGAATTTGTGCAGGTGGCACAAAATCTTCCTTGTGATTTGTACAAGAAACTGGAAGCAAATCAACAGCCATAAAATAAAATAAAGTCAATATATGCCCCAATTCCATGCCCATATTTAAGGAATTGAGTATATTCAGCCACAATTTAACTGAATGACAAACACGCGTGAGGAACTAATGATCTCCTTTGTCATTATGCGTGCTGTTGACTCTTGATGCCAGTGAAAGAGCAATTCTTTAGACTAAAGCACTTGCATCCTTGACATTGTAAGGATAAAGAAAATAATTCAAATTTATGAAGTTAGAAATCACTATGATCCTCCTGTCCAGTACCTGATTCCATAATTCCAGTGAGAGTACCTGTCTGTGAGCAGTGAAGGGACTAACAGATATGGTCGCAAACAGAGAGCATTCTGTTCCCATGGCATCTCCAATATTTTAAATCAATTTATAAAATGTTAGTGCAGCCACTGAGAGGTATTCAATTCTGCAGTGAGTGCCTTTGCTCCCTTCTGTTTTCCAGAACCAATTTGCTTAGACCTAACAGATTAAACAGTTTGAAAGAATCTGAGTAAGTGCACCCTTATGCCATCATAAAATATAATTTATTTTTAACATGTGAATTAAGGTTTTTAAATTGGACTTGAAACATATTTTCCATACATAATGATCAAGATAGTGGTTAATGGTTTAATTGTGTTTTATGCTTACAGGCAAAGCTCGCTAATAGTATTAAATGTTCCGTGTACTGAGGGTTATCTGTTCTTCAGTTCAGTTTGTAATCGCGTTTGATGTGTTGCTGGTGAGCACTAACGTAGAAGCAACCCCATTTTCAGACGTCTGATAATTCTCTTGCCATGAACACTGGACAAATGGCCAACGATTGGTTAGTGACTAAATAAAAAACTTTTATCTGTAAAAGTTTGTATATTGTGCAGTTTAATAATATTTATGTGTATATACTGCTGAATGAACTTGGTTGCTTGGTATCTTGAGAGCTGCTTGGTGCTGTTATTAATGCTGCATCTGAAATCTTTAATTAGACAGACAGTTCATTCTACTTGCCACTGGAGACGGAAGTGGTCAAAAGATGTTTGGCCCCATGAAAGACAGCGATCCGTCTGCACTGACACTTGATGGGTAGTGCTTAGAGCATGGCTACAACCATGAGCCAATAGATTCATTCTTAAGATAGGATCAGATTTGTAATTCAGTAGATGTCATTGCAGCTGGTCTGGCTATACAGGTGTAGAACTGTCACATTAATGTTAAACAGAGGGTGGTGGGTATTTGGAATGAGCAGCCAGAGGAAGTAGTTGAGGCATGTACTTTAACAGTATTTAAAAGACACTTGGACAGGTAATGGATAGGAAAGATTTAGAGGGATATGAGGCAAATGGGACTAGCTTAGATAGGGCATATTGTTTGGCATGGACGAGTTGGGCCAAAGGGCCTGTTCCAATGCTGTGTGACTCGATGACTATTTCCATGTTCATAGAAAAATGTAATACTTCCCCCTCAGTACTGATTTTATGCAGTCTGATTGACCTGTTTGTTGACCTATTTAGATAACATAGAATGTAACTTGTCTGGATCACATTACTGCGAGATACAGCCAAGCACTGAACAAAGATTTAACTTGCGCTGTTATGCAGCTCAATGTAAAATTAATTTAAAATTGTTCCTAAGAAGCATACTAGAATATTTTAATAAGTTCCAAGTACCGTACAAAGGCACAGTATTACTGTTGATGTCTCTCTCAGACATTGTAAAACTATACCATCTATTGTTTGGTATTCAACTGTTTGCATGCCTGATAGATATGTCAGAATATTCTTGCACCATTATTGTCTTAAAAATATGATTTAAAAATGCCAAGTAAAAATTGATTCTCCTGAAAAATGTACATAATTATGAGCCGACTTAACAAATGGGTGTTAAACTAAATTGTAATGGATTTTTTTTCCTGAAAAGGATGAAAGATCTGTTACAAAATTCATCTTAATTTTCTAATCACTTTTCACTGAGCATGTGTAAGAGAAAAAGAAAGAAAATAAATCAAACTGTGATGAAAAATTAATAGATTGAGTCACATGTGTAACTTTAAAACTTTCAAATTGAATGTGTTGCTTCATAGAAAGTCTTATGCATTTATCAAGCAGAGTAAACCGATGGTATAGATAAATTGAACCTAGTGACCCCATGCCACACTCTGCTGCTGAACTACCAAGGCCATCGTTGTGCTTTCTCACCTCTACATATTACGTTGTTTTATCTAACTCTGCCACATATTTGAATGTTTTCTCCCTCAGGGACTTGGAACTTGGATCATCTGGTATTTGCCTCTGACCCTGTTCCGTTCTCTTACTTTCTCATCACCTCCACCTTTACCACCCATTATCTCCCATTCGATCTATCTTTTTACAAACATCGTTAGATCTTGGTTATGTGGCATGTGCTAGATTTGACAGTAGTTGAGATATTAACCAGACGCTGGCTTGCAGATATCATCATGCATGTTATTTAAACTTATTTTCTCTCTTTCCCAGTTCTGTCAAAAAGTCTTTGACGTCTGTCCATCTGTCTGTCTGCCTGCCTGCCTGCCTGCCTGTCTGTCTGTCTGTCTGTCTGTCTGTCTGTCTGTCTGTCTGTCTGTCTGTCTGTCTGTCTGTCTGTCTGTCTGTCTGTCTGTCTGTCTGTCTGTCTGTCTGTCTGTCTGTCTGTCTGTCTGTCTGTCTGTATTACTAAAACTCTCATCTTGTTGGTTCCGTATGCTGTGCGGTTGTTACTTTGTGTGGTTTTTATCCAAAAAACGGTACACGATAGCGCAATAATTTTAGGACCTTGCTCGCCATTGTCCTGGAGAGTGTTTAACACAAGTTTCATTCAAATTGGTCTTATACTTTTAAAGTTAGAGATTTTAAAGTTTAAAAATTACCTTAATAAACCGATGCTTGCCATGTTCAGCGTATGATGTCACAATGGGACCCGCCCGAGTGACAGCCAATGAGGGAGGGGGGCCCACGATGACTGTCAGGGTGACAGGAGTGGAGGCCAATGGGGGGGGGGGCTGTGGGCCGACGAGCTGGCGCTAACTCACCCACTCCATCCCCCCTGAACCCTCCTCCCCCCCACTCACCCACTCCTTCCCCCTTAACAACCCTCCTCCTCTCCCCCCTTCCTCACCCACTCACCCACTCCATCCCCCATCAACCCCCTCTTATCCCTCACCCCCTCCCACTCACCCACTCCTTCCCGCCTTAACACCCCTCCTCCCCTCCCCTCCTCCGCACCCACTCACCCACTCCATCCCCCCCTCCCTCACCCACTCACCCACTCACCCGAGGATCTAACTAAAGTGCTAAGGAAGATATCAATGGGAAGGAACTGCTTATGCTGGTTTACACCGAAGATAAACACAAAATGCTGGAGTAACTCAGCAGGACAGGCAGCGTCTCTGGATAGTAGGAATGGGTGTCGTTTCGGGTCGAGACCCCTCTTCAGACCTGAGTCTTAGGACAGTATCTAGATATTTAGATAGATCTAACATTTAGATAGGCACAAACCATATTAGCGATTTGGGTTGAAACCTATCTTCAGACCCGAATCTGAAGAAGGGTCTCGACCCGAAACGTCACCCATTCCTTCTGTCCATAGATGCTGCTTGTCCCGTTAAGTTACTCTAGCATTCTGTGTCTATCTACAGACTTTGGGACTCTTGATCCTTGTGACAAAGAATTGTGCCTATTCCCTGACTATATTATCCCCAATTGCAACTACATGTCTCTTGTCTCCCCCCTCTTGAATGGCTCCCTGATCCACAGTGCCATGGTTAGGTTGCTCATCCTTCCTACAGCTACTACTCTCATCCACATAGGGAGCCTGACCACTGACCACATTGGGAGTAGTTACCCTAACAGTTGTGACTACCTCTTGAAAAACAGCATCCAGGTAATGCCCACGTCATTGAAATGTCATTTTGTTTGAAACTCAGATTCTAGGTCAACAACCGTGATCCTGGGTTCCTTAAGCAACCAACATGTGCTGCAGATATAATTACCAGGAACAACAATGGGGTCCACCAGCACCCATATTATGTAGCTACAGCATATCATGTAATTCTGCATCCCTACTTTATTTAATAAGCTTGGCTGAAGAGCTTGTTTCCATATTGTGTAGATCAGTGAGCTCTATGGCACAGTTAGAGAGCACAAAAGTTCTAATTTCTATTCCAGAGGACTTTTTTTAGCAAGTATGTTGTGAACAGAACACGAATAGAGGAAATGCTTTATGGAATGAAGCTGGGCAGGTGGAAGGAGTATCAGTGAGGAAGTACTTTTGTGATTGTGATCACAATTCAGCAACATTTAGTACAGCTATGAAAAAGGACAAAAGCTAAAATAGGAGTATTGTTTTGCCTAAGTTTAGTTTTACGAGACTGAAATAACAAAAGTGGACTAGATACAGCTGCAGAAAGTAAATAGTCTTGGAGTAATAGAAGGGAATCAAGAAGGAGATTTAATGGTTTCAGGATAAATATGTTACCATGAAGCAAAAGACTGGGGCTATAAAAGTTTGAATCTTGGGGATGGCACGATGAAAATAAACTAAGATAAGGCAAAAAAAAGGAAAGCTCCTGTGAAATGCCAAGAGTCTAAAACACTAGAATGCCCAAAAGATTGTACAAAATATAGGAGTAAAAAGCAAAGGGATGGAAACAAACAGCGGGACGCAAAATCAATGAAAATCCAACGATATCTTATGTATGCAGTAAGTGAGAGAATAACCAAAAGAAAAAGCAGCCATCTATTAGAAACCAAAACAGATAACATACAAAACAAACAACACGAGCAAAGCACTAAACATTGGAATTTTGAGAGATAACACTTTTTTGATTGGTTGCCCAAATGGATGCCGACACAAATTTTCTTTGATTCTAACATACTATAATTAAACAGATTACAAAAAATATTCAAGTCTGAAAAATAATAAATCTAAAACAGCAGGGCAATCTCAGGGGATTTAGGTTGACAGATTTTCAGCTTGATATGTCATGCAATAAAGACAGAATTTGTGAGATATAATTAGAATAAGCCATCAAATATTTTATCAACATTTAAGAATAGGTAATTGAGGAGTAAGTTGAATAAAGAGATATGGGTAGTCTACTTTAAGATTAATATGACAGTGGACGATGAACATAACTCGGACAGATTGGACCAAACAACCTGTCACCACATTGCAATTCCTGGATTTTGATGCTAAATTATAAAAGGGAGGTGGAAGGAAATATAAATGTATTTGCATCATAATGGATATTTTAGTGTTAAGATGCTTTAATTTGTATTTTGTATTAAATAAATATAATTGGAATAATTTAATCAAGGTTTACACAATGTGTAAATATCCTCAAAAATTTGCTCAAAAAAACTTTATGGAATGGTTGATTGCATTATTTTTTATAGATAACAGTTGCCTGAGTAACTGCAATTAAAGGATGTCAAGCCTTTATATTTAATTGGTATGTGGAGCAAAACAGATGAAATCATAGCTTCCTTTATTCAATGACATGCAGTAAATATAGATATTTCAGCTGTATTAACATGTGCCTATACAATCAAAGCCCAATCCATCAAAACTGTGCTCTCCAAGGACATTTTGGACACAGGGTTGTGTAGTTACTTCCAAATATGCAAGCTGTTAAAAAAATATTGCAGTGCCATTGCTACAGCTATTCCACTAAAATTCCAGTAATGGCTCCAGCAGTGGCAGAATATATTTCTTAAACAGCTTGGATACTTTAATAAAACTTTTTTAATATAACTGTAGGTTGTAAATGTCCTTGGACAAAGCAGTATTTTCATAATTCACTGTTTGACTGCATAAAAAGGGACTCAACCGTGTAATTTGACTTTGTTTTCGCTCCAGGCATTGACAACTAACAATTGCTTTCAGTGTTGAATTTGTCTGCTGTATTGTTTTCTAACAGTCAGTTTAAGGAAAAATATTTTTTTTACCAAATAAGAAGTACAGGATTTTGCAGAAAATTTATAAGAACAACTTTGTATCTACAATGATCTGTTGCATATCTTTCAACAAGATTGATTATGCCTCAAATTGTAGTTGACTTCAGTCTGTGAATGAAATATGTCCTCTGTATATCCTGGATTGCGTTAGATTTAATCCAGACCATTCCTGAATCTTGTATTGCACTATTACCCCATTTGTCAAATTGGGTTACCAAAGGGTTACCAATTAATCTAATTTTTATTCTTTTTTTGATACTTCTGTTCAACAACTTACTTTAACACAATACTGTTAAAAGTCTTCTTATGCAAGGCACAATGCACAAGCTGTAGTTGAGGAGTTTTATCAACATAACTGAAAGCTATGATGAATAGACAGCTTTTGAGCATGTTTTTAAAAACCTACAGTTAAATAGTAAGACATGTATTTAGGGAGAAAATTCAGAAGAATAGTTGAAGTTGCGAAAGCATTTAATGGTTTTACATGTAATGGAGGATGGGCAAAGACGGTTAAATGCTGGATAGATACAGCGGGAGAATTTGACCAAGGTTCTCTCAGGCTTCACTGTATTACTAAAGGGCATGTCTAGAACCTCACTGAAGCACACAGCCAGAATCTGTGGTCGAGTGTGCAATATAGGAAGGAGGTTGATTTAAAATGAGAATCAAACATGAAAATTGAAATGATCAAAGGTTGCCTGCAGCTAACTTACTGTTTTGATATTTTTATGGCTATAAATAGTTACGGGACTGAATACCTTTGTGATCACAATGCCTACATCAGGTGTGATATTTGAATCGGTTCTTGATGTTATTTCAGTGTGCTCATGATCTGCAGTAATGGCTGTGCAAGCAAAGAGGAGCACATCAAATCTTAAAAGGGCTGTTGCCCATTTTTCATGTTTACTGCCATAAAGTACAGCAGGCAGTGAAGAAAGCTAATGGCATGTTGGCCTTCAGAATGAGAGGATTTGAGTATTGGAGTAAAGAGGTCCTTCTGCAATTTTATAGGGCCCTGGTGAGACCACATCTGGAGTATTGTGTGCAGTTTTGGTCTCCTAATTTGAGGAAGGACATTCTTGCTATTAAGGCAATGCAGCTATTAAGGTAGGTTCATGAGGTTAATCCCTGGGTTGGCGGGACTGTCATATGAGGAAAGATTGGAATGACTGGGCTTGTATTCATTGGAGTTTAGAAGGATGAGAGGGGATGTTATAGAGATGTATAAAATTATAAAAGGACTAGACAAGCTAGACGCAGGAAAAATGTTCCCAATGTTGGGGGAGTCCAGAACCAGGGGTCATAGTCTAAGAATAAAGGGAGGCCATTTAAAAGTGAGGTGGGAAGAAACCTTTTCACCCTGAGAGTTGTGAATTTGTGGAATTCTCTGCCACAAAAGGCAGTGGAGGCCAATTCACTGGATGAATTTAAAAGAGAGTTAGATAGAGCTCTAGGGGCTAGTGGAATCAAGGGATATGGGGAGAAGGCAGGCACAGGTTACTGATTGTGGATGATCAGGCATGATAACAATGAATGGCAGTGATGGCTCAAAGGGCCAAATGGCCTCTTCCTGCATCTATTTTCTATGTTTCTATGTTTCTAAATCAGTGCAAGGTGTCCAAAATTGGGCATAGCCAACTGTGACATCTGCGATTAATAGTTCTGTAGACCACACATCAAAATACAATTGAGAAATGAAAGCAAATATGTTGGAAGAAAATTAGAAAAGCAGGAAGAAAGCTAGTTAAGCAGCATCTGTGAAATTTAGAAGGAAGCATATATTCACTCAAAGGGTAGTAAAAATCATTTATTTCAAAGTTGAAAAGATTAGGTTTAAATTACATTTAAATCACTTCAGTTCCACTTGATAAACCTTTGAGAATAATGCAATCCTTCCTTGTTTGCAACAAAAAACAGACAATATTTGGTCATGGATTGATGGGCATTAAGCAATTCACATCTGTCAAGAAACATCAGGCTAAGAACCTGCAAGCGCATGGGAATAGTGTTATCAACTAGTTCCACTCCAAGTTACACACAATCTTGTAAACACCAAACCTTTTCTTCATCATTGCTGGATAAAATACGATTTATGATTGCATTACGAGAGGACTTTCATCATACATTTGTAATTTCTAGAAGCAGTTCATTATCACTTTCTCAGTTTGAAGTGGGGAATAAATGGTGGCCACCCTCTCATTGAATGATGGTACTGGCATTAGGGGTTGCATGCCCTCCACTATTCTTTTGTTCCAAGAAGAGTAAGGTGACTTAAATCAGTCGGATCAGAGGAATGCATGAAATCAATGCAGCATTTCAAATAAACACATTAAATAGGCAGGGGATACAGGGTGAAATAGATCCCCAAGTGAAACGAATTTTAAGATAGAGGCCCAACTGTTGGTGGTACAAACACAGGAATGTAGAAAAAACAGTAATGAGGTTGGGACTATTTGGATGACAAACATTGTGGTTCAGTGTTGCACCTTATAGATAGCTGGGAGTTGAACAAAGTTCATCCTCCAAGAATACTCTCATTACACAGCATTAAAATAGCAAATTCAATGTGACGTTTGCAATAGATGGAAGAATAAATTGCTCTATGGATATAGGATATATAAGGATATATAAATGGTAAATTCATTTTCATGGGCAAGCTCAGTCAATCAAATATAAACTGGGGAAAAGCCAGTCAGAATTGGATGTATGCTTTATGAGCCAATATGGCAAGGAGGAAATATGAGCCCATATTTATTATGAATAATGCAGGTATTAAATGGAAAATGAAATTCTTGGCAGCATAAATGATCCAAGTTTGTTATAATCTAAAATACCAGAGAGCAGGAGACAGACACATAACTTTAAATGGGCTTACTTGAAAGAAATCAGGGAAAATGGTAGATTGGAGAATATTCAATACATTCCTTTTAATAGGAAAAAGAAAAACAAGTAAAATGTGAATAAATTAGCAAATTCAGCCCTAAATAATTTATTTACAAATTAAAGTAATACATTTAAACAACCTTTACATATCCTGATGCAAGAAAGAAGATGTAAATCATAGTTGCAGAAACAAAACATGGAAAAATTATAGTTGTAGAGCCAAAACCCATAAAATAATTGTTCTGGTACCACAGTATTCAGCTGGCTATTAAAAAAATGTAACAACAGTTACAACAGTAGACAGTTCAGATAGAGCCAGACTCTACATACGCTCAAATACGCTCAAATATTTATGGCTACAAATAAAGTGAGGAGATGACTAAACTTCACTGAAGAAGGGCACTGACCCGAAACATCACCTATCCATGTTCTCCAGAGAAGCTGCCTGACCCACTGAATTACTCCAACAATTTGCGTCCTTTTTTTATAAACCAGCACCTGGAGTTCCCTGTGTCTCAAAATATAATGTAGATCATGACAGGCTAGCAGTGTGCATATTTAATAAAGGAAATGAAACAGATGAATTCAATAGCAGGTATATTTATCTTCTTAAATTCAATGTAAGATAATTGGAGTAAAAATAACAGGAGTGGAATTTTATATGACATGGTGGTGCTGGCTCGAAGGGCCGAATGGGCTACTCCTGCACTTATTTTTCTATGTTTCTATGAATGAGTAGGAATAAATGTTGGCACAGTTGGAGACCGTAGAGCCGTGCGGCAGACCACGGTGCCATGCGTATCCTTTGGCAGCAGGCCTGGTTCGCTTGCCTTCCCCAAGAGGCTTGACACCAAGCCCTGCCCTGCTCTTCCCCGAGGGCTGGAGAGGAGTGTGAAGTAGTCCAAAATGGTGGCATCGGCGGATGCAAGGAACAAAGGACGGGTATGTGGACCAGCTGTCAGAGGGAGTGAAGTACACGACGATGATGGAGTGGCCTGCTGGAGACCCTGCAGCAGCCTGGGGCTTGACTGGATCGGGTGCCGCTCAAATGGTCCGAGTGCACAGACTGGTGCAGTCTGCAGTTGCACAGAGAGGTAGAGCAGCAGTGCAGGACATCACTGACTATGCTTGGCCAGGCCAACCCTGCAACACTGCCAGGACAATAGGCCTTCATGGCAAGGTTCAGAACTCTGCATTTATAACAACTGGGACTTGAAAATGGTGCCCAAACCTGGCGACTCGTATAGTGTCTCAGTATACATTTCCTGTACACTTGAACCAAATCAAAATGTATAGTAATACATTTACTATACTGTTTGCAAAAAAAGAATTTCTTTGTACCTCAGTACATGTGACAAAAAAAGTACCATTGAACGAATGAGAACAATATGAAAAGGATGTTATAGAGCCCAGAGGTTTTAAGATTTTATGAACGACATTTACAAATAAAACAGAATGAGATAGATGGGATATAAACTGAAGAAAAGGAGGACACACGGTGAACCACTCTAAATATACAATCTGAGGACCAGCAGATCTGAAGCACCATTGTACAACAGCACGGAACATACTAAATCAAACGCAGCAACAGGAACCTGAGCCAGTTCAATAAAACATGCTAGAAGTTCCGAAAGCAGATGGAGAAAAACTTTATCATTCTTTGGCTGAGGAGTTGCAGAGTTTCAGTCAAGTAGGAACAAACAAAATCGCTTCAGAAGTGAACTCAGCTACAGTAGTGGAGCAGAAAATGAATATGCAGAAGCCAGTAGAAGGAGAGCTTGGGATCCAGGGTGGTACCAGTGTATTGTAGGAAAATGTAATTTAAAATTTCCAAATTTTGTATATTTTTGTATCATAGGGCTTTCTCCAGCTCCTTCAATACAGCTAGGTGCTCATTTGGACTCTTGCTTTTTTGCCATGCGTAACAAAAGTGCTTGACAGGCAAATAAAAGCGTAGTCATCTGCTTGATGCCATGCTGGTCCAATATCCAACTATTGAAGCCAATGATAATCTGTAGTAGATTGAAAAGATCCAATTCCATGAAAGTTAAATGTGACACTAACTTCCACTTCAATGGGCAATGCTAGATCTTGTAAGATCTAGTAAGATTTTGTCTCCAGATTAAACTCCAGTGGGTGGAATGACACTGCTGACACTCATCTTTTGAATGTAACTTGTGAAGCCAACACCCTTGAGACCTGCTCAGAAACCGGTGTTTAGACCTCAGTATGCTTGAAGTGCTTTTGCATATGCCTTTCTTTCCTTTATTTCGTTCATCAAATCTTACACAGCAGTCAAATCAAATCGAGTTGAGTTGATTCTCATAAGCAAAAGTATGGTGTGGTACATGTATAATACAAATCTTGCATGCAGCAGCATCACAGGCACATGGACTCGGACAACAAACAAAAACATAAATTACACAGGTGAGGTGGAAAATCAAAAATCTGCAGTTATTGCAAATTTGAGATTAAAACAGAAAATGCTGGAAACACACTTCAGATGAAAGGGAGAACTGATGTTTCCACGAGGCCAATAGTTGAATGGCACAAATTGTCTTGCATACACCTTAAGTCATCCTAGGTCAAAATAGGACCTCTGAAGTGTTAACACTATTGTATTTTTCACTTCTGTTATAGTCTCATGAGAGGGCAGAAAAGGTTATACAGAAGACAGAAAATCACTAGGAAGCATTCTTTTTCAAATTTGTTTTGAGGTCAGGGTAGAGGATGATTAGCTGAAGCCGGAAAGGTGTTCAGCATTCTTTAGCCATCAATCCTGCCACTTAGCTTTGCATTATTGGCAAGACTTTGAGCATATTGCACTTACTGTAATCTTCCAAATCGCTGATATAAATTATAAACCTTTGGGGCTCGAGCACCCAGATAATCACAGCTTCACAACCTGAAAATTACCTATTTATTCTTATTCTCTATTTGCTCTTAGTTAATCAATCTTCAATCCACATCAGCACATTATCCCAAACCATGGACACTAATTTTATGGACATTTTATTAATAGTCTTATGAAAATCAAGATCAGAGTTACACCCCTGTTGGTTTTGTTAGTTACAATCTTGAATAAGTCTTAAATGTGACTTCCCTTTCATAAGTTCATGGTATAAGTCTGCCCAATACAATTATTAAGTTCTAATTTAATCAGGCTCTTATTTAATAATGGATTCCAATATTTTCTCCTCTCGGTGTCAGGTGAATTAACATCTCTAGTTTCCTGCTTGCTTTAACCTTCCTTTCTTAAACAGTGAGTTTACATTTGCTAACTTAAAATCAGTGGGAACCATTCCAGAATCTATGAATTTTTAAATAAAATTCGATGAATCCATTATCTTCATAGCCATCTCTTTTAGCTTGTTGCATCATGTCCTGGGGTTTATTGAACTTCAATCCAATTAATTTCTCCAATGCTACCTCTTTACTAATGTTAATAATTTTCGGCTTCTCAGTCCCCCTAGAGATGTTATTTGCCACTATTTACTGCAGGTTTACTGTATCTCTTCCCTGAAGACAGACACTAAATATTTATTTCAGTTTTCAGCTAATTTTATTCTCCAACAGTGATAGAGTCAGATGAAAGAAACCTCTTCTGCCAAAGATTGCCAGAGGCATTTCTAGATCTGACTCGTATCAATGCACATGGCTACCCATGGAAATGAGGTGCTTTTACATTAATGTCATTAACACTGGGAGTGGGCTGTGCAAGAGCGAACCAGAAATACTCGCCTGTGCCGACAAACCAGCAACCTAAAAAAGGAAATCAGAAGGGCAAAAAAGAGGGCAGGGCATGCTCTAGCATATGAAAGTGTGTTCAGAACAGTCAGTATTATGCTCAAAGAGGTGTTGAAGGTCCCGGAGCATTTGAGGGGACATAAACCTCCCTGGCCTGATCAAATATATCCGAGGATACTGTGTTAAGAGACGAAACTGCAAGTGCCTTGGCTGAAATCTACGAGTCGTCATTAAATACAGTTGAAGTGCCGGAAGACTGGAGGGTGGCAAATGTTGTGGCTCTATTCATGAAGGGCTGCAGGGAAATACCTGGGAACTACAGGCCAGCGAGCCTGATATCTGTGGTAGGAAAGTTACTAGAAAGTATTCTGAGGTGTAAGATATACATGCGTTTAGATGGACAAGGGCTGATTAGGGATATTCAGCATGGATTTGTACATGAGAGCTCATCTCTCATGAATCTGATTGAGGTTTTTGAAGATGTGACATGATATATTAATGATTTGGATGAGGGGGATTGAAGGCTTTGTGAAAAGGTATGCGGATGATACGAAAATAGGTAGAGGGACAGGTAGTGTAGAAAAAGCAGGGACTCTGCAGAAAGACTTGAACAGGTTTGGAGAGTGGGCAGAGAAGTGGCAGTTGAAATGTCATGTAGCAAAGTGTGGAGATGCATTTTGGTAGTAGGAATAAAGGTGTAGACTATTTTCTAAATGGGGCGAGAATCTAGAAATCGGAGGTGCAAAGGGACTTAGGAGTGCTGGTGCAGGATTACCAAAATGTTAATCTGCAAGTTGAATCGGTAGTAAAGAAAGCAAAGGGCTTGTATACAAAAACAGGGATGTAATCTTGAGGCTCTATAAGGCGCTGGTAAGGTCGCATTTGGAATATTGTGAGCAATTTTGGACACCATATTTGAAGAAGGATGTGCTGACTATGGAGAGGGTCCAGAGGAGGTTTACAAGAATGATCCCAGGAATGAGTAGGTTAACCTATGATGAGCATTTGTTGGTACTAGGCCTGTACTTGCTGGAATTTAGAAGAATGAAGGGGGACCTCAATGAAACATACAGAATAGTGAAAGGCTTGGATAGAGTGGATGTGGAGAGGATGTTTCCACTAGTGGGAGAGTCTAGGACTAGAGGTCATAGCCTCAAAATTAAAGGACATTCTTGTAGGAAGGAGATGAGGAGAAATTTATTTAGTCAGAATCTGTGGAATTCTTTGCCACAGAAGTCTGTGGAGGCCAAGTCAGTGGATATTTTTAAGGCAGAGTTAGATAGATTCTTGATTAGGACAGGTGTCAGAGGTTATGAGGAGAAGGCAGGAGAATGAAGTTAGGAGGGAGAGATAGATCAGCCATGATTGAATGGTGGAGTAGACTTGATGGGCCGAATGGCCTAATTCTACTCCTATTCCTTATGACCTTATGACCAAAAAGGTTGATGAAGGTAGAGATGTAGACATTATATTTGGATTTTAGCAAGGCTTTCGACAAGGGTGCACATTGTAAGTTGCTCTGGAAGATTAGATTGCATGGGATCCAAGGAGAGTAGATGAATGGATAGAAAATTGGCTTCATGGAAGGAAGCATAAGGTGATGGTGGAAGGTTACTTTTCGGACTGGAGGCCTGTGACTCCAGTGCCTCAATGTTCGGTGCTGGGCCCATTATTGTTTGTCATCTATATCAATTATTGGATAAGAACGTACACGGCATGATTAACAAGTTTGTGTATGACACAAAAGTGGGTGGTATTGTAGATAGTCAAGTTGTCAGCAATTGCAGCAGGATCTTGCTCGGTGGGCAGGTGGGCTGAGGAATGGTGATGGAATTTAATACAGAGAAATGTGAGGTGTTGCATTTTAGGCAGTCTAACATGGGCAGGACCTACACAGTGAATGGTAAGGTTCTGGGGAGTGTTGTCGAGCAGAGAGATCTAAGAGTGCAGGTACATAGTTCCTTAAAAGCGGTGTCACAGGTACATAGGGTGGTCAAATCGGCCTTCATCGGTCAGAGTACTGAGTATAAAAGTTGTGAGGTCATGTTGCAGTTATATAAGACATTGATGAACCAACATTTAGAGTATTGTGTTCAGTTTTGGTCACCATGTTATAGGAAAGAGGTTGTCAAGTTTGAAATGGTGCAGAGAAGATTTATGGGGATGTTGCCAGGACTCGAGGGCCTGAGCTATAAGGAGAGATTGAACAGGTTAGAACTTTATTCCATGGAGTGTGCAGGGGGATGAGGGATCTTATAGAGGGGTACAAATTCATGAGAGGAATTGATCGGGTAAATGCAGTCTTTTCCCCAGAGAGAGGATACAGGTTTAAGGTGAGGGAGCAAAGGTTTAATAGGAATCTGAGGGGTAACCTTTGTTTTTTTACACAAAGGGTGATGGGAATGTGAACAAGCTGCCAGAGCAGGTAGTTCAGGCAGGTACTATCGCAATGTTTGAGAAGCATTTAGACGTACATGGATAGGATATGTTTGGAAGGATATGGGCCAAACAAAGAAAGGAGGGGACTAGTGTAGATGGGGCATGTTGGAGGGTGTGGACAAGTTGGGCCGAAGAGCTTGTTTCCATGCTGTGTGACTCCATGACTCTAATTAGTGGTCACCTTGTTCAGAGGTCAGATAACTTTTTCATGAAGTAGTATTTCCTCCAGAAGTTTCCCATCCTTCAGTACTTCCTTATTCTAGTGCAAAAAAATCAGCATTGATAATCAGGTTATTAACCAGATGGCAATGATCCCAGGGGAACTGGTCAATTAAATATTTAATTAAGGTTCACTTGGACAGTATTAAGATTGAGTATTCCAATTAGCCAAATGGATGTCTGCAAAATGATTAATTACTCTGAATTGGATGCAACACTAAAACATTGTGTCAACTTCCCCTTTCACATAGTCACTAAGAGAGCCATAGACCATGGAAAAAGGCCCTTCAACCCACTTTACCCAGTTGGTTTCTTGGGTTAGTCTCATCTGCCCGATTGGGGCCATAGGCCTTCAAACCCTTCCTATCCAAATATCTGGCCAAATGTCTTTTAAAAGTTGTAATTGCATTCACATTTATAGCTTCATCTGGCAGCTCATTCCAGATAAGGACAATCCTTCGAGTGAAAACGCTGCCCCTGAAGTCCCTCTTATGTCTCTTACCTCTCACCTTAGGACAATGCCCTGTAGTTTACAATTTTCTAACTTGGAAAAAAGAGCATGTGTTCTTTACTTTAGTTTAGTTTCGAGATCCAGCGCGGAAACATGCCCTTTGGCTCACCGAGGCCGTGCCAACCAGCAATTAACCTGTACATTAGCACTATCCTACACACTAGGGACAATTTACAATTTTACCAAAGCCAATTAACCTACAAACCTGTACATCTTCGTAGTGTGGGTGGAAACCGGAGTACCTAGACAAAATCTATGTGGTAACAGGGAGAATAGACAATAGACAATAGGTGCAGGAGTAGGCCATTCGGCCCTTCGAGCCAATCGCCATTCACCGTGATCATGGCAGATCATCCACAATCAGTACCCCGTTCCTGCCTTCTCCCCATATCCCTTGACTCCGCTATCATTAAGAGCTCTGTCTAACTCTCTTGAAAACATCCAGGGAATTGGCCTCCACTGCCTTCTGAGGCAGAGAGTTCCACAGCTTAACTCTCTGAGTGAAGAAGTTTTTCCTCATCTCCGTTCTAAATGGCCTACCCCTTATTCTTAAACTGTGGCCCCTGGCTTGGGACTCCCTCAACATCAGGAACATGTTTCCTGCCTCTAGCGTGTTCAATCCCGTAATAATCTTATATGTTTTGATAAACTCCCCTCTCATCCTTCTAAATTCCAGAGTATACAAGCCCAGTCGTTCCAGTCTTTCAACATATGACAGTCCTGCCATTCCGGGAATTAACCTCGTGAACCTATGCTGCACTCCCTCAATAGTAAGAATGTCCTTCCTCAAATTTGGAGACCAAAACTGAACACAATACTCCAGGTGTGGTCTCACTAGGGCCCTGTACAACTGCAGAAGGATCTCTTTGCTCCTATACTCAACTCCTCGCGTTATGAAGGACAACATCCCATTAGCTTTCTTCACTGCCTGCTGTACCTGCATGCTACTTTCAGTGTCTGGTGACCTAGGACACCCAGAT
The DNA here is from genome assembly GCF_053455715.1 of Rhinoraja longicauda. NCBI lineage: Eukaryota > Metazoa > Chordata > Chondrichthyes > Rajiformes > Arhynchobatidae > Rhinoraja > Rhinoraja longicauda. The sequence continues at coordinate 39,416,034 of NC_135960.1, forward strand.
CTCGTTGCACTTCTCCTTTTCCTAACTTGACACCATTCAGATAATAAGCTGCCTTCCTGTTCTTACCACCAAACTGGATAACCTCACATTTATCTACATTAAACTGCATCTGCCATGCATTTGCCCACTCACACAACCTATCCAAGTCACCCTGCATCCTCATAGCATCCACCTCACACTTCACACTGCCACCCAGCTTTGTGTCATCTGCAAATTTGCTAATGTAACTTTTAATCCCTTCATCTAAGTCATTAATGTATATTGTAAATAGCTGCGGTCCCAGCAGCGAGCCTTGCGGTACCCCACTTGTCACTGCCTTCCATTCTGAAAGAGACCCTACTCTTTGTTTCCTGTCTGCCAATCAATTTTCTATCCATGTCAGGACTCTTCCCCCAATACCATGCGCTCTAATTTTGCCCACTAATCTCCTATGTGGGACCTTATCGGCTTTCTGAAAGTCCAGGTACACTACATCCACTGGCTCTCCCTTGTTAATTTTCCTAGTTACATCCTCAAAAAATTCCAGAAGATTAGTCAAGCATGATTTCCCCTTCGTAAATCCATGCTGACTTGGAACGATCCTGTTACTGCTATCCAAATGCTCCGCAATTTCTTCTTTTATAATTGACTCCAGCATCTTTTCCACCACCAATGTCAGGCTAACTGGTCTATAATTTCCTGTTTTCATCCAAAGTACCTGTTCAACACGTCTGCCATTTCCTTGTTCCCATAATAAATTCACCTGCTTCTGTCTTCAAGGGACCCACATTTGTCTTAATTATTTGTTTCCTCTTCACGTACCTAAAGAAGCTTTTACTATCCTCCTTTATATTCTTGGCTAGCTTACCTTCGTACCTCATCTTTTCTCCCCGTATTGCCTTTTTAGTTATCTTCTGATGCTCTTTAAAAGAGTCCCAATCCTCTGGCTTCCCGCTCTTCTTTGCTATGTTATACTTTTATTTTATTTTTATACTGTCCTTGACTTCCCTTGTCAGCCACGGTCACCTCTTATTCCCGTTAGAATCTTTCTTCCTCTTTGGAATGAACTGTACCTGCACCTTCTGCATTATTCCTAGAAATACCTGCCATTGTTGTTCCACTGTCTTCCCTGCTATGCACAAGCTCTGTATAGACAGTGCCCATAGTCAGGATCGAACTTGGGTATCTGGCACTGTAAGGCAGCAACTCTACTTCTTCACCACTGTGACGCCCACTTCACTCTCTCCATGGTCCTTGATAGTCACCCCTTAGCCCCCATTACTTAAAGAAAAAAGTCCCACCTATCCAACTTCTCCCTACAACTCAAGCCCACAAGTCCAGGTAATGTCCCTATACCTCCTCCCTCACCTCTATCCAGGAACTCCTGCAGTCCTTCCAGCTGAGACAGAGGTTCATGTGCACCTCCTCTTAGCTCATCTACTGCAGACATGTCCAAAGTCCGGCCCGGGGGCCAATCGCGGCCCAAGGTCAGATTTTATACGGCCCGCAGCTTCCGTCTTAAAATTTTTATTTATGGCCCGCCAGCACTGTCTAACAGAATGACTAAATCATACAGGTTCAAAATGAAATTCCTCTTTTCACATCATGGTGGCAGCACCACTCTGTAACTGTCTGGCAGTGTGAACCATGCTGTGACCCCTTGCCGCCAATTTCTGCCATGGCTACTGTAAATAAAAAGAGAAAAGTTTGTACTGATAAGTTACCTAATGCATTTCCATTGGCCCTTGGGTATTTTCACATTATCAAATCTGGCCCTCTTTGAAAAATGTTTGGACACCACTGATCGACTGCATCAGATGTTTCCAATGTAGCCTCCTGTACATCAGCTAGACAAAATGTAGACTCGACAAAATGTTTCACCAAGCACTTGTGGTCGGTCCACCAATGTCGACTAGATCTCCCTGTTGCTAACCATCTCCTCTTTCCATTCCCATAGTGAACTTTGTCCTGGGTCTCCAGCATTATTAGAGTGAAGCAAACTGGAGTTCTTTCATAATCCACAACTCTTCAATCTTTTTGCCTTTCAGCCATCAGCCTATCACGAATCACCCTCACCTGTATCCCACAATCATCCCACTGCGGAAAAAGTCTGTCATCAGCGGCCTTAACGACTACCGTCCGGTAGCACTCACACCGGTCATCACAAAGTGCTTCGAGAGACTGGTCCTGCAGCACATCAAAGCCAGCCTCCCACCCACCTTCGACCCACACCGGTTTGCCTACAGAGCAAATAGGTCTACAGGGGATGCCATCGACACTGCTCTTCACACTGCACTGACCCACCTTGAACACCAGGGGAGCTATGTGAGGATGCACTTCCTCGACTTCAGCTCTGCCTTTAACACGGTCATCCCGAGCAGACTGGTCACCAAACTTTCTGACCTTGGATTTTCCCAAACCATCTGCCAATGGATCAAGGACTTCCTGACCAACCGCCCCCAGACCATCAAAATAGGCCCTCACCTCTCCTCCACCATTACACTGAGCACCGGCTCACCACAGGGCTGTGTGTTGAGCCCCATCCTTTACTCCCTCTACACTCACGACTGCGCCCCCACCCATCCCACCAACACCATCATCAAGTTCGCGGATGACACGACTGTGGTTGGACTCATCTCAGGAGGAGATGAGACAGCCTATAAGGATGAAATCCAAAGGCTGGCAGCATGGTGTTCAGTGAACAATCTTGTCCTGAACTCCTCCAAAACAAAGGAACTTATAATTGACTTCAGAAAAACCAGTGTAGAATACGACCCACTCTACATCAATGGGGTCTGTGTGGAAAGGGTACCCGCTTTCAGGTTCCTGGGTACGCACATCGCAGAGGATCTTACCTGGTCTACCAACACCATCACCACAGTAAAGAAGGCACAGCAGAGACTCCACTTCCTGAGGATCCTCAGGAAAACCAACCTGCAGGAGAAGCTCATGTTGTCCTTCTATCGCTGCTCCATCGAGAGTGTGCTGGCATACTGTATAACCACATGGTATGCCAGCTGCTCAGAAAAGGACAGGAAGGCCCTTCAGAGGGTCATCACGACGGCCCAGAAGATCATCGGCTGCTCACTGCCCTCCCTGGAGCACCTGTTCAGCCTACGCTGCCTCAGTAGAGCAGGCAAAATAATAAAAGATCCATCCCACCCCGGCCACCGTCTGTTTGTTCATCTGCCCTCTGGTCGACGTTTCAGGTCGATCAAATCCCGAACAAACAGACTTAAGAACAGTTTTTACCCCAGGGCCATACGAGAACTGAACACTACCTTTGCACTAGGCAACACCGTTAAAAAATCTTGTATTTAATATAATTGTATTTATTTGTTTTTGCATTATTGCATATATGTTTGTACGCACCGTCAGGATTGGCTATTTTTTAATTTCGTTGTACTCGTTGCAATGACAATAAATGAATATTATTATTATTATTATTATTATATTATTATTATTATCAATGCATTACCTGCCCCTCACTCATCTTTCTTTCAGTTTTCTTGCCTGAACCTTCACTGTCTTTGTTCTCCAGACCTGACTGACCTGCTGAATTACTCCAGCACTTTGTATCTATTTATGTAAACTAGCATCTGCAGTTTCTTGTTTCTACAGTTCAGGTAACATCCCAATTAATCTCTTCTGCACCTTTTCCAATTTAATGACATCCTTCCTATAGCTGGGCAACCAGAACTGAACACTGTGTTAAGTTCACACGAATGCCTGCCTTCAACTAGGAAAAAACATTGGTTACTGTCCCTCATTGCACAATTAAACAATCTCATATATCTTAATAGCATAACCATAACTATGCTGTTCAATGGATTCACAAATCTCTCCACAATCAAAATGATGGGATACTTCAAGCTAATGATAATGAACTATTGATAAGCTTTTCTCTCTTTGGAAGTGAGATAGTATGAAGTACAATTAATGTCAGCAAATAGTCTTTGATGTAGAGGGACCACCGGCTTGTCATTTGAGTGGTGCATGATAATTCATCTTCCTCATAATACCAGGCTTAGAATTTCCTCCCGGCCTTTTTCAGTGATGTCACAATTACATAAATAACAGAGATATAAAAAACAATTTTAATGTTGTTTACTTTTCAGAAGGGTACTAATGAAGAGTCTTACAAGCGCTGTTCACTTTAAAATAATTAACCTATTATATCATTGGTAATCAACACTCCAGCTGTTCTTTCAGACCAGCACAATAGACAATAGGTGCAGGAGTAGGCCATTCGGCTCTTCAATAGACAATAGACAATAGGTGCAGGAGGAGGCCATTCGGCCCTTCGAGCCAGCACGCCATTCAATGTGATCATGGCTGATCATTCTCAATCAGTACCCCGTTCCTGCCTTCTCCCCATACCCCCTGACTCCGCTATCCTTAAGAGCTCTATCTAGCTCTCTCTTGAATGAATTCAGAGAATTGGCCTCCACTGCCTTTTGAGGCAGAGAATTCCACAGATTCACAACTCTCTGACTGAAAAAGTTTTTCCTCATCTCAGTTCTAAATGGCCTACCCCTTATTCTTAAACTGTGGCCCCTTGTTCTGGACTCCCCCAACATTGAGAACATGTTTCCTGCCTCTAACGTGTCCAATTAACCTAGTAAACCTACGCTGCAAGCCCTCAATAGCAAGAATATCCTTCCTCAAATTTGGAGACCAAAACTGCACACAGTACTCCAGGTGCGGTCTCACTAGGGCCCTGTACAACTGCAGAAGGACCTCTTTCCTCCTATACTCAACTCCTCTTGATATGAAGGCCAACATTCCATTGGCTTTCTTCACTGCCTGCTGTACCTGCATGCTTCCTTTCAGTGACTGATTCACTAGGACACCCAGATCTCATTGTACGTCCCCTTTTCCTAACTTGATACCATTCAGATAATACTCTGCTTTCTATTCTTACCACCAAAGTGGATAACCTCACACTTATCCACATTAAACTGCATCTGCCATGCATCCGTTCACTCACACAACCTGTCCAAGTCACCCTGCAACCTCATAGCATCTTCCTCACAGTTCACACTACCACCCAGTTTTGTATCATCTGCAACTTTTAATGCCCTTCATCCAAGTCATTAATGTATATTGTAAATAGCTGCGGTCCCATCACCGAGCCTTGCGGTACCCCACTAGTCACTGCCTGACATTCTGAAAAGGACCCATTTATCCCTACTCTTTGTTTCCTGTCTGCCAACCAATTTTCTATCCATGTCAGTACCTTACCCCAATACCATGTGTTCTAATTTTGCCCACTAATCTCCTATGTGGGACCTTGTCGAAGGCTTTCGGAAAGTCCAGGTACACTACATCCACTGGCTCTCCCCAGTCCATTTTCCTTGTTACATCCTCAAAAAATTCCAGAAGATTAGTCAAGCATGATTTCCCTTTCGTAAATCCATGCTGACTCGGATCGATCCTGTTACTGCTATCCAAACGCTATGCAATTTCTTCTTTTATAATTGACTCCAGCATCTTCCCCACCACCGATGTCAGACTAACTGGTCTATAATTTCCTGTTTTCTCTCTCCCTCCTTTCCTAAAAAGTGGGATAACATTAGCTACCCTCCAATCCACAGGAACTGATCCTGAATCTATGGAACATTGGAAAATGATCACCAATGCATCCACAATTTCTAGAGCCATCTCCTTAAGTACCCTGGGATGCAGACCATCAGGCTCTGGGGATTTATCAGCCTTCAGTCCCATCAGTCTACCCAACACCATTTCCTGCCTAATGTGAATTTCCTTCAGTTCCTCCGTCACCCTAGGATCTCTGGCCACTAGAACAACAGACAGATTGTTTGTGTCAGCCTTAGTGAAGACAGATTCAAAGTACCGATTCAACTCGTCTGCCATTTCCTTGTTCCCCATAATATATTCCCCTGCTTCTGTCTTCAAGGGACCCACATTTGCCTTAACTATTTTTTTCCTCTTCACGTATCTAAAGAAGCTTTTACTATCCTCCTTTATATTTTTGGTGAGCTTACCTTTGTACCTCATCTTTTCTCCCCGTATTGCCTGTTTAGTTATCTTCTGTTGCTCTTTAAAAGAGTCCCAATCCTTTGCCTTCCCGCTCTTCTTTGCTATGTTATACTTCTTCTCTTTTATTTTTATACTGTCCTTGACTTCCCTTGTCAGCTACGGTCATCTCTTACTCCCCTTAGAATCTTTCCTCCTCTTTGGGATGAACTGATCCTGCACCTTCTGTATTATTCCCAGGAATACCTGCCATTGGTGTTCCACCGTCTTCCCTGCTAGGGTCTCCTTCCAGTTAACTAGCCAGCTCCTCCCTCATGCCTCCATAGGTAATAACGGTGCATTTGGATAGCAGTAAAAGGATAAGTCCAAGTCAGCATGGCTTTATGAAGGGGAAGTCATGCTTGACTAATTGTCTGGAATTTTTTGAGGATGTGACAAGTAAAATGGATGAAAGGGAGCCAGTGGATGTGGTGTATCTAGACTTCCAGAAAGCCTTTGATAAGGTCCCGCAAGGGAGATTGGTGACCAAAATTAGAGCACATGGTATTGGGGGTAGGGTGTTGACATGGATAGAAAATTGGATGTAGTGCATCTGGACTTTCAGAAAGCCTTTGATAAGGTCCCACACAGGTGATTGGTGAGCAAAATTAGAGCACATGGTATTGGATAGAGTCTTGACATGGATAGAGAATTGGTTGGCAGACAGGAAGCAAAGAGCAGGAGTAAACGGGTCCTTTTCAGAATGGAAGGAAGTGGCGAGTGGAGTGCCGCAAGGCTCGATGTTGGGGCCGCAACTATTCACCATATATATGAATGATTTGGAGGAAGGAATTAGAAGTAACACTAGCAAGTTTGCAGCTAACACAAAGCTGGGTGGCAGTGTGAACTGCGAAGAGGATGTTAGGAGGTTGTAAGGTGACCTGGACAGGTTGTGTGAGTGGGCAGATGCATGGCAGACGCAGTATAATGTAGATAAATGTGAGGTTATCCACTTTGGTGGCAAAAACAAGGAGGCAGATTATTATCTCAATGGTGTAAGGTTAGGTAAGGAGGAAGTGCAGCGAGACCTGGGTGTCCTTGTACACCAGTCACTGAAAGTTGGAGTGCAGGTACAGCAGGCAGTGAAGAAAGCTAATGGCATGTTTGCCTTCATAACGAGAGGATTTCAGTACAGGAGTAAAGTGGTTCTTCTGCAGTTGTATAGGGCCCTGGTAAGACCACATCTGGTGTATTGTGTACAGTTTTGGTCTCCTAATTTGAGGAAGGACATCCTTGTAATTGAGGCAGTGGAGCGTAGGTTCACGAGATTGATCCCTGGGATGGCGGGATTGTCCTATGAGGAAAGATTGAAAAGACTAGGCTTGTATTCATTGGAGTTTAGAAGGATGAGAGGGGATCTTATAGAGACATATAAAATTATAGAAGGACTGGGCAAGCTCGATGCAGGAAAAATGTACCCAATGTTGGGGGAGTCCAGAACCAGGGGCCACAGTCTTAGAATAAAGGGGAGGCCATTTAAAACTGAGGTGAGAAGGAACTTTTTCACCCAGAGTTGTGAATTTGTGGAATTCTCTGCCACAGAGGGCAGTGGAGGCCAAATGACTGGATGGATTTAAGATAGTTAGATAGAGCTCTAGGGACTAGTGGAATCAAGGGATATGGGGTGAAGGCAGGCACAGGTTACTGATTGTGGATGATCAGCCATGATCACAATGAATGGCGGTGCTTGCTCGAAGGGCTGAATGGCCTCCTCCTGCACCTATTTTTTATGTTTCTATGTTTCTATAGTCCCCTTTGCTCAACTGTAATACTGACACTTCCGATTTTCCCTTCTCCCTCTCAAATTGTAGATTAAAACATCATATTATGATCACTGCCTCCTAATGGCTCTTTTACCTTGAGTTCCCTTATCAAATCCGGTTCTACTACAATACTACTATAACTGGAACTCATGAGTTGTTGGTCTTTCAGAGTTTTGAAAGAAGATAATCACCTCATAGGCACATCGCTGAATCCTTTGTTGAATGGCAAATAGATAGGTATACAGGTGAATGAAGATGTAATCCTGAAATAAAACTTTCTTGTTTACAAAAGCAATTCCATGTCTGTGCTCAATCTTCAAAATATATGAACTACAGGTAGAACTACTTCTCAAATCTGTCGTACTCAACGGTTCAACAGTTCAATAGAGCTTTATTTGTCATTCGGTACCAAGGTACCGAACGAAACTACATAGCAGTCACACACAAAAAAGAACACAAGACACATAACCCCAACACAAACGTCCATCACAGTGACTCCAAACACCCCCTCACTGTGATGGAGGCAACAAAACTTCCACTCTCTTCCCCACGCCCACGGACAGACAGCTCGTCCCCGACCGACCCGCACAGTCCCCGCAAGGGGTTGGAAGTCCCCCCGGCCGAGCCGCACCGGGCGCTGAAACGTCTCGCGGCCGAGCCGAGCGATGGAAGGCCCCACGGCCGAGCCGTGCGCAGCTAAGTCCCGCGGCCGAGCCGCACCGGGCGATGTTAGGCCCCGCGGCCGAGCTGCACCGGGCGATGTTAGGCCCCGCGGCCCGGGCACTGTTAAGTACAGCGGCCGAGCCGCACCAGCGATGTTAGGCCCCGCGGCCGAGCCGCACCGGGCACTGTTAAGTCCAGCGGCCGAGCCGCACCGGGCGATGTTAGGCCCCGCGGCCCGGGCGATGTTAGGCCCCGCGGCCGAGCCGCGCCGGGCGATGTTAGGCCCCGCGGCCCGGGCGATGTTAGGCCCCGCGGCCGAGCCGCACCAGCGATGTTAGGCCCCGCGGCCGAGCCGCACTGGGCACTGTTAAGTCCAGCGGCCGAGCCGCACTGGGCGATGTTAGGCCCCGCGGCCGAGCCGCACCGGGCGATGGCCGGCCCCGCGGCCAAGCCGCACCGGGCGATGTTAAGTCCAGCGGCCGAGTCGCACCAGCGATGAAAAGTCCCGCGGCCGAGCCGCACCGGGCGATGGAAGGCCCCGCGGCCGAGCCGCACCCCGCGCCGTGAGGAAGAGACCTAAAAGAGAAAGGTTTCCCCCACCCCCCCCACCACCCCCCCACCTACACCACCACCCCCCACACATACACAACCAAAAAAAAACAAAAACCATCCCAACACCGACACACAACAAAAAAAAAGGAAAAAAGACGAACAGACTGCTAGCGAGCCACAGCCGTTAGGCGCCGCCACTTCCGCTTATTCCAGTGCATCAGTCACTGAAAGGAAGCATGCAGGTACAGCAGGCAGTGAAGAAAGCCAACGGAACACTGCCTTCATAACAAGAGGAGTACAGGAGTTTGCTCCTATACTCAACTCCTCTTGTTATGAAGGCAACACTCCATTGGCTCTCCTCACCGCCCGCTATACCTGCATGCTTCCCCCCAGTGACTGGTGCCCTTTTTGACATGCTGAATATTAACAAAACTTGCTGTTTTTGCAGCTAAAAGCAGTTAGCAGACTGGAGTGACTGCTCCTTGTGGATGTATAAAAACAGAAAACAGACACTTGTGGAGTGACCTGTTGGGAGTGGCCGTGTTGAGGTACAAGTGCCTTGTGGAGGGCAAGTGCGAGGCTTTGGTTCAAAAGGCTTGTGGAGGGTAAATGTAAGGCTTTGGCTCAAGAGGATTGTGGGGGTTAAGTGTGAGGCTTTGGCTCAGGTGACTTATGGAGGCTAAATGCAAGACTTTGGCTTGTGTGAATTGTGGAGGGTAGGTGGGCTTTGGCTCGAGTAGGTTCAGCATAGAGGTAGATGGCAGGATTAGGTACAGTCTGATTTTTTAATATTTCGTAAATCGTCCTTGGTACTGGAGTAGAGATGGCATTAGGGCAATAACATGCTTCCCCTGCAGGATATGGGAAGTCAGGAAAAATGTCAGTATTCCTGAGGACTACTGGCGACTTGGATGAAAGGATTAAAAGTACCATTAGCAAATTTGCAGATGATACAAAGCTGGGTGGTAGTGTGAACTTGGACAAGCTGTGTGGGCGGATGCATGGCAGATGCAGTTTAATGTGGATAAGTGTGAGGTTATCCACTTTGGTGGTAAGAATAGGAAGGCAGAGTATTATCTGAATAGTGTCAAGTTCGGAAAAGGGGACATACAATGAGATCTGGGTGTCCTAGTGCATCAGTCACTGAAAGGAAGCATGCAGGTACAGCAGGCAGTGAAGAAAGCCAATGGAATGTTGGCCTTCATAGCAAGAGAAGTTGAGTATAGGAGCAAAGAGGTCCTTCTGCAGTTGTACAGGGCCCTAGTGAGACTGCACCTGGAGTACTGTGTGCAGTTTTGGTCTCCAAATTTGAGGAAGGATATTCTTGCTATTGAGGGCGTGCAGCGTAGGTTTACTAGGTTAATTCCCGGAATGGCCGGACTGTCATATGTTGAAAGACTGGAGCGACTAGGCTTGTATACACTGGAATTTAGAAGGATGAGAGGGGATCTTATCAAAACGTATAAGATTATCAACGAGATCTGGGTGTCCTAGTGCATCAGTCAATGAAAGGAAGCATGCAGGTACAGCAGGCAGTGAAGAAAGCCAATGGAATGTTGGCCTTCGTACCAAGAGGAGTTGAGTATAGGAGCAAAGAGGTCCTTCTACAGTTGTACCGGGCCCTGGTGAGACCGCACCTGGAGTACTGTGTGCAGTTTTGGTCTCCAAATTTGAGGAAGGATATTCTTGCTATGGAGGGCGTGCAGCGTAGGTTCACTAGGTTAATTCCCGGAATGGCGGGACTGTCGTATGTTGAAAGGCTGGAGTGATTGGGCTTGTATACACTGGAATTTAGAAGGATGAGGGGGGATCTTATTGAAACATATCAGATAATTAGGGATTGGACACATTAGAGGCAGATAACATGTTCCCAATGTTGGGGGAGTCCAGAACAAGGGGCCACAGTTTAAGAATAAGGGGTAGGCCATTTAGAACGGAGATGAGGAAGAACTTTTTCAGTCAGAGGGTGGTGAAGGTGTGGAATTCTCTGCCTCAGAAGGCAGTGGAGGCCAGTTCGTTGGATGCTTTCAAGAGAGAGCTGGATAGAGCTCTTAAGGATAGCGGAGTTAGGGGGTATGGGGAGAAGGCAGGAACGGGGTACTGATTGAGAGTGATCAGCCATGATCGCATTGAATGGCGGTGCTGGCTCGAAGGGCTGAATGGCCTACTCCTGCACCTATTGTCTATTGTCTATTAAGGGGTTGGACACGTTAGAGGCAGGAAACATGTTCCCAATGTTGGGGGAGTCCAGAACAAGGGGCCACAGTTTAAGAATAATGGGTAGGCCATTTAGAACTGAGATGAGGAAAAACTTTTTCAGTCTGAGAGTTGTGAATCTGTGGAATTCTCCGCCTCAGAAGGCAGTGGAGGCCAATTCTCTGATTGCATTCAAAAGAGAGCTGGATGGAGCTCTTGAGGATAGCAGAGTCAGGGGGTATGGGGAGAAGGCAGGAACGGGGTACTGATTGAGAATGATCAGCCATGATCACGTTGAATGGCGGTGCTGGTTCGAAGGGTCGAATGGCCTCCTCCTGCACCTATTGTGTATTGTCTATTGTCTATTGACTACACCTGTGGGAGATGCATCCAGTTGCTGCTCCTCGCATACCATTTTAGGGAACTGGCGAAGCAACTGGATTATCTCAGGATGTCATATATAAGAGTTACAATGAGGTGGTCACACCTAGGGTATGGGCAGAAAGTAGTTGGATGACCACCAGGAAAAGGAGTAGGCAGAGGGTGCTGGAATCCCTCGGGAATTCTCCTTGACAATAGATATACCCCTTTAGAAACTGTTGAGGGGAAGACCAGTCAAGGGAGAGCAGCAGCAGGCATGTTTATTGCATCGGACTGGATTCTGAGGCAAAGTAGCAGGAAGCTCATTAGCTAAAGGGCCAGACAGAAGATTCTGTGGCAGCAAAGGAGACTCCAAAATGGTATGTTGCCTCCTAGGAGCCAGGGTTCAGGATATCTCTGAGCTGCTGCAGAACATTATCAAGGAGGAGGGGGAGCAGCCAGAAGTCATTGTGGAATAGGCAAATGGCATGGGTAGGAAAAAGAACAAGATCCTGCAGAGAAATACAGAATACAGGGAACTAGACAAACGGTTAAAAAGCAGAACCTCAAAGGTAATAATCTCTGGATTGCTCCTGCAGCCCCATGCTAGTGAGGATAAAAACAGGAAGATAGTACAGTGAATTCAGGGCTGGGGAGTTGCTACAGGTGGTAGGGATTCAATATTTTGGACCATTGGGATCAACTCTGGGGTAGAGGTGACCTGCATGAGAGGGATGTCTTGCACCTGAACTGGAGGGTAAATATTCTGGTGGGCAGATTTGCTAGTGCTACTTGGGATGGATTTAAACTAGATTGGCAGGGAGACAGGATCCCATGCAGGAGTGAGGCAGTGAGAGGCTGGAAGTTGTACAGGAAGGCGATAAAGGCAAGTTTAGTAGCCAGGATAGGCAGGAGCATGGCATGGAGCAGGGAAGAACTGTTGGAGTAAGTTGCATTTATTTCAGTGTGAGAGGCCTGATGGGTAAGGCGAATGAACACTGGGCATGGGGAGGTTTGTGTGATTGGAACATTGTAGCCATTACTGAAAACTAGCTAAGGAAGAGACTGCACTGGCAGCTTAATGTTCTACTGTACATGTGCTACAAGTAAGGTAAAGGTGGGGGTAAAAGAGAAGGGGAAGTTGCTTTACAGATTTAAGGAGAACGTCATGGCAGTAGTCTGAGATAATATTACAGGTGAGGCTACATGGTTGGTACTGAGAAGTAAAAAGGGAATGATTACTTTGTTGGGAGCATAATATGGGTCCCCAAATAGTCAACGGGAATTAGAAAAACAAATATGTCGGGCAATTGCATGCAGCTGCAAGACTAATGTTGTCATAGTAGAGGATTTTTAATTTCCCAATATAGACTGGGACTTCCATAGTGCCAAGGGGTTAGATTAGGTGGAATTTGTCAAACATGTTTAGGAAAGTTTCCTTAGTAATATGTAGAGGTTCCCACAAGGGAAAGGGCAAAGCTTAACCTACTCTTGGGTAACTAGGAAGGACAAGTGACTGAAGCTCATAGTGGAAGGGATTCAGCAAACGGGCAATATTTAAATGGTGCTGGGAATTATTGTGAGATTGGCAATATTTGGATAGTGAGAGGAAAGTCAAAAAATTGAGTTTGTTGTTAATGCGTTGGTTCTTAGTTCACTGTTCAACAGAATTTAAACAATTGGAACAAGAAATCAAAAGTAAATTTCAAATTATGCAGGTGGCAAGAAGTTGGGGCACATCATTAGAAAGGCAAAGATTTGGAGAGGTCTTTAAAATTATGACTGAATATGATTGGGCAGATGGAGGAATGATGATTTCATTTGTAAGGAGATCAAACTAACATTCACCTATGCCCATTCTGATAACCATAGCATTTTAAATAGTATGTCTTTGAAAATGAATGTGAGAAACATTCAAGCATTTTCAACTTTTTTGATAGTTATGATAGATGGTAAGTGCGCAGATGTGGTGTAATCTGCTGTCTAGGCAATCTGTGTATGGCGTTTGTTATTTATGACCTTATGACCTTATGATCAGAAATGCTCTCCAATCTGCTTGTGCTGGGAGACGTTGCAGATTGTACGAGGGTCATCTTATTCAACGCATCTCATGTTAATTCAACAATATCAGATCAGACAAAGTTGTTAAGATGAGAGACAATCACATTGTAGGTGTGCGAGGAACTCAGAACAAACAGCTAAAAAAGGCAAAGTATGTGATAGTGATTCTAAAACCTGCTGCTGGATATATCATAATGCCACCCAGGTAAGAACAGACAATTAACAAGCACGAGCAATGAGCACATTAGGGGAAACTCTGAGGCACTATAATACATAAATAAATGTAGGAAAACTATAAAGTGGTTAAATAGTCATTTATGTGGAATTGTTGTTGAAAAGTCAAGTTGTGTACATAACCTGGTTCCGAAAGAGTGTATGCATTTAAAATTTATCTTTGAAAATCCTTTTGCACCATATTCCTAGCTGAGTTTAAGAGTATGAAGTCACATTATTATTATGTAATTGGTCTATAACAGAACTACTTATGTAGGACATTCTTAAGTGTATTTTACAGTAGTCAAAAATTGTCTTCCAGGAAATAGGTCTGTCAGTTTTGGTTATTGTATCCCTATAAACAGTGCAGGTAATGGAGGAAACGCAGTGTAACAAAGAGAAATCTAGTGAATAGTATTGATCGAGATTTAAAAGATCTTCACGGTTACCAATACTGCATGAAACCTTTTTTTGCTATGAGCTAAGACACAAGCACTAAATTGCAATGTAAGTCAAAGACTACATTCTCAGGATTAATTTACTCATGGTTGCCTTAAAATGTGTTTATTTATTGGAGAAATGTGTGGATTCATTGATTAGTGGGTGGACACGCTATAGAATTTATTTTAAGTGGTAAAAATGCACTGATGCTGAACACGTCCTTAAACAATTGAGCAAATTGGCCGAGTTGAATAGTCCTTTCTTCATTCCAATAATTTCCTTAGCCCTTTATTACAAAATAAGGGAAATGCGATGGCTATACCATTCCTCAGCTGTGATCTCAGCTTGGCATTGAAATAATTCTGAGGAGAACAATGAACAAGGATATTCTTATTTAGTCACTGAAACTCAGACTTCACTGTTACCTCAAGTTGTCATTCAGCCTGAACAGTGGGAGTTCTAGCCATGAAAACCCTGGTGCTGTGGTACTGTTGTTTCTGGAAATTTCCTGGTTGCCTTGTTAGGAATAGAAGTTTCAGGTGTCCCTTAAAACCAAAGATTAGTCGTCTGATAGAGACTGGACAGAAACCTTCTTAGCTGAGAATTCCCACTCCTCAAGATAGTTGTGAACATGAAGGAACAGTGATGTTTGAGTTTCAGTGAATAAAGTGGTCAACATTATAGTCTCCTCAAAGCAGTATGTTGCTCCATCAAATAGACTCAATCTATGTAAACAATTAGTGCCAGAAATATCCAGGCAACTGCAGGAGTATGTTAGAAGTAAAACGTTGATTGCATTATTATTGGCCCGAGATTGATGTGGAAAATAGAGAGGGGTGTATGTGATACTATCGCTCTGAATTATGACCAATGGCTTTCTATGATGTGAAAATCTATTTGAAATAAATGAATAAGGCATAAGAATATTAGGATAAAATAGTGATCTTCACACAGGTTGCAAAATAGTCCTGGTAAAACCTATCAAATGGAAGTAAAACAAGTTAACCAAAATATTTTAAGGTGTGTTAAGGCCATCGTATTTGAGGTTACTTTTTATAATATGGAGATGCAGGTCACTACCAAAAAGGCTGGAAAATACTCAGATATATGAGAAGTCAGGAGAAGTTAGTATGCTCTAGGCTCCACTGTCATGACAAGATGGTACAGTTTTTGAGATTAAAACAATCTCAAAAGGGAGGATAGTTTGTGTCAAGGCAGATTGGAACACCAGTCCTGTCCTAAGGTGTTTCCTGGTATTGTGATGGTTGACATTGCAATCTCTTACACAGTCAGTATTTCCTTTGCATTTGAGGCCACATGCTCAATTGCGCACCGCAGCAGGTTTTCAGACTATTGCTTCACGTGGTGGAAAATGACATATGAAGTCAGACTGTTAAAGAGGTTTCCATCGATGTCCACCTTGGACATCTTTAGGTCCTCCAAGTGAAAAGGTAACCACTTGATTGCAGTTTAGTTGCAGCCACAGAGGTGGGGAACTGTGCCTTTGAATCCCACATATTTAATTTACAAAGAGACACCGCTATGGTGCGTTTAGATATAAATATTGGAAATACAATAAGTTTCAATTCAACATTTGGTTTATTATGTAGCCATTAATTTAAATTGTATTGATTATGCAATGTTTTTGCTTCAGTTTTAACTTAAAGTAGAACAATCATCCTGATAGTTCCAATGCAAAGGTAGATAAGGCACAATAATGCTGCTGCCAAGGAGAACACACTGTATAGTCTTTCAGACAATTTATCATCACAAAAGGAGGACTGAATGTTTAGGGCTGTTTGACATTTTGGAAGGACAAGCAAAAAAGTGACGATGGGATAGCCTATTCTGTTAACAAAGAAACAAAATAAGTAGTTGTGAGACAATATAGACTTGGATGATGTTAAATACTCCTGCTGTTCTTATTTCTGGCCTTTGGTCCAACCATCTGCTGTCAAAATATCCCCATCGACTGTGTTAACCTATTCCTGCCATGCTTTGTGCTGCCTCTCCCCTTTTCTTCTCCTGCCCCACCTCTCCTCACAACAATCAGTGTGAAGAAGGGTCTTGATCCAAAACATCTCTTGTCCATGTTCTCCAGAGAAGCTGCCTGGCCTGCTGAGTTACTCCAGCGCTTTGTGTCCTTTTGTGTATTAACCAGCATCTACAATTCTTTGTTTCGAAATCACGGAAAACTTAAATCCATGTAAATTGGGTTAATCATGTTAGAAAGACTAGCTGTAAAACAAATTCTTAGAGTACATTCAGGATAGTTTCCCAGAGTAGTATATTGTAAAGCCAACCAGGGACCAGGCTACCTTGAATTAGGTAATGGATATGATGTAGGTTTAATCAATGACTTTAGAGTAAAACATCCTGTAGGATGTAGTGATCATAGCATGACAGAATTTTGTATAGGTCCCCAGGTTGTGGCAGGGGTTCATTTCTGAAAACTGGTCATAATCGGAACAGTTCACATCAGAAATGTGGCTGCAATCTGTGGAATTCTCTGCCTCAGAAGGCAGTGGAGGCCAATTCTCTGAATGCATTCAAGAGAGAGCTGGATAGAGCTCTTAAGGATAGCGGAGTCAGGGGGTATGGGGAGAAGGCAGGAACGGGGTACTGATTGAGAATGATCAGCCATGATCACATTGAATGGCGGTGCTGGCTCAAAGGGCCGAATGGCCACCTCCTGCACCTATAATAAATAAATAAAACTGAGTTCCCCACCTGGCAGAAGGTGACTGCAGCCCCGCCGTAGCTGGCACATCTATCCCACCGGTCTTTCAAATGCACAGTCATCTGAACGGGTTGTACTTAGGTCAGATACTTATAAGCTGCGGAGAACCTATACTCAGTTTGAGAGTGAAATTCTTGGGTTAGAAACATCTAAATATCTGGATTAAAATGATCTTTTAAGGAATTTTAATGGACTGAGGAAAAGAGTTGGCTTAATTGGATTGG
This sequence comes from Rhinoraja longicauda, assembly GCF_053455715.1. Classification (NCBI taxonomy): domain Eukaryota; kingdom Metazoa; phylum Chordata; class Chondrichthyes; order Rajiformes; family Arhynchobatidae; genus Rhinoraja; species Rhinoraja longicauda. The sequence goes on from NC_135960.1 coordinate 39,433,265, forward strand.
CAGATTGGCATGAAATTTGGAAATTCTCCCATAATCATCTGGATTTCCCTCAGTTGCTCCAGTTTACTTCCACAATGACCTGTTGGCGTTGTTAGATTAATTGGCTATTGTAAATTGCCCCTGATGTGCGTAGGTATGGCAGGAAAATTGGAGGAGTCGGTAAGGATATGCGAGAGAGAGAAAAATTGAGATTCATGTAGATGGTTGCTTGATCGTTAGCAGCTATGGTGAGTAAAGGTCTTTTTGTGCTGAGTGACTCTACGGTTATTCATGACTCTCAGCAAAAAATGTATCCCAGTAGGGAGATTCTAAGAGAGGGTGAACCAAATCATGGCTAACCCAATAAATTAAGAAGGGACACAAGGGACTGCAGATGCTGGTTTACAAAAAAAGACACAAAGTGCTGGAATAACTCTGCGGGCATTTCTGGAGGATATGAATAGGCCACATTTCGGATTGGGATCCTTCTTCAGATTCAGTCTGAAGAAGGGTCCTTACCGAAAACGTTGCCTATTCATATCCTCCAGAAATGTTGCCTCACCTGCTGATTTACTCCAGCAAGATAAGGAGGGTATTAAGCTGAAAGAAAAATATATAGGAAGGCAAATGTTGGTGGCAGAACCAAGGATTGGGATAAATTCAGTATCCAGCAAAGGGGAACAAAAAATAGCAAAACAAATAAATGTTAGGGGCAAACTAGCAATGAACATAAAGACAGATAACAGAGCTTCTTTAAAATATTAAAGAAGTGAATGTAGTCCTCTATCAAACTGGGGCTGGGAAAATAATTGTAGAAATAGGGAAATGTCAGAGGTGAAACATATTTTGCATCAATCTTTATGAAGATACCATTAAAGTTGAATTATGTTCGGGTGGAGATAAATATTACCTTCATTGCAAGAAAATTAATATCAGGCAAACTAAAGGAGCTAAAGACTGATATGTCCTCTGACCTAGAAAGCTTATATCTTATTGATCTTTAAAAAAATAGCTACTCATTCAGTGGATACGGTTGTAATCTTCCAAAAATCCTTAGATTCTGGAGAAGTACCGGATGATTGGAATGCTACAGGAGGCATAAAACAGAGGTAACTATATGCTGATTAGTTTAACATTTTTTCCAGAAAAGTGTTTGAACCAATTGCTAAGAGAATAGTAGCAGCATATTTAGAAAATGATAAGAATCCTTTACGAAAGGGAAATCTGATAAATTCATTGGAGCTTTTTGAGAGAAATCTTAATTAGAGTGAATAGAGGGAACCAGTAGATATGTTTGAACTTCCAGAAGGCATTTGATAAAGTAGCTCAAAGGGTTAGTTCGCAAATTTGTTGTTGGAGGTAAAACATGTGCAAAAATAGAGGAAAGGCTGGCAGGCAGAAAGCAGCACATAGTGATAATGGGCTCATTTTCAGCTCAGCAACCTATGTGTCTAGTTGAGCACCACATGAATCCGTGGTGAAATGTAATCCGTTTACATTATATACATGCAATCTAGATATAACACGGCTCATTGTATATCTGTAATCATGATACTATGGGTTTTATAGAAGGCAATATAAGTAGTTTGCAATGTATTTGAGGAAACATTTCTTCACTTGGAGGGCTGTAGATCTTTGGAATCCCTGGCCATAGACAGCTGTGAGGGCAGTGTCCATGCTTAAGGCTGGGATCAATTGATTTCAAATCAACAAAGGAATCTGTAAATGGAGAAAGGGCAGGTAAGTAAACTTATGAAATCTGACATCAGCTCTGTGTGGCAGAGCTGACTAGAAGGACTGAATAATCTACCTCAACTCCTGTTCTTATGGTCTCAAATCATTCTAAATCGAAATCTACCTCAAATTCATGTACAATAATATAAATTCACTTCAGCTTCTTTCATTCCAGATTAATGTTGCAAAATTTATCAAATGCCTTGGTGAGTTTTTGCAGCTGGTAAGATAATCATTATGTAGTCACTGATTAATTCAATGATTTGTCCATCCATATTGTTTGCCAATTACTGATGAATAATGATATAATAAACTATTGTGACAAAGTTGAGCTACCAATGTTCAGCTAAATTTCAATTATAAATGATTATTTTGTGAGTAGTGAGTAGTGCCATATTTTCAATGTAACTTCCCATAAGATGATTTTGAGATTTCTGTTTATTGATCCAAGTCACATAAAGTATTGTGCATCATCAATGATAACCTTTAAGAAATTTTAGACTCAATGTTGATGCGTACAATTCAATATTATCTCTGTCTGATTTCCAGAATTAATTAGTACTCGTGTCACGGATACGGTTATGTATCCAATCACTTATCTGAGAAGCTTCCCGTTTTGAACAAAGTTTCATGAACATTACTCAAAATCAGTTCTTGGTGCAGCCATCGAGTTCGGCTCAGCATGGTCTTTGGCATTGATAATATAAAGTTGACTGGTGATAATCTTGAAAGAGTCCATGTCCCAGCTATTTTTGCTAAAGTAAGAAAACCATTTGATTGCTTTTAAGTACCAATTGATGGTCAGAAGTGTAACCTAGGTTATGATGTGTCCATTAAGTGGATAACAAGTAGAGAAATGATTAAGGAAATCTCACAGCTCAATCATGTTCTATATGGGTGCTTTAATGGTAGTAATGTCATTCCCATAGTAGCACCTTATTATTCTGAAATGGCGGCCTCTACTGGATTCCTTCATGTCCAGTTTTCATGCAGACATTTCGTAAGAGTGATTTTGCCTGAGCTATATCGTATTAAAAAATAATTTCATGGTTAAATTGTGCTCATTTAGATCTGATATATCTGTGCACATTTCATCTTAGCATGGATCATATGCTCCTGGTATCAGGCTGACATCTAATGACATCATAAGTTGCCTACTGCATGTTACCTCCATTGCCAGAATAAAAGGGAGTTTTTGGTGCAATCTATAACTTTCATTTATCAGTTACAAGAAATCTAGGAGCACACCAATTCTAGGAGCTACACAGTGATATCAGTGTCTTGCACATAGCAGATGTGTTAAATTAGGAAGTGCTAATATTGAGTGGAGCCCGAGTCTGTTCACTCAGTTAATATGTAGGTAACAACAATTTATAAAGCAAAACTACAGCTGTCTTTATGACAAAAATATTGAAAAATCTTAATATAATTGTATAAGATGCTTCTATGTACAGTTTTAATCTGCTTATCTAAGAAGGATATACTTGCATTTGATTGTGTGCAATAAAGGTTCACAAGATTGATTTCAGAGATCAGAGGATGATTTTGAGGAGTTTTAGTGCAAAAAAACTATATTCCCTGGTGTTGAGAAGAAAGGTAATCTCATTGAAATGGATACAATTCCTGAGAGGACAGATAAGATAAAAAACTGGAGAATGTTTGCTTTGGGTAAGAAATGCAAAACTAGAGTTCACAGTTAGTACTAAGTTGAGGATTTTTTTTGTATCATTTTACAGTGAATCTTTGCTTTCTCTACTCTAGAGGGCTGACAACATTCAATCGTTGTATTTTAAAAACTGAGTTTCATGGATTTTTGGAATTGTGAGAATCAGGTAGATGGGGATATTTCTGGAAATTTTAGCGGCAGTACCCAAAAAACTGCATTCACTGAATGGTAAAGCAGGCACTGACGGTTGAATGGGACTATTTGTCAGACTATTTTTAATTGTCATTTCTCCTTATGAACATTGGACTTGCAGATTATTGTATAACAACTGCCTCCATAAAACTATTTCTAGGCCTTTATTTTCATCATTTCCTGATCCACACACTTATTGAGCTTGAATTCACTGATCCAGGGAGAGTTAGCCGATTGGATAGAAAATTGGCTTCATGGAAGGAAACAGAGGTTGATGGTAGAAGGCTCTTTTTTGGACTGCAGGCCTGTGACTAGTGGTGTGCCTCAAGTATCAATGCCGGGTCCATTGTTGTTTGTGATTTACATCAACAATTTGGTTGAGAACATATAAGGCATGATTAGTAAGCTTGCAGATGACACTAAAGTGGGTGGTATTGTAGAAAGCAAAGATGGTTATCAAAGGTTACAGTAGGATATTGATCAATTGGGCAAATGGGGGCAGGAATGGTTAATGAGGTTGAATGCAGGAATTGCATTTTGGGAAGTCTAACCAGGGCTGGACCATCACAGTAAATGGAAGATAACAGGGGTCTTGGGGGGGGGGGGGGGTTGTGGAGCAGAGGGATCTGGGAGTGCAGGTAGTGCAGGTACATAGTTCCTTGAAAGTGGTGTCACAGGTAGATAAGATGGTCAAGAAGGCTTTCGGCACATTCAGCTTCATCAGTCAGGGTATTGAGTATAGAAGTTGGGATGTTACGTTATAGCTGTAGAAGATGCTGGTGAGGCCACAGTTGAAGTATTGAAGTATGGGGTTCAGTTTTGCACACCCTGCTATAGGAAAAATGTTGCTCAGCTGGAAAGAGTGCTGAGGATGTTGCCAGGCTAAATCTGTATTCCTTGGAGTGTAGGAGGATGAAACGTGATCTTATAGAAGTGTATATGAGAGGAATAGATAGGGTCGGTGCACAGAGTCTTTTTACCCAGGGTAGGGGAATCAAGAAGCAGATGACATAGGTTTAAGGTGAGAAAGGAAAGATTTAATGGGAATCTGAGGGACATCTTTTTCACACAGTGTAGTGGAATAAGCTGCTGGAGGAGGTAGTTGAGGCAGAAACTAACATTTAAAAGATATTTAGACAGTTGCATGGATAAGAAAGATTTTGAGGGATATGGGCCAAACACGGGCTGTGAAACTAGTGTAGAAGGGGCACGTTGTTCAGCATGGGCAATCTGGGCTGAAGGTCCTGTTTCTGTGCTGCATAACTCTAATTTTCCTGGTAGCAAGTCCTGTTTTTCTGGTGTGTACTTTCAAGTGTGAAAGTCTTTGACTTACTTAATGATGGATGCCAACAATTCTGTCATTGCACTCCATTACTAGATCACAATGATCAGGCCTGGTTTTACTGGGATTTGCAATCATTTTTCTATTTGTGATCTTTTATATTTTTAATCTAATTATATACCTCAATTGCAACTGTTTTCAAATGTGACTGAATGAGAGACTTTTAAAAATGTATTTGTTAAAATGTTCTGCGATTCTATCAGCTGGCAAAGGCTTGCCCCTAGTTTTGCTGGCTGTGTAAACATGCAACTGATCTTTGGGTTCTGAGCCTCTGTGGTCCAGTTGTTCGGTGGACTGCTGCTGGTCTTGACTGGTATAAGCTTTCTGGTATATTGATGTATTGTTGAGAGTACAAATTACATTTGTAACTGGTATAGTAGTTTTCAATATCATGAACATTATAACCTTCCATACAGGAATAAAACATACTATCCCATTTTCATTTGACCTCTCATCACCAAATTATGTCTTGAAAAGTGAACTCCTTCTAGTGAGTTAAAAACACTCTACCTTAGGAAGCAACTACTGAGTGAATGTGAAAGCCCTTACTTTTCCATTAAAGATTATACAACCTCTGTACCTTAATTTAAGAGAGTGCAAATGGGTCACTTGACCTCCAGCACATCTAAAAACAAAATCTTTAAAGCAAAATAATCTTACTGCCACAGATCTAACCTGCTTATCAAATGCTCTGCAGTTTGTTGATGACCTTCTAGTTTCTTTCCAACTGCAGTACACATTCCAAATACTAATCTACCCAATTCTATTTTTCCTCCCACTTGAAAATAATTGGTGCAAACACAAGTTCCTCGTGCAGACAGGCACAAGCCTGGTCAGAGCACAGTCTACCTATTTTCCCCTTGTTTTATACAACTGCCATAAATTGGACTCATTATTGAAAGTTTCCACTTCTCATGACTCCTGATGCCCTTCACTTCCATGTATGACCACCAAAGATATCCAGAGCTGTTGCATGCCAACTACAAAAATGGACAGATCAATGTAATGATGTAATGATTTCTGGATTTATTTTTCATATCAATCAATAGGATTAAGTATCAAAAGATAATGAATGTATAGATGATTTCTGAATCGGCCCAATGTGTGTCAGTACTGCTTAGAGTCATACAGTCATTCCGTATGGAAACAAGCCAGTTGGCCCAACTCGCCCCTGCCGATCAAGGTTCCCTATCTATATTAGTCCCACCTGCACACGTAAGATCATCTCTCAGCCTCCAGCGCTCCAAGGAATAAAGTCCTAGCTTGCCCACTCCCTATAATTTAGGCCCTCTAGTCCTTGCAACATTCGTAAATCTTCTCTACACTCTTTCCAGCTTAACAACATTCTTCCTATAGAAGGGTGACCAAAACAGAACAAAATACTCCAAATGCAGCTTCAACAATGTCAAGTACAACTGTAACATAACATCCTAATTTCTATACCAAATACCCTGACTGTATGACAGCCACCTTGACCACCCCATCTACCTGTGAATCTACTTTCAGGGAACCATGCATCTGCACTCTTCGATCCCTCTGCTCTACAGCACTTTCCAGGGCTCTGCTATTGACTGTGAAGGTCCTACCCAAGATTGACTTCCCACAATGTAACACCGTGCACTTATCTGCATTAAACGCCATTAACTATTACTCAGCCCACTTGCCCAACTCATCAAGATCCTACTGTAATAACCAACTTCGCTATCTACGATATCACCTACTTTAGTGTCATCTGCAAATTTACTAATCATTCCTTCTATGTTCTCTTTCAACTCGCTGTTATAAACCACAAATGTCAATGGGCCCGGCTACGATCTGTGAAACACACTACTAGTCACAGGCCTCCAGTCTGCAAAACAACCTTCCTCCATCAATCTCTGCTTTTCTTCATGAAGCCAATTCTCTATCCAGTCGGCAGGATCCCATGTGCTCTAACCTTCCAGAGCAGCCTACCATGAGGAATCATCAAAAGCCTTGCTGGTCCATAAAGACAATGCCTATGGCCTTGATCTCAGCAACCTTTTTGATTACTTTTTCAAAAAACTCAATCAAATTTGTGAGGCATGATCTCCCATGTATAAAACCATCCCTAATCAGCCCCTATCTATCCAAATGCATATATATATTATCCCTCAGAATACTCCCCAGTAACTAGCCTACCGTAGATGTTAGGTAGACACAAAATGCTGGAGTAATTCAGCGGGTCAGGCAGCATCTCGGGAGAGAAGGAATGAGAGAGTAGATGTTAGGCTCACTGGTCTATAGTTCCCAGGCCTTTTCTTGCAGCCTTTCTTAAATAGAAGCATGATGTTAGCCACCCTCTAGTCTTCTGCCACCTCACCCATGTCTAAAGATGATTCATATATCTTAAACAGGGCACCTGCAATTTCTTCTCTATCTTCTCACAGTGTCCTCGGATATATCTGATGAGGCCCGGGAGATTTATCTACCTTCATACGCTTACGGCATCCAGCACCTCCTCAACCAAGCACATTTATTTTCCTGATAAGAGCCTCAATTTCTCTCATCATCCAAGCTTCCTTTCTCTCACCTGCTTTGCCCTTAATAGGAACACACATGCCCTGAACTCTGGTCATCACAATTTTAAAAGTATCTCACTTTCTGGACGTTCCTTTGCCTGCAAACAATCTACTCCAATCAATTTTAGCAATTTCCTGTCTAATACCATCAATACCAAATTCAGGATTTTAACTTGTGGGCCTACCCGCCTTTATGCATAATTATTTAAAAACAAATAGAACAGTGATCACTGGTCCCAAAAGGCTCGCCCATGGACACTTCAGTCACTTGCCCTTCCTAATTTCCTAATAGTAGATCAAGCATTGATCTCTTCCTTGTAGGCCATCTACATATTCCCTGAGGAAATATTCCTGAACACATTTGACAAATTCCACCCTGTCTATGCCTTTGGCACTCTGACAGCCCCAGTTTATATTGGGAAAGTTAAAATCCCCTACAATGACAACCTTATCAGTCGGGCAGCTGCCAGCAATCTCCTGGCATATTTGTTCCTCTAATTCCCATTGACTATTTGGGTGCCTACAATATACATTCAACAAGTTTATCATCCCCTTTTTATTTCTCAGCGCCATCCATGAAGCATATGTAATTTAATCTCAGACTACGGTTGTGACATTCCCTTTAATCAATAATGCAACACCCTTTTACACCCACCTCTATCTCTCCTATAGCACTTGCACCCTGGATCATTAAGTGCCAATCCTGTTCCTTTCTTGCCTAGGTTTCTGTAATGGCTACAACGTCCCAGTCACACATACTTATCCACCCTGTTCATTTGCCCTGCCCATCAGGCCTCTGGCATTAAAATTAATGCAATTCAATCCAACAGTCCTTCCTTGCTCCCTGCCATGCTCCTGCCTGTTCTGTCTACTGAACTTTCTTTCATCACTTGCCATACTGAATTCAAGCCTCTCACCTGCCTCAGTCCTGCATTGGATCCTGCACCCATAACCCCCTCCCCCTCCCCCCTGCCCTTTCACCATCTCAAGATTATGGGGTGTTCTGGCAAACTGACATTACCTCTGCTTCTCTCATCTTGAGCTTAGTTTACAGCCAGTCATAAGATCTGCTGTTCATATCAGTATCCTTCTCCACCTCATCTGTTCAAGCCATGTATTTATTTTTTTGTTGTAATTTGTAGAATTAGCATTGCAATATGTTTTTTTCAATTGCAAGGTGTCACAATGTATATTATGCGTAGCTTATTGTAGGGGTGTGTTACTCTGATCCAATTTGTTTCTCATTGGTCAATATTTTCTGGAAGTTCATCAACAGATATTTTCACGACGATTGCATTTTATTATGACCAAAGAGTTTCAAAATATACCTCCCTAATAAATGATGCATATTTCACAATAATATGATTATATGCATCTTCTGACATCTTTAGTGTGTACTGATGCCTCTGTTGAAGATATTTATAATGTTTTAGGACTCTTTTGAAGGCCATGAATTAACCTTCATATTTTTGCCAAGTGCTATGACTCAGATCGGAAAATACAGTGTAAGGAAATGCAACCTGCCCAGTTTCCAAGAATGCACCAATTGGCAGTTGCGCAGTGCACAGCGATGGCTATACTATTGAAGGTCCCGATTTGAATGAGATGCTAAGCCAAGGTCTTGCCGATCCCTTCAGGTAAATTAAAACATCCATTCAAACTAGTGCTGGTGAATTTTCAGTGATGTACATGCAAATATGTTGACTTTGAAACCAACCAAAGAAAGAAAAGATTATCTGACTATTACTCGATGGTTGTTTGGAGGGAGGGAAGGTTACATTGTAAACGCATTTCTTGCCTTACAAAAGTAACTACACATCAAAAGTGCAGCATTTCCTTGTTCATTTTCACTACTATATCCAGGAAACTCTTTATGACCTCTTAATTCTTAGAGTCCACTTTGGAACCTCTACCTTAATGCATGGAAGTCTTACCTTTATTGTAAAGCAATGGTTATTTCAGTTTCAAGTTGCTTTTGCTCATATTTTTATCAAAATCTTAAAACCATTTTATCAAAAACTTTACTGTGGGGTACATTCAGGAACAGGCAGTGAAAATGCATCTGTTAATGCAATTGGGAATTATTAGAAGCCCTCATCTCAATTTCATTTTGGTTGTGTGCTACAGGGGCCAGAGGTAACTGACTGTATCTCATGAGTTTTCAGAAATTGCGAATGCAGCCAAATGACAGCTGACAACTCGTTTGAAGTGGGATGCGGAGGAGGTTTCTGGTTAAGATCAGAGTGGTAGCTATAGAGTAGAGAGCGTCAATACCTCAACGCACGAGCTGGAGCATGGAGTCACCACTCCCCCATCGGGTAGGTGGTTGCCCTTGGGGCAGTCTGGGAGTCGGGTAGCGGGGTGGGTGTTCGGGTAAGTTGGGTCTTCAGCCTGGTCACACCTTGACGTCAGGATACAGCTTTTCGTATCCTTGTATCTCCTTGAGTCAGACTATTCACATACTATTTAAGAAAATCTTCTTGGATACATCTGAACATTCTGCCTTGTCTCATCCTCTCACCCTGAGTAAGTCCCAGTCAATATTGGGGAAGTCACCCACTACTACAACAACCCTGTGGTTCTTGCATTTTTCCGTGATGTCTACATATCTGATTCTCAATCTTCCACTGGCTATTGGGTGACCTATAAAAATAATCCCATTAGAGTAATTGCTCCATTCTCATTTTAGAGTTCAACCCGTAATGCCTCAGTAAACATACCCTCCACTATGTCTTCTCTAAGTACCACCAGACCATTCTCTATTTTTAGCAAAGCAATTCCCCCACTTCTTTTACTCCCCCACTCTATCTGGTCTGAAATATTGAAACACAAGCACATTGAACTGCCAATCATGTCCCTCTCACAACTCGTTTCTGCAATGGCCACAACATCATAATTCCAAGCACTGATCCAGTCTCTAAATTCATCAACTTTACCACAATACTCCTTCCATTAAAGTAAACACACTTCAGCCCTTCACTATCTTTATATTAATGAACCTCTCCCTGCCTGCCCTTCCTTTGAGACGTCATACATTCCACTTTTTGCCCTTCCATTTGCTGACCTTTCACTCTGGTTCCCACCCCCCTTCCATTCTAGTTGAAACTCTCACAAATCGCACTAACAAACCTCCCTGCAAGGATATTAATGCCCTCCAATTCAGGTGCAACCCGTCCCTCTTGTACATGTCACCTCTCCCCCAGAAGCGATCCCAATAGTAAAAAAAATCCGAATCCCTGTCCTCTGCACCAACTCCGCAGTCACGCTTTCATCAGTCCTATCCTCCTTTTGTTACACTCACTAGCACATGGCACTGGTAGTAATCCAGAGATTATTGCCTTTGTGGTCCTCCATTTTAACCTTTTGTGTAACTCCCTATATTCACTCTGCAGAACCTCATCACTTTTGCTACCTATGGCAATTATGCCAACACACACAATGACTTCTGGCTGCACACCCACCCCCTTGAGAATATTCTGCAGCCGCTCCGAGACATCCCAGACCCTGGTACCAGGGAGGCAACAGTCCATTCTGCAATTCTGTTTGTTGCCACAGAATCTCCTGTCAGTTCCCCTAACTACCATCACTACCATTATTTGGTTCTGCGGTTTATCTTATTTATCTAATTTGTATCTTTCTCATACCTTATATAAGTTTTGCTTTTTGTGATCACATAAAGGAGAAAAATATGCCAATAGGGTGAAGTTATACAAAGTGGTGGGAAGCTCATATAGAGAATAAACATTTCATTGACCTTCTGCAAAGGTTTTCTTGATTCTATATTGTAAATAGGACTTCTCTGCATTCTATACACACAAGTGTAAGGAGGAAATATATTTTCAGAGTATGAAGCCTGTTTAATTTAATCTAAAATCTATTTACCACTGCAAGTCTACATCTGAGGACTGTACTCATACTTGCATTGCTAAGCATAAGGTCCAGTTTCACAGTCTGTTGTTCTTGGATTCTGAGGTAATGTGCCAGATCCAGCTGTTTCAGTGGACGAGGCACAATGACATTCTAAAGTCAGATCATCTACTGGCATGATCGTGCTGGAAAATGGAGCAGCTGAATCAGCGTGTTGCTTGGCTATTGTAGGGCAAGATATTGTGCTGATCCCACACATCATCATCACAAAATATCTTGATACAGCAATGTAGCAAAGACAGAACAATTTTAGTGCACTTGATTAATGGTTTCAGTAATTCAAATATCTAATAATCAATTATTCCAAATCTATCACAATTTTCTTCAGGTTCTAGGTATTCAATAATTAATTATCCCAATTACTAAAGTATTTTACAACAGTAAGATAACACAGTTACCACAATAACAAAGATTAAAAAAAATATTTCATGTCATAAAATGACCCACAGCACTTCTCAAAAATGTAATCACACTTCAACTCTGAACAAAATCTTAGGACTGGTGATCCCAAGCTCAGTCAGACATGTCTTGAAGTGTCTTAAAGCAAGCAAGAAGGATAGTGAAGCACATAAATGGATTTATGGGACATCTCAAGATAGACAGAAAATGCTGGTAACTCAGGCAGCATCTCTGGAGAAAAGGAATGGTTGATGTTTTCGGTTGAGATATTTCTTCAGACTGAGAGTCAGGGGAGAGGGAGTCATATGTTACTTGTGATATATACTGTATACATGATCTGGATGAAAATTATAGATGATTTAACTGGTAAGTTTGTGGATGACACAAAAATTGTTGTGGACAGTTAGGAAGGTTTTCAAATAATTCAGCAAAGTATAGATCAGTTGGAAATTTGGATGGTGTAATGACAGATGAAGCTTAATCTGGATGAGTGTGAGATGTTGTATTTTAGGGCATAGACTGCAATAGGAAAGTATACAATAAATGGCAGGATCCCGAGGAGTACTGATGTACAGAAGAATCTTAGGATGCAAGTTCAAAGCTCCCTGCAAGTGACAACAAAAATAGATAGGGAATTGTATGCTTGCTTTCATCTGTTGGGGCATTGTGTGTAAAAGTTGGGAAGTTATGCTGCAGCTGTATAAATCCATAGTCAGGAATATTGTGAGTAGTTCTGGGTGCTGGACTACAGGAAGAATGTGGAGGCTTTCGAGAGGGTGCAGAAGATGTTCACCAGAATGCTGCCTGGATTGGAGAGTATTAGCTATAACATGCTGAGAGTGGTGGTAGTTGAAGCAGACACGATAGTAACATTTAAGAGCTATTTAGACAGCAACACGAACAGGCAGAGAATAGATGGATACACAACTATTTGCAAGCAGACGAAATTAGTTAGATTTGCGTCATGGCCAGCACAGACATGACCGGCCATAAGTCTTGTTCCTGTGCCGTACTATTCTGTTTTGTGGAACTTTGGACTTGGACAGCTGATGGCATGGTTGCTAATGGTGGAGAGATGGAAATCTGAGGCATGAAAGAGGTCAGTTGAAGTGTAGAGATCATTCAGGGTTTTAAGGCTGTAGGATGTTACAGAGATAGGAAGGGATGAAGCCAAGGGCAGATCTGAATTCAAGGATAGTTTAGGGATATTCCTTCAGCACACCCAGAAAAATGGGTGAATCGATTTTGATGTACGTTAATGACATGAGTCACAGAGATTTGGAGACTGGCATGGAAAACAGTAAGATGGCAGAGATTGTGGTTTCTGTAATGTGAGCTGAGGTGTGCTCGGTGAGCAATGTTATGAAGTATGCTGTCCTTGGAGAGAGAGAATGTGAAACTTGAAGCTCTACATTTTGGTCTGCAATAATCTCCCAAGTCAGTGACCACAGGGAGAGAATGAGATGATGATGAGAAAACCAAGATTGTATCTTATCGAAGATCTTATCGAAACGTATAAGATTATTAAGGGGTTGGACACGTTAGAGGCAGGAAACATGTTCCCAATGTTGGGGGAGTCCAGAACAAGGGGCCACAGTTTAAGAATAAGGGGTAGGCCATTTAGAACTGAGATGAGGAAAAACTTTTTCAGTCAGAGAGTTGTGAATCTGTGGAATTCTCTGCCTCAGAAGGCAGTGGAGGCCAATTCTCTGAATGCATTCAAGAGAGAGCTAGATAGAGCTCTTAAGGATAGCAGAGTCAGGGGGTATGGGGAGAAGGCAGGAACGGGGTACTGATTGAGAATGATCAGCCATGATCACATTGAATGGCGGTGCTGGCTCGAAGGACCGAATGGCCTCCTCCTGCACCTATTGTCTATTGTCTATTGTTCAATGATCAAAGACAATCATTTTAGTTTTCTAGTTATTGCGCAGACAATTTTGGATTACTTTGAAGCACTAGCAATTTGCACTGTTGGATCAGGTTTTACATTTTCCATTACATACTCCTCCTGAATTAGAAATTAGAATTTTATAAAAGCGAAATATAAAATAAAACCATAAATATCAATGTGGTGAGATATTTTTAAATTCTTCAAAGTAGAAATTACTTATCCTTCTTCAGGTTATATTTTTCAATAAAATGAAAAGTTTGGAAGGCTGGTTCATCAATTTTTCTCTTAATTTGATACTCGGGATCAACCTGTTCTTGTTTCATGGTGCCCAAACTTTGAAGGTCTTCTCGCACTTGATGTATGGTTCTCATGGCTAAGCTATAAAAGATTATTTTATTGCCTCAAGGCAGTACAGTGCAGTTCATCACAGTTCCCTTTTATCTGTTTGTTAAACAATTTTAGTATGGAGTTTATAAAATATATATTTTAAAATTTTAACCTCCATTATTCCAGTGCCATTCTTGGAGTATGTCATCCCTTCTTATAAGTCGTCTGGCAATCTTTGCTCCAACAAATCACAGGAATTATGGAGTTGCCACCCTGAGGCACAGGTTGAGGCTTCATTGTGCTTTCATATCCTGCCCATTTTTTGTTGTTATCATCATGGAGTCAAGGCGCCATACAATTCCAAAACAGACTTTTCTGGCCAACTCGAGCGTTCTGACCGAGATGCCTATCTCCCTCAATTTTCCTCCATTTAGTCCTTATCCCGCTATTCCTTTCGAATCTATGGACCTGTCCAAATAGGTTTTAAACGTGATTGTATAATATTCAGTGATTGCCACCTCCTCTGGTAGCTTATTTCATATACCCACTACACTGTGTAGAGAAACATTCCCTTAAATCTCCTGTAAATATTTCCCTCCCAACCGAAACTTATGCCCTCATGTAGAAACAAGGAACTGCAATCAAACCCTTTCACCAGTATCCATTTAATCTGCAAGTAAGCAAACTTGGCCTTCCTGTAGTGTTGCCATTTACAGGGATCTATGAATTTGCACTCTCTCTGTACAACAAAGCTACTGGTGTCTCCCCTGTTCACAGCGTGTATTTCTGACCTGAATGAGAAGACCCAAAAAGCACTATGTCACACTTGTGTGGATTAAATTCCATCTACAAACGCATTGCCTCTATTCCAGTTATGTTCCTGTATCCTACAGCAAACATCCTTGTTTCATACAACTCCACAGCTCTTTGTGTCATCAGCAAACTTGTGTATCAAACCACAAACATTCTCATCCAAGTCAATGATATATATTACAAATAAAAAAAATCCTTAGCCTGATCCCTGTGGTACACCACTTTTTCAGAATTCCAGTCAGAAAAATACCTTTACACCACTACCCTCTGGCTCTTATCCCCAAGCCAATTTTGGATCCAGCCTGACAAAACCAGCCTACCCTGCAGGACCTTATCAAAACCCTTGATCAAATCGACACAAAGAAATGCAGATGCTACTTTTCAAAAAAAATATGAAGTGCTCGAGTACCTCAATGGGTCAGGCAGCATCTCTGGAGAACATGAATAGGCGACTTTTTGGGTCAGGACCCTTCCTCAGACTGACTGTGGTAGGGGGAGGAGAAAGCTGAAAGAAAGGTGCAGGCAGGACAAAGCCTGGCAAGTGGTAGATGAATACATAACATTATTTACTCTGATACTTCACATTAATATTAATTGTTATGATACTTCACAGTAATATTGTTCAGATGCTTGTAGGGCAACTCTCCCCATGTGTTTTGGTGTTTGTAGTCTCCTACTGAGAATGCGACTTCCCCTCATGTTTTTGCCCTTCAAGTTGCTTATCCTGCTCTTTGTAATCTCTGCTCATCATGGTGCACTAGAAACATAGAAAATAGGTACAGGAGGAGACCATTCGGCCCTTCGAGCCAGCACCGCCATTCATTATGATCATGGCTGATCATCCCCAATCAATAACCCGTGCCTGCCTGCTCCCCATATCCCTTGATTCCACTAGTCCCTAGAGCTCTATCTAACTCTCTCTTAAATCCATCCAGTGATTTGGCTTCCACCGCCCTCTGTGGCACAGAATTCCACAAATTCACAACTCTGGGTGAAAAAGTTTTTTCTCACCTCAGTTTTAAATGGCCTCCCCTTTATTCTAAGACTGTGGCCCCTGGTTCTGGACTCGCCCAACATTGGGAACATTTTTCCTGCATCTAGCTTGTTTTTCCTGCATCTAGGTTGCACAGCCAGCATCACTCTTTGGGGAATGCTCACTAAAGTCATCTAGCTGGAACTAACTGCTGCAACAACATTGACATTCAGCTAAGGTCCTGAGATCCTGGCATAACACCCTCTGTGGACTTCACAAACCTCTAAAATTCCATAAAAATGATTCAAAGTTGAATTAAAGCAACAGTTAATTGATGTCAACAAACAACATATGGTAGCTGAGTTGGCTCACACAGGGTCCTGAAACTGATGCTATTGAGCCAAATATTTCAGCCACAATGTCACTCGGTTTTCCATTGCAAATACGCAATGCCACTTTCTGAAAAAAACTAGTATGGTTATTCATAGAGAATATTTTTTCTTTTGACTCAATGTTTGCTAGGTTTATGATGTACAGATAAACCTCAATTGGTTCCATTATTTGGTATGGAATTGAAAATAAAATTAGATTTTATTAGATTTTCTGGAACCCTGTTCACCAGAATGCTGCCTGGACTTCAGTGATCTCTTAATAATAGTCATCACCAACTCACAAATCTTCCTGGTTTCTCTCTGCTGGAGGAGAGCAAAATTAGCTATCCCTGTTGTTTTATTTGCAAAGAGTTTTCATTGTTTGTCTAGGATTTCATTCATATTTATATTGAAGACATTAAGTTACTTCTGTTTAAGAGGACATGTTGCTCATATCCTTCCTGTCAATGCCTGGACCTGTTGTAATATATAAGACAAGGGGGATGTTGTGATATTGCTGGGACTACTTTGTGTATCCAAGGACTACTTTGTATGCCTGTGTATATAAGTGATTGGTGTGATTAGGCGGTCACTCTGGATCCAGGCGGCCTTGGAACAAACAGCCTGGAGTACAAGCTGCACCATGATAACATCATAAACATGTGTACTCGTGGTCCTTCCAGAGTCACAAAAAAGGTACAACAGGTACAGGACCACGAAGAACAACATGGTGGCAGCGGTTTGGGTGTTTAGCCTAGAAAAGGAAAACAACAAAAACCCCAAGAAAAAAAGTTAACAAGTGCGTAAGAAAAAAAAAAAAGAAGAAGGTTAACAAAAAGGAACCCAGCAAAAAGGTTAACAGGAAGATAAGATAGAGCTCTGAAGAACGAAAAAAGTTTCCCGCTCGGTAAGGGGCCAATATATGTAGGTATACTTACCTGCTCAGTAGTCAGCGGCAAGCTGCCGACGTGACGCTGCAAGCTGCTGAAGACGGTGTGTGAAGGCCCACATCGCGCCCCAGCACCTGTGCAGGCCCGAGATTAGGAGCCTGCGACTGCTTCGTGGGGGAGAGACCGGAGGCGACCGGGAGACCCGACACCCACGGAGGTGTGCGGTGACCGGGGAAGACCGACACCCACGGAGGTGTGCGGCGACCGGTAAGACCGACACCCAGGGAGGTGTGCGGCGACTGGCGGCGACCGGGAGACCCGACACCCACGGAGTGTGCGGTGACCGGGGAAGACCGACACCCACGGAGGTGTGCGGCGACCGGTAAGACCGACACCCACGGAGGTGTGCGGCGACCGGGGGAGGCCGACACCCACGGAGGTGTGCGGCGACCGGTAAGACCGACACCCACGGAGGTGTGCGGCGACCGGTAAGACCGACACCCACGGAGGTGTGCGGCGACCGGGAGAGCCCCGGAGGAGACCGACACCCATGGAGGTGTGCGGCGACCGGGAGAGCCCCGGGGGAGGCTGACACCCACGGAGGTGTGCGGCGACCGGGAGCGCCCTGGAGGAGACCGACACCCATGGAGGTGTGCGGCGACCGAAGGGGGTCGGTGGCCGGAGGGACCGACCACCCGCGGAGGTGCGGCGGCCGGTAAGGCCGAGGCACTGCATACTTACCCAGGCACGTCGACCGTAGAGTCGGGACGGCCCTGGGCCCGAGACAGCGGCAGCGCGTTCGAATTGCGCGGCAGCTGCCGGGAGCACCTGTGGGTGGGGCCGGGGAGCACCTGTGGGCGGGGCCAGCGCGCAGCGGCAGCGCGTTCGAAAAGTTGAGCGGCAGCTGCCGGGGAGCACTTGTGGGCGGGGCCAGCGCGCACTGCAGCGGAGGCGCGATCGCACCGCGATTACAGCAGTGGGAGCCCAGCAGTGGGAACCCAGCAGTGCCAGCCCAGCAGTGGGAGCCCAGCAGTGGGAGCCCAGCAGTGCCAGCCCAGCAGTGGGAGCCCAGCAGTGCCAGCCCAGCAGTGGGAGCCCAGCTGTGCCAGCCCAGCAGTGCCAGCCCAGCAGTGGGAGCCCAGTAGT
The DNA here is from genome assembly GCF_053455715.1 of Rhinoraja longicauda. Classification (NCBI taxonomy): domain Eukaryota; kingdom Metazoa; phylum Chordata; class Chondrichthyes; order Rajiformes; family Arhynchobatidae; genus Rhinoraja; species Rhinoraja longicauda. Next base: position 39,451,458 of record NC_135960.1, read on the forward strand.
GGGAGCCCAGCAGTGCCAGCCCAGCAGTGGGAGCCCAGCAGTGGCAGCCCAGCAGTGGGAGCCCAGTAGTGGGAGCCCAGCAGTGCCAGCCCAGCAGTGGGAGGCCAGCTGTGGCAGACAAGTCATGGTGTTGGAGCATCTAGAGCCTACACTACGTTTGATCTACACAGCACGTCTTCTTGAGGGGAAGATATGGAACAAAATGAATATTTTGTGTTTAATGACCTGTGTAGTGATCTGTGTACTGAAAGCTTAATGTATTATATTTGATGCTTTTGTATATATGTATGTATCTGTGGAGTGACCACACGGAGTGAGTGACCACACGGAGTGAGTGACCACACGGAGATGAGTGACCACCCGGAGATGAGTGACCACCCGGAGATGAGTGACCACCCGGCGATGAGTGAAATTCCGCAGAGGAGTGACCACCATGATGGCGAAAAAAAGCAATTGTGTTTAATTGTGTTTAGTTGTGTTATTGGTTTTGTTTGCAAAAAGCAATGATGTTTTGGTTTTGTTTGTTAAATATATTTTAGCCCTCGAATGGTAAAGAAAACAATTTTATATAAGACAAGGGGGATGTTGTAATATATAAGACAAGGGGGATGTTGTGATATTGCTGGGACTACTTTGTGTATCCAAGGACTACTTTGTATGCCTGTGTATATAAGTGATTGGTGTGATTAGGCGGTCACTCTGGATCCAGGCGGCCTTGGAATAAACAGCCTGGAGTTAAGCTCCACCATGATAACATCTTAAACATGTGTACTCGTGGTCCTTCCAGAGTCACAACAAAGGTACAACAGGTACCGGACCACGAAGTAAACAGGACCAGGCAATCATTACTGAAATTTTCAATTGGTGCTCATCAATTTGTATATTTTATGGTTTTCACCTCTTTGACAAAACAACTAGAACATGTCTGAATTCACATTAACAAACTTTCTGTAGGATCTTAAATCATTCGAAGAAAATTATCAAGCCTAATCCTTTTTTAAAACGTGTTACTACAGTTACAGCATTCCTCAATGCATCAAATTTATTACAATTAATATTTCAGATGAGAATTATGCTGTTGCTGCATTATTCAGAGCCTCCATCTACCCTCTCTGGTGGTTGTAAAAAAAAAAAACGCACATACAGTGCCCTCCATAATGTTTGGGACAAAGACCCATCATTTATTTATTTGGCTCTCTACTCCACAATTTGAGATTTGTAATAGAAAAAATCACATGTGGCTAAAGTACACATTGTCAGATTTTATTAAAAGGTATTTTTATACATTTTGGTTTCACCATGTAGAAATTACAGCTTTGTTTATACATAGTCTCCCCATTTCAGGGCACCATAATGTTTGGGACACATGGCTTCACAGGTCTTTGTAATTGCTCAGGTGTGTTTAAATGCCTCCTTAATGCAGGTATAAGAGAGCTCTCAGCACCTAGTCTTTCCATCACCTTTGGAAACTTTTATTGCTGTTTATCAACATGAGGACCAAAGTTGTGCCAATGAAAGTCTGATGAGACTGAGAAAAAATAAAACTGTTAGATACACCTGGCAAACCTTAGGCTTATCAAAATTAACTGTTTGGAACATCATTAAGAAGAAAGAGAGCACTGGTGAGCTTACTAATCGCAAAGGGACTGGCAGGCCAAGGAAGACCTCCAAAGCTGATGACAGGAGAATTCTCTCTAAAATAAAGAAAAATCCCCAAACACCTGTCCGACAGATCAGAAACACTCTTCAGGAGTCAGGTGTGAATTTGTCAATGATCACGGTCCACAGAAATGCAGGACAGAAATATGCAAACCACTGGTTAGCAGTAAAGATAGGATGGCCAGGTTACAGTTTGTTGAGTACTTAAAAGTGCAACCACAGTTCTGGAAAAAAATCTTGTGGCCAAATGAGATGAAGATTAACTTATATCAGAGTGATAGCAAGAGCAAAGTATGGAGGAGAAAAGGAACTGCCCAAGATCCAAAGCATGCCACCTCATCTGTGAAACACGGTGGTGGGAGTGTTATGGTCTGGGCATGGATGGCTGCTGAAGGTACTGGCTCACTTATCTTCAGTGATGATACAACTGCTGATGATAGTAGCATAATGAATTCTGAAATGTATAGACACATTCTATCTGCTCAAGTTCAAACAAATGCCTCAAAACACATTGGCAGGCGATTCATTCTACAGCAAGACAATGATCCCAAACACACTGCTAAAGCAACAAAGGTTTTTGAAAGCTAAAAAATGGTCAATTCTTGAGTGACCAAGTCAATCACCTGATCTAAATCCAATTGAGCATGCCTTTTATATGCTGAAGAGAAAACTGAAGAGGACTAGCCCCCAAATTAAGCATAAGCTAAAGATGGCTGCAATACAGGCCTGGCAGAGCATCACCAGAGAAGACACCCAGCAACTGGTGATGTCCATGAATCGCAGACTTCAAGCAGTCATTGCATGTAAAGGATATGCAACAAAATGCTAAACATGATTACTTTCATTTACATGAGATTGCTGTGTCCCAAACATTATGATGTCGTGAAATGGGGGGCTATGTATAAACACTGCTGTAATTTCCACATGGTGAAACCAAAATGTATAAAAATGGCCTTTATTAAAATCTGACAATGTGCACTTTAACCACATGTGATTTTTATTTCTATTACAAATCTCAAATTGTGGGGTAGAGAGGCAAATAAATAAATGATGGGTCTTTGTCCCAAACATTATGGAGGGCACTGTTGCTCTATTTTGAAGAGTAATGGGAGGAATCTCCTGTGTCATGGGTAATATTTAGTCCTCATCACTAAAGTACAGATTATCTGCTTATTGAATCTTTCTGGATATTGATTACGCCATTACCTACTTCTGCTACCAATTTTTCAGTTTTCCTCTGATAATTTCTTTCAGTGAGTTATCATATCATGTTCACAGTGGATCCTTTCCCCAAGGCCTGCCATTTTCTGCTCCCACTGTGACCATGCCCCATTTTACCTCAATCCCCCACAAATAATCAGTGCCCCACCCATTATCCAGACCTCCGTTTACCTCCTTTGTGATCAACACTCTCTGCAATTGTAAGACGTTATATTTCTGTCAGCCTATCCTGTACAAACTGGTGCTTGCTTCTCCTACATACTAACTTTGTCTCCTGTGGTGGCTGGGAAGGCGAAGGGATGGTGTGTTTGTGGGTTGAGGAGGCGGCGGAGTGGGCCGCGAAGTTGGCGGAGTGGGCAGTGAAGTCAGTGGAGTGGGCCGCTGTAGGCCCTGCAGCATCAGGGGGCAGGTTGCATATATCAGACACTGCAGGAAATCCCACAGGTTGTGCTAATTGAGTGCAGCAAGCAACGGCATGGAACGTCAGAGCAGTAGAGGACATTGACAGCATTGCCAGGTAAGGCGACGCTTGTAAGCCCAACCCAGTGCTGCCTCCGAGACATCGGACCTTGACGACCAAGGTAAGTATACTTTTAAGAACTTGAAATTTAAAGGCACAAGACGGTACCGGAAACTTGAGGACTCTTTGTGTACTGCCTCAGTGAAAATCTATTATTCTTACACTACAATCGTCGTATTTTTATACTTATTTACAATTGTGCCTATGTATGGTTTGATTTTACTGAATTGAATGCAAAATAAAGAATTTCACTGTGCCAATGTACATGTGACAATAAAGTACCATTGACCTAAGCCAGTGAAATGTTGAGATGTCCAAATCTTTTGAGAAACAAAGGGGACAGTGTGCAGTTACTTTGATCCTGCAGCTTACTGTTCCTCCCAGAACACCATTTGATCTTCTTTCATTCAACTGCTTCTAATCCACGTAGGATCAAATATTAAAGGTGTTAAAAAAGAGCAGTTCAAATTTTAAATGGAGTTATATTACATTTATGTAAGACATTGGTGAGGCCACAGTTGGAATATTAGGTTCAATTTTGATCACCCTGCTCTAGGAAAGATGCCAACAAACGAGGAAAGATAGCAGAGAAGATTTATGAGGATGTTGCCAAGGCTCGAGAGTTATGGGGAGAGATTATATGTCAGAGCAGAGGAGGGATGATCTTACATAGGTGTGTATGTAAAATCATGAGGGGGATAGGGTGAATGCACATAGTTCTTTTAATCACCAAAGTTGGGGAATCAAGAACTAGAGGGATTAGCTTTGAGGAGAAAGATTTAAAAGGAACTTGTGGGGCAATTTGTTTTCACACTGAGCATGGTACGAATATGGAATGAGCTGCCAGAGGAAGAGGTTGAGGCTGGTACCATAACACTGTTTAAAAGGCAAAACACAAACTGCTGGAGGAACACAGCAGTCCTGCTCCAGCACCATGTACTTTGCCAAGATTCCAGCATCCATATTTTCTTTGAATTGAATTGGAAGATACAGCATGAAAAAGGTCTTTCAACCTACTGACTCCATGCTGAACAACAATCAAATGTTAACACTAGTATTTTGTTATCTCACTTTCACATCCACTCCCGAGGGGAGCAATACAGTAGGGGCAATTTACAGCAGCCAATTAACTTATAACCCTGCACATCTTTGGAATATGGGGGAAAGCCAGAGCACCTGGAGGAAATCCACAAAATGACAGGGAGAACGTGCAAACTCCACACAGACAGCTGCCAATCGAACCCAGGTCTCCAGCATTGTGAGGCAGCAGGTCGATCCGCCACTTTGCTTCCCTTGTGTCAACATGGATAGGATATCCATACTCTGACTGCATGAGATCAATAAATAATATCAATGGTGAGCCATTGGTGCAATTCTATAAGTGGCCGGCACTTCCTCTAATCTGATAAAATTTATCACCCATGGTTCTGAAATTTCCAATTGACCCTGACTTTGACAGGATTTTAGGATCTCCGCTAACCTGTTTGAAAAAGTTCTCCCTAACATCCCTGAGTGACTAAACTCTAAAGTTATTCTATTGTTCTAGTCACTCCACAAAAATGCTCCACGTTGCCTTGTCAGATATTTTAATTACATTAAGCATCCTAATCAGATCACCTCTTAATCTTCTATGCATAAGAAAACACATTTTAGCTGTCCCACTACATTTCTATTTGTTTGGTACTGCACCCCCTCCAAGATTTTTCTGATACTATTTCCAGAATAGGTCAACTTTCTACACATTTTCAATGGATTGTACCTTCTCTAAGTGCTATGCGTTGCTCTAACTGTTATGAGCGTTCCAAGTGGAGCACTTGGAATCTTAGTTTATGTGCGCATGGGTTATAATTCTGCATTTACATTTCCCCAGTGACAATGAGTAGAATTGTCTGATGCCCATGCCAGGCTTTAGCACTGACCTTAATTTAGCAGGCTCGGGAATGATAAGGCTGACGTCTGATGGATTAAGGCTGAATGTGTCAAGCTGCATCATTATGTGAAGCATGCAATGTTAGACACAGCATTTATCTGAAACAACCCATGTTTCTTCTCAAGGTTATTAAATTAATGCATTAAAAAAAGATAATCTAGTTGGTCGTCAAGCTTACTTCACCGCAAGCAGATCAATCTGATGCTGGGAAATGAAAGGAAGCAATAGGAATTATTTTGGTCAGAATGGACAAGCTACCTCTGAATACAGAGGATGTGATATAGTGCCACTGAATGAAAAGTAAAATATTGATTTTAATCTTTGACTCAGTTTTATGACTACCTCCTTACCTATCAGCCCTGTTCGGTACAAACAAGCAGAAGATGAGATTATAGATTTACTATAAAAAAACGTTATGGTCTCTGAAGTTGTATTATGTTTGTTATGTTTTCTGGCAGTTTAACAATGTTGTGTAAGAAATGCTATTTGAATGTCCTACCGTATTGAAGTAAGAGACATTTTGTTCTTCGTAGTGCCATCACATAACAAAAAGGTAAGAAATAAATAACATAAAATTCATAAATAATAAGCATTGGTTATTAAATTGATTGAAACACAGAATATTGGATTCAGTTTGATATCTTTCAGTGAATGTCAATCATGAACAATTGGGGGCAATGTCCTCTGTGCATTATCTGTGCCAAAATAACAAAATGTAGCACCTTTTATCACCTTCGGATGACTAAAGTATTGTACAACTAAGGAAATGAATTCTGATGCAAGGATTGTTTTGTAATTTTATCGGATGCATCAGAGTTTGGTTTGGGAACAGCTCCATCCAAGACAACAAGAAATTGCAGAGAATTGTGGACGTAGCCCAGATCATCACATAAACAAACCTCCCTTCCATTGACTCAATATATACCTCACGCTGCCTCTGCAAGGCCAACAGCATAATCAAAGACATCACACCGTGGCCACCCCCTCTTCTAACCCTCTCCCATTGGGCAAAAGATATAGACGTGAAAACGCACACCTCCAGATGCAGGATAGACACAAAAAAAATGGAGAAACAGCGGGACAGGCAGCATCTCTGGAGAGATGGGATGGGTGACGTTTCCGGTTGAGACCCTTCTTCAGACTAGTTAGGGATAAGGGAAATGAGACATAATACAATACAATACAATATCCTTTATTGTCATTGTACAAGAACAATGAGATTTTGATTGTCGCTTCCATATCGATGCGATCCAATCAAATATTAAATAAATCACAGCGAACATGTAAACATCAAGTGGGTGGGGGGGGGAAGAAAAAAGAAAAGGGGGGAACAAGGTAAAGTGCAAAAAAAAGGTTCATCCAGGGGTCAGTTGTGCCAGATGACCCCGGGGGCAGAGACAGGTCATAGCGGGCTCTCAGCAGTTCCGATTCAGAGCAGCTATAGCTCTAGGGATGAAGCTATTCCTTAGTCTGGAGGTGCGGGCGTACAAGGCTTTGTAACGTCTGCCAGATGGGAGTAGTTCAAACAGACGGTGGCATGGGTGTGCGGAGTCCTTGTGGATGCTGGTGGCTTTCTTGAGGCAACGTGCATTGTAGATGTCCTCCAGGGCTGGCAGCTGTGTCCCAATTATCCTCTGCGCTCTGCCGACGACCCTCTGAAGAGCTTTCCTGTCCGCTGCCTTACAGCTGAGACACCACCCATAGATGCCGTACGTCAAAATGCTCTTTATGGTGCAGCGGTAAAAGGTCATCAGACGCTGTTGTGGCAGACCAACCTTTTTTAGTGTTCTCAGGAAGAACAGCCGTTGCTGTGCCTTTTTGACCAGGACAGCAGTGTTGGTGGACCATGTGAGGTCCTGTGAAATGTGTGTACCCAGAAACCTGAAGCTGGACTCTCTCACCACTCTGTCCCCGTTAATGAGGACTGGAGCGTATTCCTCATTTTGTGACTTTCTGAAGTTGATAAGTAGCTCCTTGGTCTTAGTTGTGTTCAGGGACGGGTTGTTCTCTGAGCACCAGCACGCCAGGTTATGCACCTCCAGGTTATGCAACGCCAGGTTAGGCTGATTCATCGCTGTTGGAGATCAACCCGATCACCGTTGTGTCATCCGCAAATTTGACGATGGTGTTGGTGGCGAATGCGGGGACACAGTTGTGTGTGAAGAGGGAGTAGAGGATGGGGCTCAATACACAACCCTGCGGTGTGCCGGTATATATCGCCACGTTTCTGGTGCCAACAAAGTTTCAAAAATTAATCGAACAGTCTTATCTTCTCACAGAGACGAACCAGACCTTCTGCTGCATGTGGCCACAGGTGGGCCGCTGTGTCCCCCTACATTCTCAGCGGCCTCCTGCCAGATCCCTCCTTAATTCTCGGCGCCCCCCCCACCCCAGTTGGCCCCCCCTTCATTCTTGGTGGCCTCCCATCGGGTTGCTCTTAATGGACCTTCCTCGTTCTCAGCAGCCCTTGTCGCTTTCAGTGGCCCCCTATGCTCTTGGTGGTCCCCCTATGCTCTCGGCGGTCCCCCCATTCTCTTGGCAATCCCCTTATGCTCTCAGCGGTCCTCCTCACTCTCAGCAGCCCGCCCGCCTTGTCATTTGGCTGTGCAACTTGGGAACCTTCCGTTGCCGAGCAGTGCATCTTGGGAGCCTTCTGCCGCCATAGAGAGCATCCCAGGAGTTTTTCCATTAGGCTTTTTCTCTGGAATTATCACGCTACAATGCTGAGAAACTATATTCTGCACTCTTGGTATTTTTCTCTTCACTCTACCTGTTGAACTTGTGCATAGCTTAAGTGTATAATGTTATCTGATTTGATTAGATGGCATACAAATAAATCAGATAATATTATACATAATAGCTTTTCATTGCATCTTGGTACATGTGAGAATAATAAATACCAGTACTTTTGATGCTACTCTCTTAGAATTACATAGAAAAAAAATTAGCCAATTAATCTGGGTTCTTCAAGAGCATTAAATACCATACCATGATTAGCCTGTTCGAGTAATTCTGTGAATATATTTAAGATGAACAAGCGTGAAAACAAACAAAACTATAGATGCCAGAATCATGCATAGTGATGGGCTAAGATAAAGGGTATAAGGAGGAGCAGGCCTTTGGATGGAAACGCCTGTTTCAGCGCTGCATATTCTGAGTAAAAAGAACTATATCAATGAAAGTTGCTGTTTCTATTCCACCCCTCTGCCACATATAACTGAATTAGATTAGAAATGTTCACTACAAATGCCTTCTATGTTGATGTATTGCCAGAAAAATCAAAGTCTGACAGTTTAATGAAGTTAAAAAAGAGTTTTGAAATTAGTCTGAGTAAAAATGTCTCATTTCATTAATCAACTGTCTGATCACAATAGAATAAAAGAATGAAATAAAATTTGTGTCTGAAGACTGAAGAAGGGTCCCGACATGAAACATCACCGATTCATGTTCTTCAGAGATGCTGCCTGACCCGCTGTTACTCCAGCACTTTGTGTCTTTTTCTGTAAACCAGCATCTGCATTTCCTTGTGTCTACATATAAAATTCAAGCTTTTATTGTCTTGGAAATGGTATTAGTTATTGAACATAAGGAATTAGTAAATTGGAGTAAGACATTTGGCCTCTCAAGCCTGCCTGACTGTTCAATAAAATCATTGCTCTTCTGCTCCAGTCCTCATCCCCTTTTCTGCATCAGTTCCTGATACCCTCAATTCCCCTGTCTTTCAACAATTATTTACATGTTCTTTAAATTCTTACAATGACCATGCTTCCACACACTCTGGGGTACAGGATTACAGAGATTCATCCTGACCTATGAGAAGATCTTACATGCCTTTATTTTAAATGACCATCTCCTAATCTTGTAACTATTTCCCATTGTTTGAGATTTTCCTGCGATTGGAAGCATGTCAAGATCTGCTTGTCATGACCCCTCAGGATCGTACCTGCTTCAAAAAGTTCACCCCTCATTCTTCCAAATTCCAAAGAATATAGATCTATTTTCTTCAGCTGCTGGTGATAGGACAGCCCTTTCTTCCCAGGAATTAGCTAGCCTAGCGAACTTTTGAACTCGTCTAATGCTGGTACATTTTTACTTTATTAAGAGAATCGAACTGTGTGCAGTATTTTGTAGAATCGTAACGATTTTTCCCTATTTCTAAACTCCAACCCTCTTGCAATAAAGGCCAACATACTATTTCCAAACAACTTGCTGCAACCATTTGCTAATTTTATTATGTTATGCACAAGAATATCAACAAGATCCTTCTGTACTTTGTTCACTTTTTCTCCATTTAGATAATAATTTGTTTTGAGATTCCTCTTAACTGACACTTCCTACATTAAACCATATTTGTCAAGTGTTTGTCTAATCACAACCTATTTATATCCCCTTGCAGTGTCCAAATACCCTCATCACAGCACACTTTCCTATCTATTGATAGCCAAAGTTTGAAACCTACTATACAAATAAAACTCTTACAAATGGGAAACTTGATAGGTTAATAGAAGTAATCACAGATAGGTTGGGTGGTAAAGAAGGCTTTTGGTTACATTGGTCTTCATCAGTCAGGATATTGAGTACAGAAGTTGTGATATTACCTTACAATTGTGCAAGGCATTGGTGAGACCACATTTTGAATGCTGTGTTCAGTTTTGGTCATCCTGCTGTAGGAAAGATGATATTAAGCTGGAAAGAGTGCAGAGAAGATTTATAAAGATATTGCCTGGAATCAAGGGCCTGTACTATAGAGAAAGGTTGGGCAGGTTAGAACTTTATGGATGGGTATATGGAATGAGCTGCCAGAGAAGGATACTTGAGGTAGGTACTATAACAGCATTTACAGTACACTTGGATAGGTACATGGATAGGAAAGGTTTAGAGGGATATGGGCTAAACGCTGACAAATGGGACTAGCTCATCTTGGTCGGCTTGGAGGTATTAGGTTGAAGGGTCTGTTTCTGTGCTGCATGACTCTATGACTAAGGCTTGATATGTGATGCGCAAACTTATTGGGTCAAATGACTATGTGTACTTTATGGTGAAATGACAATAGTTCCAAATGGAACTACTTACATTTCCCTGTTTAAGTGTAATTAAGTTGGGGATTCTGTCATGGGTGTGGGCAAATGTGGAGACCCTGACCTTGCTGGTAATTGTTTGCCAGCATTTTCAAGACTGGATTATGGGTTACCCAGGACCTGTGAGGCATCTGCCTGAGCAACTGCACAGGAACAGTATTCAAATGGAGGAAATCAGATGCAAGTAAACAAGATTTGGTTAAATAATCTATTTAAAAATTGTCCAAACTCATGGTTTGTTTGTTATTGTTAGTAAATGTTTAACTATTTTATATTATATATGTAAAAAAAAACTTTTCAATCACTTTGATAAATTGGATATTTTTATAATGTTCTGAAATAGCTCATTTGAAAAATCAGCTTTGATTGGAGGCTTTGTTAATTGTCAAATATATTGTTTGCATTTTTGTGGTTGGGGCTGGCAGTGGGGGCTCCACATCTTTCCCTTCACCTTATCAATGTGACAAGATTTAGGCCTTGAAGGCCCTGCCACCATTTCAAGGTGGCCACTTAAACTCCACAGTAAGTTCAGCCTTTTTCATAGGTCATTGGAAGTCAAGCAGCTCACTGTCGACTGCAAAACCTGGGCTGATGTAATTCCTAACATAAATAATGGACTTTGAAATGAATGATTAAACTAATTCATTATTTGCGTATTCCACTGAAATATCCATTTATGCATCACAGTATAATTACCAATAACACACCATGCTGTACGGATAAAATGTAAAAAATGCATAATTATTTTTGAATGTTACAGCCATAAATTACAATAATCCTAAAATTATGTTTTGATGTTAATAATGCTACCAGTTTGAAATTAAATTTTAATATGTTTGTTTACGCTTTGGCACATTGGATGTTGCCAATACAAATAACACTCATTTTTTTAAATGGGGTATCAATGCACCTCCGTCACCACTCTTCAATGATACTTTGAGTTTTCACTTGAACTTCATTGTAATTTATTCATCACGGTATTAATCCAGTACCTAGGAGTGACCCAACTTCACAATAATATAAATAACTTAAAAAATATACAGCTATTTTCCAATTAGGTCAATGATGAAATATTCCAGGTGCTGTAAGTAAGAATAATGAAAATACTTTAAATAATTAGCTGATCTGTCAGCAACTGAGGGAATCTGTCTTGTTCTCTTCAGATGCTACCAAATCTATTTATTATTTTAAAATTAAATTTGGCATAATAATCTGCTAATTTAGAAATATTTTATTCAAGACTATTGAAAAAATTAGTATCATTACAACAAAAGACCTAACTTAGTTATGTTGTTTTATTTGCATTAGGAATGTAACCAGATTTTGGGATAGGATGGAGAGAGGGTGGATTTAAGGCTGTCACCAATGCAATAATTTTAAAACTAACTGAAAAATACAAATAAATTACATTTTGTAGAAGGTTAATTGTGCTGAAATTCAGTGATCTTCGGTGATTGGGCTGAATATGAGGGAATTACATTAAAATCATCAAAACAGAGCAGAAAATCCAGGCTATTAAATCTCATTTCAATTGTGATTTTATCTTTTGGCAGTTGCTTACATCATGTTTCTATTAATTTTTATTTTTATTATTAATTGTTGCAGGATGGAATAAGTTTATTTGTTTGTCGGTGAAATTATATGAACATTTCACAGTATCTGTTAACATTTCATTTCACCTAGCACAGTCATAAATCCCCAATGATTCATTCATGGTCATAGTCTGCAAAGAAGACAGATGTTCACTTGCTGATGCTAGTTTCATATTTTTTTCCCTCATTTACTCTACATTCTTTGACATTGATTCCCCAGTCATGCAACTGTTATCTATTTTCACACTTTTTGGATTGAAAGACATCTGTGACCAGCTTGCTAGAATTAAGGCCTGCCTACAAATCTGCTGATAGGGATTTACTGATTGATAAACTCTGGCACTTGCATTCACTGATTTAAATATAAGCCTTTGGTTACTTTGGGGGCACTCATATCTGCAACACCAAATAAGAATCATGAAATCTTAATGGCTGTCACAGTTTGTCTTGGTCCTCTACCCATTCAGTCAGTAAATGTTATTAAAGATTGGCAGTTACTTAAGTATATCTGTCTTTGCTACCCCAGATTAGTAGCTAGTTTTGGAAAAGATTAACTATAATTTGAACTCTCTGTGGATAATCTTTGCAAACCTTATTTCCTTGTGTCCATTTGAACAAGTGGTGTATTCTGGTAATTGTCTGATTTAATGTCACTTAGAAAGGTTTCAGTCATGGGATATTATGCTAACATGGAAGAGGACAATTGGCCTGGGGTAGCAATCTCTTTATCTCATTTCCCCATTCACATTCCCTGAACACCTGCTCCCACAAACATGCCCACCAACTCCCCTCTGATTATTATTGTTTCTAATTACACTGAGGGGTAATTTACAATATCAAATTACCACTGTGTGGTTTCAGATCACGTTGTATGGATTAAAAGAACATGTCTTTTGATGATTGCATGGTAGTAACATATCCACTACACTGATCAGTTATCATGAATGCCATTTTTAAGGAATGATTTTAGATATTTCAATATGGAGCTTTAGTATGATTACTAGACTGAGGTGGACCCGTTGGGTCCAAATCTCTCCTGTGGGCCCATCCTGGGGCAACCCTCTCCAACTGACGAAGCCTGTTGCCGGGCAGGGAGTTTCCCCCGGGGCCGTGGGCGGGCGAGGGGGGACAGGGAAGGGGAGAGGGTGCCACTCACCTCGGCCCCATGCCGCCAGCACAGTAGCCAGAGCGAGCTGTCGACCCAAAGCCTCTCCTGCATTGGTCTAGCACCCTCCCCTCCCCCACTCCCCTCCCACTCACCCACTCCATCCCCCCTCAACCCCCCTTATGCCCCCCTCCTACCCCTCCTCCCCCCCATACCCATTCAACCACGCCATCTCCCCTCATCCCCCCTCCTCCCCTCCCCTCCACCCACTCAACCCCCCTTACAACTCCCCAAAACCTACATTGGTCTAGCACCCTCCCCATCCCCACTTCCTCACCACTTCCCTCCCTCCACTCCCTCCCCACTCCCCCCTCGCCCCCACTCCCCCCTCCCCTCTCCCCCCCTCCCCTCACCTGCTCCTCTCCCCCCACCCTCTCTCCCCAACCCCCTCTCCCCCACTCCCACCCTCGTCCTACCCCAACCCATAGATAGATAGATAGATAGATAGATAGATAGATAGATAGATAGATAGATAGATAGATAGATAGATAGATAGATAGATAGATAAAGATGATGATGATGATGATAATAATAATAATAATAATAATAATAATAATAATAATAATAATAATAATAATAATAATAATAATAATAATAATAATAATAATAATAATAATAATAATAATAATAATAATAATAATAATAATAATAATAATAATAATAATAATAAGTTGGATTCAGTTGATGACTACCAAAGTTGGAAAGGTACTACAAATAAAATGTTACGGGCTAACTAAGAATTGAAGTAATAAAAAGGAACTGCAGATGCTGTTATATACTAATCTATCACGGAAGGGTCTGAAGAAGGGTCTATCCTTGTTTCTACCTAAGATTTGAATTACATGTGCAGTTTAAGATCAGACAACCTCCACGTCAACCTCCATCATCATTACATACATCTGTAGCAGCAAGACATATGTTGCATGTAGTATACACTGTGCCTAGATCACCAACTTGATCTCTGGGCCAATTTCTTCCAAAAAAATAAACCCCCTAACGGTTTCAATGTTTATGAATGGGAACGTTCTCTTGAAGTATTCTTGGGGGTATATCTGTGTACAATAAGTGAAGTAACAAGATGTCAGTATATATTGCATCTCTCCTGATTTTTATTGATATTAATGGAAAAGAATCAAGATTATAGTATAGAGTAAGAAACAACTCTATAATCACTGTATACAATTCCTAGATAAGAATGGGATAAGGGCAACTACAACCAAAATTGTTAGCACTTTTCTGTTATGAAAAGTTGAGGACTAGGAATTAAATGTTTGGTTGGTTGGTTGAAGGATTCCCTAAAAAGCCAGATCCTGCTCCTATTTCTGATGTGTATAGCTCAAATTTTAATTGTTGGTTGAGAGCTAAATATTGACCAGGTCCCAGGGAAGAACTCTCCTGGTCTTCATCTAATACACCTGGGCTCAATTATATCTAACAGCTAAATATCGCATTCAAAAAGCAGTACCTCTTTCAGTGAAGTATTCCAGCAGACACTCACTGCTGTTTCAGCCTAAGTTGGAGCTCAAGTCCCTGGAGTAGGACTTGAATCTGTAGCAAAATCAATCCAAGTGCATCATGACTGAAATACATTAGCTTCAGTGTGACATCTGAATTCATTGCACAGCAATTTTCTGCAGTATATATAGGCAATAACAGGCACTTTACAAATAAGTTGAATAACATTACTTATTGTAAGTAAGATTTCTCAAAACAAGTAATGAATATCCTTAAGATAGACACAAAAGATGGAGTAACTCAGCAGATCAGGCAACATCTCAGGAGAAAACGGAGACATGACGTTTTGGGTCAGGACCCTTCTTCAGACTGATTGCAGGAAATAAAATTCCTCAGCTACACCCTGCAATCAGTTTGAAGAAGGCTCCTGACCTGAAACATCACCTATCCATTTTCTCCAGAGATGCTGCCTGACCCACTGTTACTCCATCTTTTTGTGTCTATCTTTTGTATCTGAGTATTCTGTATCTATGCGGCATGTTAAATTGCCATTTAAATCAAAACAGCAGATGCAGTACATCTGAAATGTTCCCAATGTTGGGGGAGTCCAGAACCAGGGGCCACAGTTTAAGAACGGCACCTATGGTCTATTGTCTATTGAAATAAACAAAAAATGCTGGAATCTTTCAGCAGGACAGGCTGAGAAGAGAATAGGAGTTAACATTTCAGATCTGACCTTTGATTATCCTTCCATGCAGGCTTCCTGACCAGCAGTGTTTCCAGCATTTTCTGTTATTTGTTAAATTGCTGTATGTGAGGTGATATAATAGAGACAATAGCAAAGGAGTTAACACCAAATTATATCATTACTCAATGTTAGAACAAGTGTGGAATAATTCAAGATGAAGCACAATAGCTGGTGATCATCTTCAGAATATGAAATAAACGGTAGAATATTTCATAATCAGTTAAACAATTTTGTGTTCGGCTCTGGATTAATTCCAATTTCACTAAGATTACAACATGAAATCTACTTTACATGTTGCAAGAATTCTAATTACAGTCAGAGGTTTGCTTTCTAAGTGATTGGCAGTGAAAATCACCTGCAATTTGAAGTCAACTTGTTCAAGAACATTCCTTTGTGAGCTGATTGCAGGTGGTTTTCCTTATTATCACAGGCATAGAAATTCAATTGCATGACCTTTCTACTCGATGGGATTGATTTGCTGAATAAAATTGTCTTTGAGAGTGATTGCTAATTTATAGCGTGCATATAACTTTAGATTCTAGTTTTCACACCTGCAGAACATGCAGAAAGAACAGACAAGTTACACCATTTATTGGTGTGGGTCAATGATTGGTGCAATAAGATTATGTGGGAATGAGGAGATAATTTACACAGTAGGTTTCCGAGAAGGCTGTCTATGACAACCCATCTAATTGCGATTCCGGTAAACACAAGCAGCTTCTTGCTCGTTCCTCATCTCTATTGTGATCATGTGTCCGATTGGCCATAATGAAAATGAAAGCCACCACAGAATAAAAATCAAAGCATTTTGTTGTATATAAAAATTAAATAGTCATGCGTGTGATTTCCCTCAATGCTAATCTTCCATTTGCTTTTGTCTGTTCCAAAACTCCAATATAATGTGGTTCAACGGCTGACGTATTTCCGGTGGCAGGTTGTTGAAATTCCGTGGAGGCAAGTGAAACTGACCTTGGAGGACAAACTTATCATCTCAGAGTGTTGAAGGCTTAGATTGAAAAAACATTTTTTCAGTAAGAGTAGTGGAAAGTGTTGGCTGGCCGACAGGTAGATATTGCAATTGTAATATAACTAATGGTGTCAAGTATGAGAGAGGTAAACGTATTTATGATCCATGCAATCTCTGCCACAACCTTGGGCCAGAGCCACAGTCATTCTTGGAGGACAGACGGCTGATTCTTGTGACACCTTTGCACATTGATCTCTGAACTATTTGCCTTGCTGTCTTAAGTTACACAAGGAGAGTTGAAGCCTGAATGCTAGAAATCGGAAATTCAATTGCTATACCTATAATGGATGAACCAAAGGATAAGCTCCAATGAAACATTTTAGTTTAGTCCACAAAAATGCTAATCAAATTGCCCACTACTACCAACCTGGAAATGCCCTATTCAAGTTTGGTGCAGGAATCTTCCAAACTCCTCAGCAAAACACTCAGTACATCTGGCATCCCACTCAATGCAACTGACGTTTTATTATTCAGATACATCAGGTTTCTTTGTAGACTGTTTTCATTGAGTTGAAGCAGAATCTCACCATGGGTAGCTGGCATTTATGGAATCCATTTGTTTTGTCCATGCAGTTACCTCATGCTCTGTTTACTCAGCACATGGAGCTCCTGCCTCTAACTCAACTCCAGATTGCACATAATATCAGGATTCAATCTGCTGCTTGGAAGCGTCAAGTAGAATGGTGGTGCATTATTACCTTCACTCTCTTCTTTTACCCTGCCTGGCATGGTTGCAATTCTCAAGTCTAACCAGCTTTGTTTAAAACACTTTTTGCTTTAGATATATTCATTGTAAACTTCAAGCCTTTTTCTTCTCCCTCTCTTCAAGGCAAGTGTCCTGTGTTCAGCATACAGCTAAATTAGCTTAAACCTCCTCCCACTTGCGTCACCCTCTACCTTACAGCGCAAGCAATATTTCTCTCGTGACATCAGTCCCAGCTCAGATGAAATTGCAGAGGACAACTTTCATTTTCCTAAGAATGCTATTTGCTATTATTACCATATTCCTCCAAACTCCCCAAATTAAATGCCCCCTTGTGCTATGGTACTGTGGTCAGTTTGCCTGTTCTTTCTGCAATTTCTACTTTTATTCATAGAACGGAAAAAATCTCAGACGTTTTAGACTAGCGCATGTGCTGAAGCCACTCCATTGCTCCCTTCCAGATTCCCATTCACTCAGTCACATATTTCTGTCCCTGTTCACTGAGCATATCCACAGTACTTATCCAAGATGTCTGACTGCTGCAAGCTAACTTGCTCACTCTTTTCGTCATAACAGCTTTTGAAGCTCACTTTCCAGTTCATCAACTCAGATTCTCTTGTGAAAACATTTACTGCAAATGTGTCTGCTGCTGATCATAGCACCTTCCCTGCGCTACAACCGTAACACATCACTTGTCCTGCCATGCCAGTCATAATTTAATTAGGAATTATGTTATCCAACTATTTATACTTTTAAACTATAATTCATTCTAGTCAATATCCTAATTATAAAGTAACTATTTTAGTTACACTTTTTGATCTGTATTATAAATATAAAGAAAACCCCATTAAGAAAAAAAATCATATAATACCCACCAGTCAATTACCTTCCCATGAAGGCACACTTTGATTTTTAAACCCCTTTCTCAAACTTGATTTGTCTTGTTGCCACTGGTGGTTCTTATTGATTTTCACTCTGACTTTTCTGTGAAGTATAAGTCAAGTACCTCATCCCCATTTGTGACACCTCTGTATTCTCGAGAAACATGAGTTGGACAGTCCCAGCCTCGGCTAACATAATTACCAGGTAAGTAATTTTAGCTAACCACTGAATTAACTGAGAAATTGGCACTTGCAAGTACATAGTATAGGTTTAGGCTTATTATTGTAGCGATTTGGTTTAAATTATTTTAAATTCTTACTGCAAAACCTACCTACATTTACAAAAGTGCCTACCCACTTACAATTCCCGTACTCCAATAAATGTTGATCTCCATGCTGTTCAAATATATTTGGATAAAATGAACCCACTCTTTGCTTAAACACTCATCAACAAGCTAATTGTCAGTTAAAGGTCGTGGGGGGGGGGGGGGGGGGGGGATGAGAGTAAAATATAGAACTGGATAATGGCAGCATGCACTTGAAACTGACAATAATTTCAGAAAGGGCCATTTTCTTATGAGAAATAAGGAACGGCGAAAAATGGATTCCTTTAACACTAGAGGTAATGGTGTGAGAAAACAAAGAACCTTGCAAGAGATATTCTCCATTGGACAGTATATATATATATATATATATATATATATATATATATATATATATATAAATTGAACCAGCTTTGGGCAGACCCATCCAACTGAATAATAGTGGAGAGAAGTTGGAAAGAGGCACAACTTACCATGCCCAAAGATCCTCACAAACTCCTCACGAGAAAGATGAGGAGCAATAGATTAGTTCGTGAGATACCATCTGTAACATTGATCGGATTTTTTTTCATATTATCTAGTGTGAAGATCTGATTGGAGGGTTCCAGCTATGAAAATCTGAGTATGATTTTGGGAATTACAACAAATTCAAGAAAGGAAAGGAGAGGGAGATTTGAGATGGAGTGGTAGTTTGCATGGTCAAAATAATTGAGGGGTTGTATTTGGGGGAGCTTTCAGTTTGCCATTTTAATGCATCATCCAACTCTGACTTTGGCCTTTCTGTCTGTGGCCTGCACTGTTGCAGTGGAGCCCAATTGTACCTGCCTCATATATTTCCTCTGGCTGCTCATTCCACATGCCCATCTCCCATTTTGCCTTCTTCATTTCTTTAAGTATGCTCCTCAGTTACTGAAATTTATCGAGGGATACACTTAGCTGCTTTTTACCTATCCCATGCCTCATTTTTCCTGACCAGAGCCTCAATTTCTCTCAACATCCAAGCTTCCTTACTCCCACCTGCCATACCCTGATAGAGAGTCTGATAGGAACATGCATGCCCTGAACTCATTATTACACTTTAAAAAACATCCCATTCATGACATTCTCTTGCAAACAAACAGCCTACGCCAATCAAATTGAACAAGTCCTTGTCTTATAATATCAAAGTTGGCCTTCCCCCAATTCAGAATTTAACTTGTGGGACCATCCTGTTTTTTATCCATAACTACTTTAAAGCTAATAGAACAGTGGTCGCTGGTCCCAAAAGGCTTGCGTACAGACATGTCAGTCACATGCCCTTTGCAATTCCTAAGAGTATATCAAGCTTTGCCCTCTCCCATGCAGGGCCCTCTACAAAAATTAAGTGTTGTATATTACAGGTAGTAAATTTTAGGAATCACCCAAAATTAATTGGCCCACATACAACAAGTGTATCTGAAGCAGAACCTTGTGGTAATTCTCCAAGCACAATCTTACTTGCCGTACGTGACTATGGTTGGATCCTGATAATCAATTTGTACTCAAGATAACGATCTTCAGCAGCAACCTATCAGAAGCCAATAATTATGCTGGCGTGTTAGTCAGGTGTGAGCTGTATCTAGGTGTGAGAAGATCAGCTCATTGATCAACTTTACAACACAGTACAGATTAGTTTTGATTAGTACAGGTGTCAGAGGTTATGGGAAGAAGGCAGGAGATTGCGGTTGGGACGGAGAGATAGATCAGCCATGATTGCATGGCGGAGTAGACTTGATGGGCCGAAGGGCCTAATTCTACTCCTATCCCTTATGATAGTTAATCTCGCTGTCAGAATTAGCGGAAATAAACAGATGAACACAAACTGAACAAAATGAGGAGATTTTAAAGCAAATAGCTAATATGTTAAATACATACATACAGTATATTTCTGAAAGCAAAATATTGTGCGCAGGTGGACAGATCAGTAAGCTTAAAACCTTTCATGTCAAGAGTGATATTTGGTACCCAGTCAATTTTTGGAAGAGCTCTCCCTTAGTAGCAACATAAACAACAGACCTTGAAACCAACCCCATGCAGATTTACAGAAACCTATAATGATTTATATTCTGACCACTAACCCTCGCAGCTGGCTAGAAAATGTGTAATGTAAAGGCATTAAGATGAATAGGTGCAAGGAGGATACATTCTCATTCTATGCTTACAGTGTGGAGCTATGCTTATAAAGAACACAGGCTGAAGTTCAAAATACCTTTGCAGAGATTTGCAACAACTTCTTTTTTTATTCAGTTCCTTTCTAGAAGAGTGCAATCAATCATTTCTTTCTTGATGATCATACCTACTTATTTAGAAAAGTAATATTGCTGCATTCCCTATGACGTATTGGGAAGAACATGAAGTAGATACCACAAAGATAGACACAAAATATTGGAGTAACTCAGCAGGACAGGCAGCATCTCTGGAGAAAAAGAATGGGTGACGTTTCGGGTCAAGACCCTTCTTCAGACCCTTCTCTCGACCCGAAACGTTACCCATTCCTTCTCTCCAGTGATGCTGCCCGTCCCGATGAGTTACTCCAGCATTGTATGTCTACCTTCGATTTAAACCAGCATCCCCAGTTCTTTCCTACACAAGTAGATACCACATATGTGCAGCATGATTTGCAGTACCCTACTTTCAAATGGCTGTGGTTCTGGAATAACAATAGCTCCACAATAATTCTCAACACTGGTGCCCCACAAAGATTCTCAGTCCCCTATTATGCTCCCTATGAACTCACAACTGTACGGCCAAATTCGGCTCCAACTCCATCTACAAGTTGCAGATGACACCACTGTGGTGGCCTGGATCATGAACAATGATGAGTCGGAATACAAAAAGGAGATAGAGAACTTAATAACATGGTTTCTGGAAAATAATCACTTCAGGAAGTGTGGTGGAGTACATGCCTAATTCAGCATCAAAGTGGAAATGGTTGAAATTTTCCTGTGGTGTTAATGTTAGCGATAATCTTTCATGGAATAACCATATAGACCAAGAATTTGCAGTGTTGTAGATTTAGCCCAGATATCACTTCACACTGCCTTGGAAAAGCAGCCAACATAATCCACCACATCAACATGACCCCACAGTCATTCCTCCTTCTCCCGTTCGGCAGAAGGGACAGAAGGTACAGAAGCTTGCAAGCACAAATCACCAGACTCAGGAACTGCTTATTCCCTTCTGCAATCAGAATGGTCCTTCAAGCTGAGTTCTTCCTTTTCAGCTGGATTGGGTACAGAGAAGATTTACGAGAATGTTGCCAGGGTCTGAGCTATAGGGAGAGGTTGAGTAGGCTGGGACTCTTAGATGCACAGCGTAGATGTACATATGATAATTAAACATTCTTGACCCTCTTGAGAGGAATAGATCGGATAGATGCACAGTCTCTTGCCCAGAGTAGGTGAATCGAGGACCAGAGGACATTGGTTTAAGGTGAAGGGGAAAGATTTAATAGAAATCTGAGGGGCAACTTTTGCACACAAAGGGTGGTGGGTGTATGGAACAAGCTGCCTGAGTTGGTAGCTGAGGCTGCGACTATCCCAATGTTTAAGAAGCAGTTAGACAGATACATCGATAGGACAGGTTTGGAGGGATATGGACCAAACCTGGGTAGGTGGGACTGATAGCTGGAACATTTTCGGTGGTGTGGGCAAGTTGGGCCGAAGGGCCTGTTTCCATGCTGTATCACTGTGAGTCCCTATAAGCTTGGGTAAGGTCTGATTCATCTCTATCTCATTGAGAACATTGTCTATGGAACTGATGAGCTGGAATGGTGAGAACAATATTCTGCTCTGTATTTTCCCCTTTGCTCTACCTAATACATGGAAATTTATGTTTTGTATTATCTGAGCTCAGATAGACACAAAAAGCTGGAGTAACTCAGCAGAACAGGCAGCATCTCTGGAGGTAAGGAAAGGGTGACGTTTCGGATCGAGACCCTTCTTCAGACTGGTTAGGAATAAGGGAAACAAGAGATATAGACGATGTGGAGAGATAAAGAACAATGAATGAAAGATATGCAAAAAAGTAATGATGATAAAGGAAACAGGCCATTGTAAGCTGTTAGTAGGATGAAAATGAGAAGCTAGTGCAACTTGGGTGGGGGAGGGATCGAGAGAGAGGGAATGCTGGGGCAACCTGAAGTGAGAGAAATCAATATTCATACCACTGGGTTGTAAGCTGCCCAAACAAAATATGAGATGCTGATCCTCCAATTTGCGTTTAGCCTCACTCTGACAATGGAGGAGACGGAGGACAGAAAGGTCTGTGTAGGAATGGGAAGGAGAATTAAAGTGTCCAGCAACTGGGAGATCAGGTTGGTTCATGCGGGCTGAGCGGAGGTGTTCCGCAAAACGATCGCCCAGTCTGTGTTTGGTCTCGCCGTGTATAAGAGTACACATCTTGAACAACGGATACAGTAGATGAGGTTGGAGGAGGTGCAAGTGAACCTCTGCCTAACCTGAAAGGACTATTGAGGTCCCTGGACAGTTGAGGGAGGGGGTATAGCGACAGGTGTTGCATCTTCTGTGGTTGCAGGGGAAGGTACCTGGGTGGGAAGGGATGAGCTGGTTTGGGTGGGAAGGGATGAGCTGGTTTGGGTGGGAAGGGGTGAGTTAACCAGGGAGTTGCGGAGGGAACGTTCTCTGCAGAAGGCAGAAAGGGGTGGAGATGGGAAAATGTGGCTAATAGTGGGATCCCTTTGGAGTTGGTGGAAATTTCGGAGGATTTCTGAAACTATTGGAAGCCTTTCACATCGGATTTTGAAAATATGCACACAAAATTTGATTTGCTCCCTCTGTGGGGGCTATCTTTATTTGCTGGTTTACTTTGTGGCCGGCTTGTTTGTTTAAGTGTCAGACCACAAGTTATCATATCCATTGGAGTGCACGGCATCAGGATGTTGCTGCTGCTAGTGGAAGGATGAATAAGCATTCATGTATTTTGTTGAGAATTTTAGTAGCTATTGCACCTTGATGCAAACAAGCCTCAAACTCGGAGAGTTGTAGGTTCAAGACCAAGATTCCAGCACACAAGGTTGGCTAGCAATTAAGTACAGTGTCAGAGATGCTACTCTGGAGGAGACAACAGATTCTTACAGTCAGTGGCAAGTACTGTCTGCTGGATGTGTTCAAATGAAAAGTCAGAACACATCTTTGTGGATCTTGCCACAGAGGAGGCTCTGCATTTTGAAACAGCATAAACATCACAGGAGAACTCATGGGGCAGCCAGAGAAAAAAAAATCGACAAACTAGAGTGAAATAAATTGACAGCCATGCCTTAAACTGCCATAACTATTGGAAACATACTGAGACGGGCAGAAACATCTAAAGGTTTTAGAAACAGATGAAATTGTGCAAGATAAGTTATACACATATAGGTATTATGAAAAATACCACTCTGACAAAGACCTAAATACTAACTGTTTCTCCTTTCTCCGGCACGGTAGCGCAGCGGTAGAGTTGCTGCTTTACAGCGAATGCAGCGCCGGAGACTCAGGTTCGATCCTGACTACGGATATACACATCATTATTTAAAGCAAATTTCCACCCATTACTGGACAAATTACATAAGAATATTCAATATTGGAAAACACTCCCTATCTCAATGGTTGGGAAAATTAATGCCATAAAAATGATTTTTTTACCGCAAATATTATACCTTTTTCAGACAATTCCGATATATCTGACAAAAAACTTTTTTTAAAAATTGGACTCTATTGTTAATGATTTTATCTGGGATTATAAGAATCATAGGATAAACAAAAGACACTTGTGTAAATCAAAAATAAATGGAGGCCTGGCTTTACCCAATTTTTTGTTTTATTTCTGGGCAGTTAATATTAAAAATATGAATTTCTGGTTGGAAGAAATAGATCATCAACCAGACTGGTTAAAAATGGAAAAGGAAGATTGTTTACCTTTTGATATTGGTTCGATATTATTCGCCACGTCTAAATTAAATAAAAAAATTTATAGGGGAAACCCTATAATATTTAGTGCTACACGAATTTGGAAACAATTAAAAAAGACATTAAAATTAGATAATTTATCACTTTCTCTTCCAATTGTGAATAATCCTTTGTTTAGGCCTTCATGGGTAGACGGGGGTTTTACACAATGGAAGGATTATGGAATTAAAAATATGGGACAGCTTTATAAAGAAGGCACCTTTCTGACATTTCAGGAGTTGCAACAGACTTATGGTCTTCGTGGAAATGATTATTTCAGATATCTTCAACTTAGAGATTATGTAAAATCGAACTCCCAAAATTTTCGAATTAGAAATTCAGAAATTCTTGATGAATGTTGGAACAAACATCCTAATACAGGAAAATTAATATCTTATATATATAATATCTTATTAGACAGTGACATTCCCTCCACGGACTTATACAGACAAAAATGGGAAAAAGAATTAAACCAAGTAATTACGAAAGATACTTGGGAAGAAAGTTTGCAACAGATATATCAGTGTTCACTAAACGCCAGACATTCTCTAATACAATTTAAAGTAATACATAGGTTACACTACTCAAAAACAAAACTACATAAAATTTTCCAAAATATCTCACCTAAATGTGATAAATGTCAACATTTAGAAGCTACATTATCTCATATGTATGTAAACTGTATAAAAATTAAAAAATTCTGGGTAAATATTTTTAGCATAATATCTAAAGTAACCAGCACACAATTGGACCCAGATCCAAAATTAATTATACTCGGAATATTAGAATTAAATCAAACATTTAGAACAATACAAAGAAACTTTATGGATTACAGTTTAATAACAGGAAAAAAATTAATTCTAAAATTTTGGAAAGGCCCTACGGTCCCCACAATCAAAATGTGGATTGGTGAAATGACGGAGACCTTAAACGTGGAAAGAATCAGATTTTCCCTGTTGGATAAACAGGAACTATTTATTGGAACATGGTCTCCTTTTATTGATTACTTAAAGGGTCAGAATGGTTCAGCACAGGAGCCTGACTAGCACTCGGACGAAAGAATGGATGAAATGCTATACTTTGAAATGTACGAATATATCTCGAATGAAGTTGTTGTTATTTTAATAAATTTCTCCACTCTTCCTTAACTAACTTTGTCCTTATCTTTATAATTTGTTTTTGTTTTTGTTTTTATTTTGTTTCTCTCTCTTTTCCTTCTCTACTTCATCTATTTCTTTAGCTCTATCTAGTTTAAAAAAAAGGGGGTAAAAGGTATTGGAGACAATATAATAATAATTGACAATAGTATCAATTTAAAAATGTATGACTGTAAAGATGTACCTATCTCCAATAAAAATTTATTTACAAAGAAACATCTAAAGGTTTTAGAAACAGATGAAATTGTGCATGATAAGTTATACACATATAGGTATTATGAAAAATACCACTCTGACAAAGACCTAAATACTAACTGTTTCTCCTTTCTCCGGCACGGTAGCGCAGCGGTAGAGTTGCTGCTTTACAGCGAATGCAGCGCCGGAGACTCAGGTTCGATCCTGACTACGGGTGCTGCACTGTAAGGAGTTTGTACGTCCTCCCCGTGACCTGCGTGGGTTTTCTCCGAGATCTTCGGTTTCCTCCCACACTCCAAGGACGTACAGGTATGTAGGTTAATTGGCTTGGGTAAATGTAAAAATTGTCCCTAGTGGGTGTAGGATAGTGTTAATGTACGGGGATCGCTGGGCGGCGCGGACTTGGTGGGCCGAAAAGGCCTGTTTCCGCGCTGTATATATATGATATGATATGATATGAAGATGCTACTTGACCTGCTGAATTTTTCCAGTATTCTTTTGTTTCCGATTTCCATCTGTAGTTAATTTTATTATTTTCTAGCTCCTCAAAAAACATTTAGTCATTCCAACACTTCTACAAGTTTTAAATATATAAATAGGTAAATAGGTGGTTTAATTAGAGTTTTATAACTAAATTTATTGAAATTTTAAAAGGTAGATGGAAAGCTTCTGAAGTATTTTTATATTAACAACAAATCCATGGGTCTACAAACAAACAGCTTCAAGAGTTACTTCTGTTGCTCCCTTCTTCTTAAAATCTACCTCTTAGACCAAATTCTTGCTTATCCATTCTGTTATCCCCTCTCGCTTCGTATAACAGTTTTTGTCTGAGGTGAGTATAGTGTGAACTTTGATAATTTGCATTCCCTCCAAAATTGAATTTAACATTAATTGAAATATTTATGCCTGCCAGTATAATATGGCCAAATATCCTACATTTTGTTAATGTAATAATGCATTTGCAATTTCTAGTTCACCAAAACTTTAACATGGCAGAAGAAGAATCATGTAAAGGTTTTCTCTCTCGCACAGGACATCATATATCGTTCATGCCTGTAGGCTTTCGTTCTTTCATAAGGGCAAGGTATCATCAGTATTATTGTTCCATATACTGTATCTATCACAAGAGAAAAATTAGAAATATATGAATCTAGCTAACGTAAAATAATTTCTCTACATTATTTCATCAAAGAGAAATGGTAATTTTTTTTTGTACTTCTCCTATCTCAAGGCCAGACCCAATCATGGGTGTGATTGTCATGTGGCATGTAGGTGCATGAGAGCCCAAAGATTGGCAGACAGGGTTAGAGGAGTTGGGCTCAGAAAGCCATTTATCATCAGGGATTGACAGATGGCAGGAGAGCATCACCACCTTTTGTTTGAGGGGGGTGGGAGTGGTCAACTTTGTTTTTTTAGTTTAGAGATACAGCGTGGAAACAGGCCTTTCAGCCCACTGAGTTCATGCCGACCAGTAATCCCCCTGCAGACTAACACTAACCTACACGAGGGACCATTTAAACTTTTTTTTTGTAACAAGCCAATTAACCCGCGTCTTTGTAGTGTAGGAGCAAACCAAAGTTGTCGGAGAAAACCCAGGCAGGTCACGGGGAGATTGTACACTCCGTACAGGGAAGCACCTGTAGCCAGGATTGAACCCGAGTTTCTGGCGCTGTAAGGCAGCAGCCACATTGCTCCGCCCAGCAAGATAGAAATTTAGATAAAGTTAAATCATATGGTCAGGAGAGTCAGACTTGTAGGGGTAAGGGGGGAACGGGGCAGCATCATAGTTTTGCAGCAGGTAAGATGAGGCTGAGGATGATAATAATTATTTCACTTTAAGGCCTTATAGTCTGATACTGCAGGAATTAGAATATGTGGTTCCACAAATGTTCAATGATTGACACCTTCAGAATAACATGGTCTAGGTTTTCCTGCAAACGGATCTGTACAGGGAATGTAGTCCTCGTATGTCCTCCTGATGTGCACGTCACATCTGAAGTCACATTTGACTCATGATAGAAGTACTCAATTGAATGAAATAAAATGAAACATCCAAGAAATTGTCATTATTCTCTTCCTCTCCAGTAAGGAATAATTTTCAATTGCATTATGCTTAAAAAAAAGCAATCATGCTATTGAAATTCCTTGCAGGGTTTACCATATATCAGGGTTTATCTGATGTTTGATAACAATGAAACATAAAATTACTTTACAAAATGAATGGCATAAATGTCTAGCCACCTTTGACAGATCTATAGAATTTTACTCTAAGCATTACCATGTCCCACCTTTCCAATTGCAGAAAAAATAGTTTTTTTTCCTTTTTAGCTGACAAGAAACATTGAAATACATCTCTAAGTGAGATATCAAACAATATCCATAGGTTGACTGGCATGAATTAAATGACAATTTGTCTTGCTGTGTTGCTGTCACTTTTTTTGTTTAAACCCGAGGGATGAAAGATTCATCTTTGTCAGCTGAATGAAAGATCGACTGTTATATTTGTTTTACCAAGAATTCTGAAAGTGGTGGCAGCAGCGACAACAGTGGTCAATACCCGTGACTAGATGAAGCGATGAAGAAGATTGTGCTGTATTTTAAGTATAAAATGAGATTATAGCACGACCACCAGAGGTCTTTCTCCATAATTAGTGTAGCGGCCAGCTTTATTCCTTCCTTATAAAGTCCTTAAGCTTACCGTTTGACGAAGGAATGGGAGCAGTGGTTCTTGATTCAAATAGGAACAAAAAGAGATCTTCACGACATTGCAGTTAGTTCGTCATTTATTTGAAGCAAAATACAAAACAGATCAGTATATCTCCCATCGTTAACTTGTTTGTTTGTAGTAAGAGAGTTTCTCACCGACACCTCTTTGTATCCTGTTACTTGCTAAAAGCTTATTATCTTAGCAGGCTTGACTTGTATGGCCTGCTAACCCTATATCAGCAGGCTCCTCATTGTCACACTGAAGCATTACGTCAGTGCTGGGCAAGTTATACTCATAATTCTGGCCCTGCAATGATTTTAAATGAATCACCTTCCAAATAAAAATTTGTTGGCATGCCAAATACGTTTACCTCAATCTCCATCAAAGCTATTGCTCTCTTTCATGTCACATTATTCTAGGCTATCATGATGTTGCAGTCCCCTTCAAACTCTGTGTTATTGTTCACTGTGGAGAACAAATCCATTTGTTAAAGCATGAGCTGACTTCACACTTCTCGATTTGCTTCATACTTACCATGACTCCTGATATGGCCTATTTCCTCGTTCTTATTGTAACAAAGCTAAATTTGCTGTAGTCCAGTGATGTCAAATCTGTCCTTTGCCACAGTGCTGTACTCTGCTGGCAGAAGCCTTACACAAATGAATTTCCATGTGTGTGTGGTCACAAGAAAACATTTAAAAATCAGTTTTGGTTACACTTAAAACTTATCAAGTGTGAGTCATTAATGTAAGTGGATTATTTTCAATATAGCATATTTAGAATCAATGAGTAGGAAGGAACTGCAGATGCTGGTTTACAATGAAGATAGACACAAAATGCTGGAGTAACTCAGCGGGACAGTTCCAGAGGTGCTGCATGTCCCGCTGAGTTACTCCAGCATTTTGTGTCCATATTTAGACTCTAAACTGGCAGACTGAATGTTCTAGATTTTGTGACATTATTAGATTGTTGCAAAGCAGGCATGCTACATTATCTCCTGTCTAAACAAGGTTATTATATGAACAAATACTTAGATGCAGCACCTCCATACATTACAGCTCAGCATTTATAGCTCAAATTGTGTATTGGGAAATGCTAACATTAGTGGAATCTACAAAGACAGTGTTTTGTGCAGAGAGGCTGATCTACAATCATTAAGCATATGAGAGAAAATGTTGCACTAAAAACCTAAAATACAAAGGTCTTCTGCATGGTGGCCGAACTGTACAACACTGCCTGCCCCCCCCCTCCCCCCCCCCCCCCAATCAATAAAGGTCCACAATGAGAAACGGATAAAACTGCAGGATCTGGGAGTCAAAACAAAACATAAATGCTGGAAGAACACAGCATTTCTTTGACTTGTAACATTAACTGGTTTCTCTTTCCACTAAAAGTTCTGAATTTGAAAGTATTTAGATGAGCACATAAATTGCCAAGACATAGAAGGATACAGACAAGGTGTTGGTAAATGGGATTAGTATGGATGGGTATGCAATGTTTAGTGTGGACATTATTGGCCAAAAGGCCTGTTTTTTTGCAGCATGAATCTGTGACTCCATAAGATAAAATAAATGTTTATTGATGGAATTATATCTTTAGCTCTCAACAATTGGGATAACAACTTGTATTTATGTAGCACTTTAATGAAATAATAATGTTCCATAAAATATATCGACAATGATGCATGAATATTGAATGAGTAATGAGAATATTTGGAAAATATGCAGGTTTGATAACTGGTAGAATAAAAGGAATGCAAAGACTTAACATTTACATTTCATAAAATAGAATTGAGAAAACTGAAGAATTTTGCCAGTGGTAGAGTGAAAGGAGACTGGCTAATGAAGGAATCACAAATGGAAGAGCGAAAGTATGATTACTCACATGGAACTGAAATTTGCTGCTTCAGTTGCTAGGTCCAAAATAGTGAAATAATTTATAAAGGAAGATTTTGTCTGCATACTAATGGAGAATGGCATGATTTGGATAACATGAGGTGGGTATCATGGAGTTTGAGGTGTGGGAAGCCAGTTGAAATTGCTTTGAGGAACTCAAATTCGGTGGATTATAGTTTCCTTATCATTGAAATAAGGCCAAAAATGGGTCATGTTGAAAAGGAGATCATGAAATTGGTAGGATGTTCGTTTAATTCTTAGCTCAGCACTAAAAAGTATTTCAGTCTGATTGATCTGTTGAGTGTAGAACAGAATTCATACCAAGTGAACTGAATTTTTGATGATTTGGTTACGATTTTAAGTGCAGGAAGTTTAGTGTCTATCACACCTTGCTAATTCAACAAGCATTCTCGCAACAAGATTGAAGTTGATGAAAGATAAAACTATTTGCATTCAACTTTACGTTTAAATCAATTCTTTTCATTCTAATTGTTTTAACCTTCTGTGTTGTTCCCTAGAAACAAGCATCTTGCACCTTTCTGCATCTTTAATAGCAGTAATTGGTCATTACATTTTATTACACCGATGCTCAATTCTGTGGGGAAACAAAAAATCTTTGTATTCTTGTGGCTTGGTTGTGGTTCATTAATTTTGTGCCTGCAGTCTCTGATTCTGCACCAGCAATCTGTTAAATTTCTCTGCTTTTGTATTTTCTTGCATTTATCTACATTGGCCGCATTATCAAATCATAACCATATGCAATCTAAATCTCCTGCTTTCCAAAGAATAGTTTATTTGATTCAGAGAATAATCCCCCACAGGATATTTTAGACAACTTCTACATGTAATGTTTTTTTTTAAGGTACTTTTTAAACATGTCACACAAACTCTAGTATGGCTCAAGTAGAGTGCATTACAAGATTGGAATAATTTGCTTTCATGCGACCAGGAAACATGTTCAAGTCAGGATGGTGTTTCACTTGGAAACTAACGAAGCAGGCAGTGTTTTTATATGTAGAAGCAAAGAACTGCAGATACTAGATTATACCAAAGATAGACGCAAAGTGCTGGAGTAACTCAGCGGGTCAGGCAGCATTTCTGGAGAAAAAGGATAGGTGACGATTTGGGTTGGGAATTCTTCAGACTGAAAGTGGGGGGTAGGGGAAAGAACTGGAGGCGAGTAAAGACAAGCACAGATCAGGGTCGGCAACAGATTACCTCAAGCAGGGGGGTGCCCTGGAAGGCCAAGTGTTGGCTATGGATGATGTGATCACAAGAGGGATACATTATGGTGAAATGCGGAACTGGTCAAATGGCTAGGGTGGAGGAAGAGGGGAGGGGAGTGTTAGTAGAAGTTACTTAAAATTAGAGAATTCAATGATCATATTACTGAGTTGTATGGTACCCAAGTGAAATATGTGCTGTTCCAATTTGCGTGTGGCATCTCTCCGGCAATGGAGAAGACCCTGTCATTGCCTTTCCTGATGGTGGGCATCATGGGTTTAGCAGATGGCACTTAGTGTAGTTAAAGTACTCCCGTAGGCTTTAACTACTTATTCCAAAATGAGAACAAATGTTTAGAAAGCAGTGTGCGGATTATCAGCCAATTGGTCCTTGAGGGTGCAAATGATACAATTATACAGACAATTCTATTCATCTACAGAACCAACACTCCGCCAAAGCGATGCATGGTTACAATACTGGCCTCAAATGACAATATTAAAAAGGCCGCAAGACTAGGAACTAAATATGTCATGTCATGTTATAGGAAAGTTAGGGAGGAGAAAGTGTAGCATTAAGGATGACAGTTAAACTGACCATGGGGACTTTGTGGATAGAATTGAACAACAGAACATGTTTTAAGACTCAAAAAATTCTTAGAACTAATGGTTGCAAGTGTGAAATGGCACGATATATTAATGCACAGATTAGACAAACATGTAGCAAAAAGAGAATAGTTTTATTGCGGTCCATGTAGTTTGGGATAAACATACTAAATGACAATGGACAGTAAGTAAGTGAGTTTCTAGAATGTGTTCAGGTTAATTTCTGCAAAAAATCAGCATCAATAAGTGATCATAATGAATTTCTTATTATGTATGAGCCAGATATTGTTAATAGTCTAACGCAGATGGACATTTATCTAATAGTAATGAAATAATGCAAACGAGTTCAACCTCGTGTTTGAAATGAAGAAACGCAGACAAAGTATTGAAATTCTAGATCAATAAAATAAAACAGATAAACTGTTTATGATAGGCAAGCCACAAAAATAGTAGGAGCAGTCAAAAGATAACCAGAGATATAAAGATCAATATTGTTTAAAAAAACATTCAAGAACCCAAAAGTGTCCTCACATCTGAGAGAAATACAAATAAAGAAATAAGGTGACAAAGGTTGATTGATTATGATTTCTAGATTTTAAGGGGAACCATCAGGATGGAAAAGAAAAATCTAGGTTAGCGGGCATCACCAAATAATAGAGCTGGTCCGTTCAGGAGTGAAATTACCAATGGCAATGGATACGAGGTCAACTATTAATTTTCAATCTGAGATTTAAAAAATTCTAGTCCACGAAAAGTAATAAATGAAGTGAAGAAAAAGTTGGTAGATGGATAGATCAGACATCATTTATAATCTCACTAAATGACTGATCAAGTTTAGTAGGCTAATTGTCTTACCTATGGCAGCCTAAATTGGTTAAACATAACTATAAACATGACAAATTTCCCATTGGAGAAAACACCAATGCTTGGTCTCATTTCTAGTCCCAACTCACTGAATGTACCACTAATGATGGGAATTCCTACATTTGTCACAATATGATTAACTTTCTACATCTATCACAATTTGTTTCAGAGTTTCAGAAGATCAACATTGACTTTGCAGCCTTGCAAGAAACAGGATTGATCGATGCAGGCTCGATTTGTGAGGCCAACAACACCTTCTGAGAAGGTTTAGAGTGCAGAGGTTGTTCCAACAATATTGGTTTTGTAGTATACCAATTTGGTTAGTCAAAACTATCAGGTTGAACTTAATTCACATTTTATTCAAATGAAAGTGAACTGATGCTTTGCTAATATCTTTGGTACCTAAATACCAACTCTGCAGTTAAGTTCAGATCACAAACACAATGTCTATGATACTCTGACCAAATCAATGAGCACCAATCAACAAATGAGAGGTTTATCTCCTATTGTACTTCGGTGCTGAGGTTATAAAGTTTCCAAGGTATAATATATTTTGGAAAAATGAAAGAAAATACCAATGTATCTTCAATACCCAATAGCTAGGCAGGCAGCATCAAAAATATCATACAAGCTCCAATAGACAATAGACAATAGGTGGAGGAGGAGGCCATTCGGCCCTTCGAGCCAGCACCGCCATTCAATGTGATCATGGTTGATCATTCTCAATCAGTACCCCGTTCCTGCCTTCTCCCCATACCCCCTGACTCCGCTATCCTTAAGAGCTCTATCTAGCTCTCTCTTGAATGCATTCAGAGAATTGGCCTCCACTGCCTTCTGAGGCAGAGAATTCCACAGATTCACAACTCTCTGACTGAAAAGGTTTTTCCTCATCTCAGTTCTAAATGGCCTACCCCTTATTCCTAAACTGTGGCCCCTTGTTCTGGACTACCCCAACATTTGGAACATGTTTCCTGCCTCTAACGTGTCCAACCCCTTAATAATCTTATACGTTTCGATCTCATCCTTCTAAATTCCAGTGTATACAAGCCTAGTCGCTCCAGTCTTTCAACATATGATAGTTCCGCCATTCCGGGAATTAACCTAGTAAACCTACGCTCCACGCCCTCAATAGCACGAATATCCTTCCTCAAATTTGGAGACCAAAACTGCACACAGTACTCCAGGTGCGGTCTCACTAGGGCCCTGTACAACTGCAGAAGGACCTCTTTGCTCCTGTACTCAACTCCTCTTGATATGAAGGCCAACATTCCATTGGCTTTCTTTACTGCCTGCTGTACCTACATGCTTTCTTTCAGTGACTGATGCACTAGGACACCCAGATCTCGTTGTACGACCCCTTTTCCTAACTTGACACCATTCAGATAATACTCTGCCTTCCTATTCTTACCACCAAAGTGGATAACCTCACACTTATCCACATTAAACTGCATCTGCCCCCTCACACAACCTGTCCAAGTCACCCTGCAACCTCATAGCATCTTCCTCACAGTTCACACTACCACCCAGCTTTGTATCATCTGCAAATTTGCTAATGGTACTTTTAATCCCTTCATCCAAGTCATTAATGTATATTGTAAATAGCTGCGGTCCCAGCACCGAGCCTTGCGGTACCCCACTAGTTACTGCCTGCCATTCTGAAAGGGACCCATTTATCCCCACTCTTTGTTTTCTGTCTGTCAACTAATTTTCTATCCATGTTAGTACCCTGCCTCCAATACCATGTGCTCTAATTTTGCCCACAAATCTCCTATGTGGAACCTTGTCAAAGGCTTTCTGAAAGTCAAGGTACACCACATCCATTGGCTCTCCCCTGTCAATTTTCCTAGTTACATCCTCAAAGAATTCCAGAAGATTAGTCAAGCATGATTTCCCCTTCGTAAATCCATGCTGATTCGGAACAATCCTATTACTACTATCCAAATGCTCCGCAATTTCGTCTTTTATAATTGACTCCAGCAACTTCCCCACCACTGATGTCAGACTAACTGCTCTATAATTTCCCGTTTTCTCTCTCCCTCCTTTCTTAAAAGGTGGGACAACATTAGCTACCCTCCAATCCACAGGAACTGATCCTGAATCTATAGAACATTGGAAAATCTCCTAGACACTGACATTCCGTCATCAGAATCTTATAGACGAGCATGGGAGGACGAATTGAATCAACTCATAATGCAAGATATATGGGATGAAAGTTTACAACATATACATCAATGTTCATTAAATACTAGACATTCCTTAATACAATTTAAAATAATACATAGATTACATTATTCGAAGACTAAATTAAATAGGATTTTTCCTAGTATCTCTCCAATTTGTGATAAATGTCAATTTCAGGAAGCGAATTTAACTCATATTTTCGTAACTTGTATAA
Source organism: Rhinoraja longicauda (assembly GCF_053455715.1). Lineage (NCBI taxonomy): Eukaryota > Metazoa > Chordata > Chondrichthyes > Rajiformes > Arhynchobatidae > Rhinoraja > Rhinoraja longicauda. The sequence goes on from NC_135960.1 coordinate 39,486,765, forward strand.
AAATGCAAAACTTCTGGTTGGAGATTTTTATAATAGTTTCTAAAGTTATCAACAAGCAATTGGATATGGATCCAAAATTAATTATGTTAGGATTATCAGAACATACTACAAACTTTACAACAAGTCAGGTACATTTTCTTGATTACAGTCTAATAACTGCGAAAAAATTAATACTTAAATTTTGGAAAAAACCAATAACCCCCACAATTAAAATGTGGACTACGGAAATGACAGCATTTGGAAAAAATAAGATTTGCCTTAATTGACAAACCTGAGTTATTTTTTAAAATATGGTCTCCATTTATTGAATTTTTAGAAAAGTAAATGGGTTTGGCACAGGACTAAAATAAAAATTTAAAATTTAAAGTTGAAACTTGAGTTAAGGGTTGGATGTACAACTGTGGTTATTGTCTCCTGGATCTACTCCCTTTAATTTTTATAGTTATATATATTTTTTAATCCTCTTATTCTCTCTTCCCAATAGTTTATAGTTTTTCTCTTGTTTTTTTTCTTTTTTTTTTCTTTTCCTTTCTTCTTTATTTTTTTATTTTCTCTCTTTAAAATTTTTTTAATTGAAGCTATGTAAGAACTCTGTAACAAATGTGTCTTTTATTTCTATTTGTACATATGCTTTTCAAAATTTAAAAAAAAAAAAAAAAAAAAAGAACATTGGAAAATGATCACCAATGCGTCCACAATTTCTAGCGCCACCTCCTTAAGTACTCTGGGATACAGACCATCAGGCCCTGGGGATTTATCAGCCTTCAGTCCCATCAGTCTACCCAACACCATTTCCTGCCTAATATGGATTTCCTTCAGTTCCTCCGTCACCCTAGGATCTCTGGCCACTAGAACATCTGGGAGATTGCTTGTATCTTCCTTAGTGAAGACAGATCCAAAGTACCGGTTCAACTCGTCTGCCATTTCCTTGTTCCCCATAATAAATTCCCCCGCTTCCGTCTTCAAGGGACCCAGATTTGCCTTGACTATTTTTTTCCTCTTTACATACCTAAAAAAGCTTTTACTATCCTCCTTTATATTATTGGCTAGTTTACCCTCGTACCTCATCTTTTCTCCCCGTATTGCCTTCTTAGTCATCTTCTGTTGCTCTTTAAAAGAGTCCCAATCCTCTGGCTTCCCACTCTTCTTTGCTTTGTTGTACTTCTGCTCTTTTATTTTTATGCTGTCCTTGACTTCCCTTGTCAGCCACGGGTGCCTCTTACTCCCCTTGGAATCTTTCCTCCTCTTTGGGATAAATTGATCCTGCAACTTCTGCCATTGCTGTTCCACCGTCTTCCCTGCTAGGGCCTCCTTCCAGTCAATTCTGGCCAGCTCCTGCCTCATGCCTCTGTAATCCCCTTTGCTATAATGTAATACTGACACTTCCGATTTTCCCTTCTCCCTCTCAATTTGTAGAGTAAAACGTATCATATTGTGATCACTGCATCCTAATGGCTCTTTTACCTCGAGTCCCCTTATCAGATCAAGTTTATTACACAACACTAAATCCAGAATTGCCTTCTCCCTGGTAGGCTCCAGTACAAGCTGTTCTAAGAATCCATCTCGGAGACACTCCACAAACTCTCTTTCCTGGGGTCCATTACCAACCTGATTTTCCCAGTCTACCTGCATGTTGAAATCTCCCATGACCACCGTAGCATTACATTTGCGACATGCCAATTTTAGCACCAATAATCTGGTTCTCGACATCAATTGTACCTCATGATTTACTGGAAGAAAGATGCCAGCTGTGTTACAAATCCACACCAATGCAGATTATGACACAGTGGTTATCGATACCACAGTAATAGCAAACCTTAATTGTTAGCCAATAACCAACAAACACCACAGTGCCCTGTTCTTTCAAAAAACCTTTTGTGCTAATTATGGCTGCAAATGCACATCTATAAATGCTGAAGACATTTGGGTGAAGAATAGTTATCCTGAAACTTCACCAATCTGTGCCCCACCTCTCCACCTCAGCTCCCTCTATGGAACTGTATGAGAAAAGACAATTAAATACAGATTGCTTTTGGTACATTGAGATGTTACCACTTTGTTGAAGCCAATTACTTTGCCTAACTGAATGAAACTCAAAAGAAAAAGCAAACTCCAACAGCTGATGCATACAAGGGCAATGGTAGTGCTGGTCGTGCAAATGAATTGACATAAATCACCTTTGAAACCTGGTATCTATAGCAAGCTGAAGAAAGCCCTTGTCATGTCACTAAAGTAAACAACCTCAGTTCTAAAGATGGCAAAATTAAATCACTGCTGTACGATAAGCAGATGCCATGCTTAGTCAATTATTTCTCATGATATTACTATGATGCAAATACTTCAGAGGAGCTACTGGGTCAGGTTCTAACTATATGTCTACCAGGTAGGAAAGAACTGCAGATGCTGGTTCAAATTGAAGATAGACACAAAATGCTGGAGTAACTCAGGCAGACTCTCTTGAGAGAAGGAATGGGTGATGTTTCGTGTCGAGACCTTCTTCAGGCTGATCAACTTCAGTCTGAAGAAGGGTCTCGACCCGAAACGTCACCCATTCCTTCTCTACAGAGATGCTGCCTGTCCCGCTGAGTTACTCCAACGTTTTGTGTCTATCTTATATGTAAACTGGCATGGGTAGACAAAGAACTTCAAGACAAGAAACCTAACTGGAGGCCCCAAGGCAAAAAGAAAGTTACCAGGGGAGGAAAGCACCAAGCTACAATTCTCAGCAGGAAATTTAATCTGCTCCCACATCTTCATCTATTTCTAGTGTTCTGCTAAGGGTTGGCGAAAAAGCCCCATGCAATGTATAATCATTCTCTGTAAGAAAGACAAAGATGACATCAAAGATTAGAGGGACATCTCTTCAGCACCACAAGCAAGGATTTTGCCAGTCACTCTCAAATGCTTGCAGCAGTTTACTGACTGTACCAACTCTAAGTCACAATCTAGATTAAGAGCAGGAAATTAACAATGCACGTGATGTTCCCCTTAAGCCAGCTGCAAGAGAAAATAAGCCACTGCACTTGTGCCTGTCAACATGGTGAAGATGTTTGACATTATCAGTAGAGCAGGTTTGTGAAAATAAATATTCGATGCTACTCACGGGTGCCATCCACAAAAACTATGCCACAATCTAGTTTTATAGGTCAATCTTTGACAGGTTTTAGATCAAAGAATGTAATGAAGCAAGGCTGTGCTTTGCTACTCTATGTTTTTGAGGCATACACCTTCAAGCAGATGGCCAAATCTGCAATCTGTCTATTCACAAAATGCTGGAGTAACTCAGCAGGTCAGGCAGCATCTCGGGAGAGAAGGAATGGGTGACGTTTCGGGTCGAGACCCTTCTTCAGACTCATCGATTTATTCACAAAATGCTGGAGTAACTCAGCAGGTCAGGCAGCATCTCGGGAGAGAAGGAATGGGTGACGTTTCGGGTCGAGACCCTTCTTCAGACCCTTGCTCCACTGCGATTTCTCTTCGAGGTATGTCCACTTTGCTCCACTGCGATTTCTCTTCGAGGTATGTCCACTTGCTCCACTGCGATTTCTCTTCGAGGTATGTCCACTTTGAAGAAGTTCTCCTCCTCTTGCTCCTCTGCAATCTGTCTACAGTGTGCAGTTTTGGTCACCACATTACTGGAAGGATATAGTCTTTGGAGAGAGTTCAAAGGCAGTTCACCAATCTGTTGCCGGAATTAGAGAGTATTAGCAAAAATCGGGAGGTTAGACATAACTTGTACTATATTCTCTGGAACTTTTTCTGGGCTGAGGAGGCTATCTGACAAAAGTGTACAAAATTATGAGAGGCATAGATCGGGTAGGTAGTCAAAATCCAGGGTATAAATGTCAAGCACTAGAAAGATTAGGTTTAAGGTGAAAGGAGCAAAGTTTAAAGGAGATTAACGAGGCAAGTTTATTTTTACAGGAAGACTGTGGTACATGCCTGGACTTGCTGCCAGGGGAGATGTGGAAGCAGATATGATAACAATGCTTAAAAGACAGGTACATGAACAGACTGAGAATGGAGGGATATGGACCAAATGTAGGCAGATGGATTAGTTTAAATTGACTTCATGGTTGGCACAGACATCATGGGTGGAAGGGCCTGTTCCTGTGCTGTGCTGTTCTGTTCCATGTAAAATGTGTAAAGGCCAGGGCAAAAATGAGACAAAGACATCAGAGCTCATTTTTCTTTGAGGCTTACAGGATAATTGCAATCTAAAAGAGTTTTTCTAGGAAATAATGTTGACTAATCACCATCTATCAGCTTTGACTATACAGCTCTTGTGGCAGAGAACAGGTTCTGGCACATAAGATCCACGGGAAGTGACAACACAAGGAACATTTAAATGGATATATTGAAAATGTTGCTGCTATTTGAATTAAGTCCTCTGAACAAAATTATGAAACTTATTACACAGCAGTGTACAAAGCCTTTGTTTACAGTGTCCTTTTCCAATGTATATGTTGCTTAGTTTCAACATCATGGTAAGTTAGAATCACCACCACAGATGTAATTACCAAAATTAACCTGACAACCATTAATGTATTTCTCAAACATAAGTGTAGGTGCTCGATGGGTATAAACACAGGATGAAAAGTGGCCACATCCTGGAAAAGATCTTGCGTTTGTAGGTTGCAGCAGGTAGAAGGAGAAGAGAATAATGCTTGAAATTAAGCTTTAAAGGTAGATGCAACTAGAAATCTTATAATTTTGGATCAGCCCAAATCTGTAGGAAGTGACAGGGAAAAGCAGGTAAAAACACACCGGTTTAATTTAAATCGGTTTCAAAATACTATCATATAGAATCTCAAAAAAGAATTCCCTTTAAAAATCATACAGTAATAAATGTTATGAACCTAACAAGAGTGGCAATACTTTAGCTTGTTTAGAACTTTCAAATGGAGATGAAGTGAAGATCTTTCAATAAGTATTGAATGCAACTATGTGGATAGGTGAAAGAAGTTGGGCTAATTTGACTTCCTCATCTAAATTATCCCGTAATACTGTAAACTTTCACTCTTCCTCGCTTACAAAGCAATGTAAAGAACAGCATAATAGATATTTACACAGCATTTGCTAAAATAAGGCAAAAAAATATAATTATCAATAAAGTAAACTTAAAATTAATTGTGACTCCAAGACATTTATGATTGGATAAAGATGGTAGATTTCCTTCCATGTAGAACATTAGTAAATCAGATGGGTTTTTACAACAATGCAATAGATTTATTGATTATGGTTAACCTTTGGAAATTACTAACTACTTACATTTGAATATGCTTGGCTGCCACAATAGGATTCAATCATATCTAGATCAATAGATCTATGTCTGCTAGTTCAGTAACTTTTCTGCCACTGTGCAGTTGGTTATGATGACAAATTGACATACATTGCACTAACTGAACAAGTTTCAAATACCACATCCAAAAATATAGAAAACTCACAACCATTTTCCAGAGTGCAAAACCAAACTATCATTTTACCACCATGATGTTCCATGACCTACAGTTGGGAAACAGTTAACTACATTTTACCAGAAGCCAACACAGAACAGAAATGAGACACAAACAAGTTAATATGCCAATTAACAAGCAAATGAGGTATTCCTACCTGATGGGTGAAAGACCACTTGGTTGCCAGGATGAGGTCCAGCATCAACTGAGAGCATTATGGCTACTTTTCGCACATCCCAAAGCTTTAGTACTCCATATGAATCACAGGAAACAATTGTATCCCCCTGTCAGGTAAACATAGGGGTGTTTTTGTAATAGATAAAGCTTCAGGAAGAATATCACATTTTATGAGGACTTCTAAAACACATATTATACAAAATAAATAAAGAGCTTTTGCATCATTCCCGTACCCTGAAGTTACAGCAGAGGTAAATAGACTGAGATTTAAACAGGCTGCAGTGCAAACTGAACAATTGTGAGTGTGTGATTACGTAACATGAGCTGTAGTGTCATTAATGCCTATTTCACACCAATGCAGGTCAACTATCAATCCTAAGCAGTTATTACAAGTGCAAACACAGGCCAACTGGTTAATAATGGTTCTATTCACAAAATGCTGGAGTAACTCAGCAGGTCAGGCAGCATCTCGGGAGAGAAGGAATGGGTGACGTTTCGGGTCGAGACCCTTCTTCAGACTGATGTCGGGGGTGGGACAAAGGAAGGATATAGGTGGAGACAGGAAGATAGAGGGAGATCTGGGAAGGAGGAGGGGAAGGGAGGGACAGAGGAGCTATCTGAAGTTGGAGAAGTCGACGTTCATACCACCAGGCTGCAAACTGCCCAGGCGAAATATGAGGTGCTGCTCCTCCAATTTCCGGCGGGCCTCACTTTGGCACTGGAGGAGGCCCATGACGAAGGGTCTCGACCCGAAACGTCACCCATTCCTTCTCTCCCGAGATACTGCCTGACCTGCTGAGTTACTCCAGCATTTTGTGAATAAATCGATTTGTACCAGCATCTGCAGTTATTTTCTTATACTACTGGTTAATAATGGTGTTCATGCTTCAGTCATCACCTCATATCCCTTAGATCCCTCCCAATCTGAATTTTTCATTTTAGATTTCCACACTAATCACCTCAACCTCACCATAGACTGCCATATTCAGAGAAGAGATTTTTCTAAAAATCCCTTTATTAAAAATGTGATCATGGCCATATTATAATTGTGGCTCCTATTAACAGGCTATTACCACAATAATACCCAACAAAAATAATCAGTAAGACTAGGTAAGCATAAAAATGCAAATTCCGGAATGCAACCACAAATAAAGTCCATAGATTACAGTTGCTGAGGTCTTTGTATCTTCCACAAAAGTCAAATAGCTCTCATCTTACTCAGTTGCAAAAATGACTATCCATGTTTTTCTTCATCTGTCTATTTTGTACATTACATTTCTACCAGAACCATTTATAGTAAGTACCTTAGCTTCAGAACACTCTCTGTACAGAAGTTTATCATGCCCTCTAATCTTGCATGCAATCTTGTGTGTTGCGATCCTTCATTATTAACCTCTTAATGAAATGGAAAGGAGCTGTTCTGAGTGCCTTCCCTTATCCCAGCCCCACATAATATTTTACCAATCCACTTTTCTAAAACATAAACACCTATTTTTTTCAATTCTTTCATCATCTGGACATGCTATATGATAATGGTTGTGGAAAAAAAACACTGCTTCACTGCTATTATTTTACAGGTACTCTTATTTCAGATTTCTAGTTATATTGTCATAACTCAAATCGCATGTACCATGCAGAGAAATTACCCTGAGAAGAGGGTAACAGCCACCACCCTTGTGATGATCTTTGTCGTGGCTATCCCTCGAGGTCGAGGACGATGGTCTACGTTCCGTTGTTTTTATGAACTCTCAGGTGGCTTTGTCCAATCCTGGCTTTGAAAGTTCTTCGCCATTCAGGGCAGGTAATTCCAGATGTCAGATCGGGCTTTGATTGTTGCTGCCTCTCTTTCCGTTAATTTTTCTTTTCTTCTAATTCTGCGCATCTGTTGGCTTTGAAGGTTGCTGTTCCCTTTTGGATGATGGTTCGCCAGAGTTTCCTGTCCTTGGCATTGGTTTTCCAATTGTCAATGTCGATTTCACATTTCTTCATGCTGGCTTTTAAGGCGTCTTTGAATCTCCTCTTTTACGTTTGCCTTCTTTAAGCTGGGAGTAGAAGGTTTGCTTTGGTAGACGCTCGTCTTCCATCCGAACAACATGACCGCTCCATCTTAGTTGGTTCTTGATGATGAAGGCTTCGATGCTTGATGTTTTTGCTTCATTCAGCATGCTGACGTTGGTTCTTCTGTCTTCCCAGCTGATATTTAAGCTGCTTCGAAGACATCGTTGATGGAACTTTTCAAGTGTTTTCAGATGGCGTTGGTATGTTGTCCAGATTTCTGATACATACAGGAGCGTTGGAATCACCACTGCTTTGTACACTAACATTTTGGTGTCTGTTCGGGTGTCACAATTTTGAAATACTCTCGTTCGAAGACGACCAAAAGCTGTTCCAGCACACTTAAGACGATGTTGGATCTCGTCATCAAGGTCTACATTGGAAGAGAGGTGACTTCCAAGCTATGGAAAGTGATCCACATTTTCCAGGGTTGTTTCACCAAGTTGAATTGATGGTTCTTTCCGATTTGTCTCAGTTGGTGATGATTGGTAGATAACCTGAGTCTTCTTGGAGTTGATGGTAAGTCCAAGTTTCGTGTATGCACTGTTGAAGGCAGTCAGGATCTGTTGCAGATGATTTTCTGAGAGAGCTGCAACACAGTTGTCGTCTGCGTATTGGAACTCGATGAGGGAGCTCGTAGATGTCTTAGTCTTGGACATGAGAAGGGCAAGATTGAAAAGTCTGCCATCTGTTCTGTAGACGATTTTGATTCCTGGGGGTATGTTGTCCTTGATGATGTGGCTGGTTGTCGCAATGAAGATGGTGAACAATGTTGGGGCAATCACGCATCCCTGTTTCACTCCTGATCTGATTTGAAATGGCTCCCACTTGCTGTTGCTGGCAATGACTGTGGCAAATATGTCATCGTGGAGGAGTCTCAGGATTCAAATGTACTTTTCAGGACATCCATAGGTGGATAGGACGTCCCATAAGAGTTCCCCTGATACCGAGTCAAAGGCCTTAGTGAGGTTGATGAATGCCATGTACAAAGGTTGCAGTTGCTCACAACATTTTTTTTGTGGATGACGCATTGTGAAGATCTTGTCGGCTGTTCCACGTGATGGTCTGAAATCGGCTTGTGTCTCCGGAAGGATCTTCTCAGCTCAAGGCTTAAGTCAGTTGTTCAAGATGTGGGCGAGGATCTTGCCTGCTATTGCTAACAGGGAAATTCCACGATAGTTTCCATAGTCACCTTTCCTTTTGTCGATGGTAACGATTGCTGTCTCTAAAGTCTCCTGGTACGTCTTCATTTATCCAGATCTTGATGAGAAGTTGATGCAGTTGGTAATGGAGCAGGTTACCTCCAATTTTGTAGAAAATAGACAATAGACAATAGGTGCAGGAGGAGGCCATTCGGCCCTTCGAGCCAGCACCGCCATTCAATGTGCTCATGGCTGATCATTCTCAATCAGTACCCCATTCCTGCCTTCTCCCCATACCCCCTGACTACGCCATCCATAAGAGCTCTATCTAGCTCTCTCTTGAATGCATTCAGAGAATTGGCCTCCACTGCCTTCTGAGGTAGGGAATTCCACAGATTCACAACTCTCTGACTGAAAAAGTTTTTCCTCATCTCAGTTCTAAATGGCCTACCTCTTATTCTTAAACTGTGGCCCCTTGTTCTGGACTCCCCCAACATTGGGAACATGTTTCCTGCCTCTAACGTGTCCAACCCCTTAATAACCTTATACTTTTCGATAAGATCTCCTCTTATCCTTCTAAATTCCAGTGTATACAAGCCTAGTCGCTCCAATCTTTCAACATATGACAGTCCCGCCATTCCGGGAATTAACCTAGTAAACCTACGCTGCACGCCATCAATAGCAAGAATATCCTTCCTCAAATTTGGAGACCAAAACTGCACACAGTACTCCAGGTTAGGTCTCACTAGGGCCCTGTACAACTGCAGAAGGACCTCTTTGCTCCTATACTCAACTCCTCTTGTTATGAAGGCCAACATTCCATTGGCTTTCTTCACTGCCTGCTGTACCTGCATGCTTCCTTTCATTGACTGATGCACTAGGACACTCAGATCTCGTTGTACGTCCCCTTTTCCTAACTTGACACCATTCAGATAATACTCTGCCTTCATATTCTTACCATCAAAGTGGATAACCTCACACTTATCCATATTTAACTGCATCTGCCATGCATCCGCCCACTCACACAACCTGTCCAAGTCACCCTCCAACCTCATAGCATCTTCCCCACAGTTCACACTACCACCCAGCTTTGTATCATCTGCAAATTTGCTAATGGTATTTTTAATCCTTTCATCCAAGTCATTAATGTATATTGTAAATAGCTGCGGTCCCAGCACCGAGCCTTGCGGTACCCCACTAGTTACTGCCTGCCATTCTGAAAGGGACCCATTTATCCCCACTCTTTGCTTTCTGTCTGTCAACCAATTTTTTATCCATGTCAGTACCCTACCTCCAATACCATGTGCTCTAATTTTGCCCATTAATCTACTATGTGAAACCTTGTCAAAGGCTTTCTGAAAGTCAAGGTACACCACATCCACCGGCTCTCCCCAGTCATTTTCCTAGTTACATCCTCAAAGAATTCCAGAAGATTAGTCAAGCATGATTTCCCCTTCGTAAATCCATGCTGACTCGGAACAATCCTGTTACTACTATCATGTTTCCTGCCTCTAACGTGTCCAGCCCCTTAATAATCTTATATGTTTCAATAAGATCCCCTCTCATCCTTCTAAATTCCAGTGTATACAAGCCTAGTCACTCCAGTCTTTCAACATACGACAGTCCCGCCATTCCGGAAATTAACCTAGTGAACCTACGCTGCACGTCCTCAATGGCAAGAATATCCTTCCTCAAATTTGGAGACCAAAACTGCACACAGTACTCCAGGTGCGTCTCACTAGGGCCCTGTACAACTGCAGAAGGACCTCTTTACTCCTGTACTCAACTCCTCTTGTTATGAAGGCCAACATTCCATTGGCTTTCTTCACTGCCTGCTGTACCTGCATGCTTCCTTTCAGTGACTGATGCACTAGGGCACCCAGATCTTGTTGTACGTCCCCTTTTCCTAACTTGACACCATTCAGGTAATAATCTGCCTCCTATTCTTACCACCAAAGTGGATAACCTCACACTTATCCACATTAAACTGCATCTGCCATGCATCCGCCCACTACACAACCTGTCCAAGTCACCCTGCAACCTCATTGCATCTTCCACACAGTTCACACTGCCACCCAGCTTTGTGTCATCTGCAAATTTGCTAATGTTACTTTTAATCCCTTCATCCAAGTCATTAATGTATATTGTAAAAAGCTGCCGTCTTAGCACTGAGCCTTGCGGTACCACACTAATCACCAGGTTGTGTTCAGCACATTTGGTGAGGAGGAGTGTTCCATTGGCGTTGACCTTGCCAACTCCTTCCTTGCTGATTGTTCTGGTCCAGAGCCTATGTTCTTTCACGACTCTGGCATCGAAGTCTCCTAAGAGATTGATCTTGCCATCGTTGGGAACACATGAAAGGACGTCGTCAAGTTGGGCGTAGAAGTTCTCCTTTACTTCATCTTCTGTGTCCAGAGTTGGAGCATAGGTGCTGATGATGGTGGTGTATTGGTTCTTGACGAGCTGGATTCGCAGAGTCATAAGATGTTCATTGATCCCCGGTGGCTGCTCTGTTTGCTTCTGAAGTAGGCTGTTTCGGACGGCAAAAGCCACTCCGTGGATCCTCGGTTGTTCAGGATCAAGACCTTTCCAGAAAAAGGTGTATTGACCCTGTTCTTCCTTTAGTTGCTCTTCTCCAGCTCTGTGGGTCTCACTCAGAGCAACGATGTCAAAGCTGAATTTTTGGAGTTCCCGAGCAACAAAGGCGGTTCTTCTCTCTGGTCGGTCTGAGTTTGGGTTGTCCATCAGAGTTCGTATATTCCAAGTTCCAAGTTTCATAGTTTCGCTTCTTGATGGTTTTCGACCGCATGATGGTGATCCCTCTGGACGCGGCTTTCCAGACAGGACGAGGCGAAGCAGACTATTTTTAGGGCACGTTTTCTAGCCCCTTCCCAGTTCAGGGTGAGCAGAGCGGATCCTAAATTGGTCTGCTCAGAAACTCAGATGGGACTCAGGTGGTTCTTTCCGATTTGTCTCATTGTAAGATTGGATGCTACTTTTCAGTAGTGATACTGTAGCAGATTGCATCAAATAGGAAAGTTCAGATGCATTGAGCAAGAGTACTTAACTATTCTTTGGTGCCTTTAATCTATATATAGGCTGGTGTAACCATATTAGCAATAATACTGTGGAGGATGAATTACTGGTTATGTGTGTTTCATTTAGACCAATATGTTGTTGAGCTTACTCTGGAACATGGGTATGTGCAATGAGTTATAGAGTCATTGAGTCTTACAGCATGGAAACAGGCCTTTTGGCCCAACTTGCCCACACCAGCCAACATGTCCCATCTACACTAGTCCCACCTGCCTGTGTTTGACCCATATCCCTCTAAACCTGTCCTATCCATATACCTGCCTAAATGTTTCTTAAACATTGCGATAGTACCTGCCTCAACCACCTCCTCTGGCAGTTCTTTACATACACTTACCACCCTTTGTGTGAAAATAGGGCCTTCAGAAAAGGGTGACTATAACATAACAGAGATCTTTATTAATAAAAAGTGAAATAGATCAATCCAAAACTTTGTTCACAAATCCAACGAAGGTAATTACAAAGCTGTGAGGATTTACAGCTTTGAATGACTGGGGAGGCTTTGTTGAAACACATGATACTGGTAGTCAAAAGCTAAGATTCTAATACAGGTGTAGGAGCCATTTTGCATTTATTAGCTATTTTAGCATTTTGTATTACTTTGTATCCTGCTATATTATTTTTTAGACATTCAGTGGTTAATACTATGCTTATGTGTATGGTCGGGGAGGAGTCTGTTTGTGAGTATAATTGCTCAGTACTGACGTAATGCTTCAGTGTGTGACAACGAAGAACCTGCTGATATAAGGTTAGCAGGCCGTAGAAGTCAAGCCTGCTAAGATAATAAGATTTTAGCAAGTAACAGGATACAAAGGAGTGTCGGTGAGAAACTAAGTCCTTATGACATACAAACAACCAAGTTAATGACAAGTGATAAGAAACAATAATATGTTTTTATTGCAACTTCAAATAAACGACTAACAAACTGCAATGTCGTTAAGATTTTGTTGTTGTTATTTGAGTCAAGAACCACTGTTCCCATTCCTTCATCAAACGGTAAGCTTAAGGACTTTATAAGGAAGGACTAAAGCTGGCCGCTACAACAGGAATTAAGAAATTGATTTAAAGTACAAAAATAAAGTGGAAAGATAAACCCACAAGGAACATAAGAATTGACTACACTCTCTCGATTACTCATGGTGCCATGTGCTATTGAGGGGAGGAATAGGAGATAAAGCAGATAAATGCATGGCTGAGGAGCATATTGACTGGTTGTATCATGGCGTCGTTCAGCATTCGAGCATCCAGGAACAAAGGAATTACAAAAAGTGGTGAACACTGCCCGGTCCACCACTAGTACTAGTATTGACCTCCCCACCAAAGCAGCCAGCATCATCAAGGACCCACAACACCCTGGCCACACTCTCATTTCATTCCTGCCATCGGGAAGAGGTGTAGGAGTCTGAGAACTTTAACATTCAGGTTCAGGAACAGCTTCTTCCCAACAATCATTAGGGTATTGAAGGATGTTTCCAATAGTGGGATAGTCAAGAACCAGAGGCCATAGTCTCAGAATAAAAGGATGTACCTTTAGAAAGGAGACGAGGAGGAATTTATTTAGTTACAGAGTAGTGAGTCTGTGGAATTCGTTGCCACAGATGACTGTACAGCCCAAGTCAATGATTATTTTTAAGGCAGAAAATGAGACATTTGTGATTAGTGTGCATGGGGTTATAGGGAGAAAGCAGGAGAATGGGGTTGAGAGAAAGATAGATCAGTCACGGTTGAATGGTGGGCTTGATGGGCCGAACAGCCTAATTCTGCTCCAATAACATGAACTTATGACTGGAACCTCAAGGGAGCAATGGACCATGAGTCTTGTGGTATTCAGATCAGCTACAGACATGGAGAGTGAAATGACAGATGGATCGACCAAGCATAATCCGAGCAAGTGTGAGATGGTGCACTTTGGGAGGTCGATTATTAGTTGAACATAAAGGGAAAGTATATAGTTAATAGCAAGACCCATGAGGTACAAGTGCATAGCTCCCTGAAAGTGTTAACTCAAGTCGATCGAGTGGTAAAGAAGGTGAATGGTATTGTTGCCCTCATTGGTTGGGGCATTGAGTACAAGAGTCAGGTAAAAATACGTACTATTTTCTACAAATGAATCCACCTCCACATCTGATGCAATATAATTCCGGGTCCAACCCTTCCCCCACTCCATGCCTCATTAGTTTCAAACCTCCTGAGTAACATGAGCAAACTTCCCTCCAAGGATATTGATCCCCCTCCAGTTTAATTAACACACATATTTAATTGAAAGCAGGATACATACAAAATGCTTGCTATCACTTCATTATCAAAATTTCAGTGGTTTACTGCCTTAGAGCATAACCTAGGGCTTGAATTTGAGAGTGGCTAATGAGTTTTAATCATGCCTAGTTTTTAAAATGGAGCTGGACATTGTATATAATCAGTGGTGGGCACAGTACAGATGATAAGCAATCAAATGAATTTTCAAAGGCGCCTCTGGACTATTTGGTTGATGAGATAGAGAGAATTCCTGTGGTGCCTTAAAGGAAACCCTTAAAGTACACAGTCAACTAGTAATGGAAGATAGTTGCAAAACAAGGACCTTGTCAGGATTGAGGGCAAAACAGGGACATGGATGCAATTCCAATATAATCAAATGACCTCAAGCTATTTAGATCAGCAAAAATATTATCAAATTCATCTTGAATAGCTGTAAATTGTTTTTCATCCATGGGCCCATCCTATATCACCCCGCCACTCAGCAGCACCAACCTCTATTAATCATGGCTTCTATTTCGCATTTATATACCCTTTCATATCCTTACACAATTTCCAATATCAAGCCTTGCACCCAAATGTAAATCTTCTACCTTTTGCCAGTTACTTAACTACTACAAAACATTCCACAGACTCATTGAAAGACATTCACATACGCATCTCATATTTATGAGTTGCATGTCATAAGTCAATGGAGCGAGGACAGTGAGAAAAGGTAACCAAATACCAACTCATGAAGGGCATAGCACAGTTCCACTCCAAATAAGTTGGTGGGGAGCAGGGAACATGTTCCCAATGTTGAGAGAGTCCCGAACCAGGGGCCACAGTTTAACAATAAGGAGTAGGCTATTTAGAACAGAGATGAGGAAAAACTTTTTCACTCAGAGAGTTGTAAATCTGTAGAATTCTCTGCCTCAGAAGGCAGTGGAGGCCAATTTTCTGGATGCTTTCAAGGGAGATTTAGATAGAGCTCAATGATAGCAGAGTCAGAGGGTATGGGGAGAGGGCAAGAAATGATCAGCCATGATCACATTGAATGGTGGTGTTGGCTCGAAGGGCCGAATGGCCTACTCCTACACCTATTATCTATTTGTCTATTGAGAGCAACTAAAATTATCTGATATATTCACATTGGAAAAAAGACAATCATTTTCAAATCTACCCAAAAGCCTGCATGCCATATTAAGGAGCATGGGAGAGTCTAGTTCTTACCTTTTACATAGTATTCTGCTGAGTCTGAATCCCACACTGGGAATGGAATGGATGGATAGCTCCATTTCCTGATTTGAGAGCTAAACCATCACATAGCTCCAGATGGCCAATGTTTCAGATTCTTACTGGAGCAGAAATAGAAGCTGTATTTCACTGTATTTCACAGTGGAAGTTCAGACAGCTGCTGTGAAAGTTCAACTAGTTGTCATGCAAGTGAAGGTTCCTATTGCATGGCTTTGGACACTGGCTTATGAAGTCTGTGATTAGAAGGAACTTGAGGGAATCAACATGTCCTTTGGCAGATTACTAGGAATGCTGTGATGCTGTACAAGGCAATGGTTCATGGAGCATGGGTTGGCTGTCCTCTCTCACAATGCCAGACTCATGAACTCACCACAGACTCTGTCATTGCTTATCAGCCAGCCCAAATTGCCACCACTCATGATAAACAGCACAGACGTAACGCAAGCTTACCAGGCTCATATATACTTGCAAGACAATCTGCCTCCTTCATTGTAAATTGGCAGCATTCCAACAGTCAAACTTGGGCCACTGTGTAAAAAACTTTAGGTAAGCCAGAGGCTTTTGGAAGACAGGCACTGAGGGAATGCACAGTGATTAATTGATTTAAGTTTGTTTATTTTGTCTTGTTTGGATGAATGAACATGAATTAGAATTTTATTTTGTGTGTCTGTCAGAAGCAAGTAAGATAAGGTGAACATAGCCTATGACTAAATAAAAACAAAAGAAAACATTTGAAAATAAAATTATTTGCCCCCAGATGTTTCTAAGGAGCCATCATTTTGAAGTCATGTGATAAACATGGAGTAGTACAGCACAGGAACAGGACCATCAGCCCGCACTGTCTGTGCCACCATGATGCTAAGCTAATCTCCTCTGCCTGCATATTCCTCCAATCCCTATCTATCCACATGCCTATCTAAAAGCCTCTTAAACACCTCTATCATATTTGCTTCCACAAACACACTTGGCAGCATGTTTCAGGCATACACCACTCTGCGTAAAAAAACTTGCCCCATACATTTCCTTACTTAGACAATTACTTTAATACATTGAATGAATGAATGAATGAACTTTATTTCCCAGTCCATCACGGGGCTGATTTTTATCCCACCAGCAAAGAAACACATCACGAAGACAGCTAATATCATCGAAAGCCCAAACCACTTTGGCTATGCTCACCTCTCGCTGCTGTCATTGGGGAGAAGGTACAGGAGGAGCCTGTGAACCATTACCTCCAGGTTCAAGAACAGCTTCTTCCCATCAATCATCAATTTCTTGAACCATCCTGCACAACCCTAATCACAACACCAAACCACTATAGGCTTTGCACTATGGATATTTTTCTATGAGTTCTGTTATTTTGTGCTGAGTTACACCAGCACTTTGTGTCTTTCTTTGTAAGTTCATACTTTCTAATAATAGAGGTATGAGACATTCTGTGGATTGACCTTCATTAATGCTGTCATGATTGGACATCTTTCTGTGGAGGTGAGTATTGTTGTAATTTTTAACTTCCTGGCCACTTGATCATTCCAGATGATCTTCAACGTAGTCAAATTGCCATTCACTGCAGTATCAAAGAGATCAGTGAGGCTCTGTACTCATGAGGAATTACTTCATTTTATTCTTTTAGTAAGGAGAAAGTAGCAACTCAGTCACTGGAATTTATCAATGTGGCTTGCTTTCCTTGCCTATAGGGAGCTATTAAATAATCATTTCATTAATAGAAAGATTTCCACTCATCAAATGTCATGATTATCAGCAATTCCAGAAAAAATCTATATAATGGACAATGTCACGTTTGTAATTTACTAAGGCTAATAAGCCTTGGTCACCCAGAGGTAGGTGGCATTGTCTTATGTTTTCCGAGGCTGTATTTGTCGTTATGGATGAATGTGATGGGGATCTACTTCCATAGATTGTCCTCCATAGCACATTGTCTTGCAATACCTATGACCTGGATGGGCCAACTGTTGGCACTGGTGATTTGAAGGGGTAGTCTTAGATGGCTGCCCGAGCTACTGACATTCTTGTCTGCATGAGGGAGGACACCAATGTCTTGAATATGTAGATAACCTCAGAGGACGGGGGGAACATTATGCTATAATTTGTTGGTACACAGGCCACTTGCCCATAGTTTTCACAGACCCAAGGCTGACCAGACCATCAGAATCTTAGTGACTGGGCCTTGCTGTATTCATTTTCTTCTTGGAGTCACTCTAAGCAGAACTGTACATACTATGAAGAGTGTGAATTGTGGGGATGGTGAGTGGGGTTTGCATGTTTCTGCTCCCGAAGAAGAGACAAATTCATGGTCGCCTATCTCTGCTCATGTACAAACGCAATCTACTTAGGCATGGCATTTCACAGCATAGATATCTGCTGACTGTGGTGTCTTTCTATTCGTGCAAAACAGGTAGCTGCTCACATGAAACATCCCTTTCCTCTTGGAGAACTGTGATCTGCTCATGTGTCAAGTGTGGAATACAATTTGTTCCGAATGGTCTTGCAGCTTAATAAAAACAGCAAACTGCTTATTTGTGACATTTCTCTGCTTGAAGAGATGTTGTCTGATGCTGCACCCTGGTGGTATATTTCTGCTCTTGAAGAGATACAAGCTGCTCGCACATGGCAGAGTTCAGGCCTCAAACTGGATACAGGTGAGACTGCAAGAACGACATCATATGGCCTCCAACAATGCTTCCGGAACTAATTTGAATGTTGTGTCTGTGTTGTCATCGTGCATCTGCTGATATAGGTTTACCTCCTCCCTCGATTCCATCCAGGGTCCACAACAGTTGTCAGAACCACTGGATGGTAGTCATTAAGAAATGCTACCTTGCTTTTTTTTGGTACTATAATGATAGTGGTCTTCTGAGAATATGTTGGAACCTCAGAGTGGAGGAGGGAGAGTTGGAGTTGGGATGCTTTCATCCTGAAGCATTGGTTACAACGGGATGATTAAATCATTCAATTACTGTACATAAGATAAGGTATAATATGGCCTGAAACCATAAAGACAAGTTAATTGTCAGCAAAAGTTGAATAGATCTTGATACAGAGATCAATGAGCAGGCAAACCTGATGCATGTGAATAAAAATATGGTGGTTTGAAAATGTTCATTTTTCAAATACATTTGCTTAAGTAAAGCATGATGCGATTGATCTAAAATGTAACCATATATGAAACGAAGCATTTTAGGAATAGAAGCAGGAGTAGACCGCAATGTCCCTTCCAGTAAGATCATGCCAAATAGTATAGTAGTAGTAGTATAGTATAGAACTTTATTGTCATTCGGTACAAGTACCGAACGAAATTACAGCAGTCACAAAACACAACAAAAAAAAGAAAAAAGTACACAGGACACACGACCCCAACACAAACATCCATCACAGTGAGTCCAAACACCCCCTCACTGTGATGGAAGGCAACAAAACTTCCACTCTCTTCCCCCCACGCCCACGGATAGGCAGCTCGACCCGTACCGAGGCGACCGGCACGCACAGCCCTCGCAAGGGGATGGAAGGTCCAGCGGCCGAGCCGCACCGGGCACTGAAACGTCCCGCGGCCGAGCCGCGCCGGCGATGTTAAGTCCAGCGGCCGAGCCGCACCGGGCGATGGAAGGCCCCACGGCCGAGCTGCCCCGGGTGCTGCCAAGTCCCGCGGCCGAGCCGCGCCGGCGATGTTAAGTCCAGTGGCCGAGCCACGCCGGGCAATGGAAGGCCCCGCGGCCGCGCCGGGCCCTGAACCGTTCCGTGGCCGAGCCGCGCCGGGCGATGGAAGGCCCTGCGGCCGAGCCGCACCGAGCGCTGAGACGTCTCGCGGCCGTACCGGGCGATGGAAGGCCCCGCGGCCGAGCCGCGCCGGGCACTGTTAGGTCCCGCGGCCGAGCTGCGCCGGCGATGCTAAGTCCAGCGGCTGAGCCACGCCGGGCGATGGAAGGCCCCGCGGGCGATGAAAGGCCCCGCGGCCAAGCTGCGCCCCGGGGAAGAGACCTAATAAAAGAAAGGTTTCCCCCACCCCACCCCCCCCACACATACACATCCAAAAACAGAAACAAAAGCCAACCCAACACCGACACACAAACAAAAAAAAGGAAAAAGTACAGACAGACTGCCAGAGAGCCGCAGCCGTTAGGCGCAGCCACATTCAAGTTTCCCTGATCTTCAATTCTCTTGATGTCCCGAAAAAAGGTATCACAGCAGGGAGGTGCCATATGCCCCTTGAGCCTGCTCCTCCATTCAATAAGATTAAGGCTGATCTCTGCCTAAGATGGCTTCTGATATTTTTCATTGCTGTGTATACCAATGCGGTAAAGGACTTTAGAACAGATTTCTTTTCAAATAATCTTCTCAGTTGGAAATCAAAACTAATCCGTTTTAAAAGTCAAAAAGTTTAGAAAGGCAAATCCTGAATTCTTGCTCTGGACCATCCTGATGGTTTCTGATAACTTGCTGCTGTTAACAGCTGATGAACTATAAAGGGCCTGTCCCACTTAGGCGATTTTTTAGGCGACTGCCGGTGACTGTCATAGTCATAGAAGGTCACCAAAAAACTGGCGACTGGACCCCCCTACAACAATGTCTACGACAAGCTACAACAACCTGCCACCTAGATGACGTCAAGCTACGGCAAGCTACCGACAACGCAATCGTCGCAAGTAGGACATCCACCTACGACAACCTACGACCACACAGGCGACAATCTATGACAACCGAAGTCAACCTACGTCCACCCGTGACAAGCAACGACGATGTCGGCAACAACTGAAGACCACTGAAGATGATTCACATAATTTTGGCCTCCGGTTTTGATGCCAGTACCTGTCGCCGGTTGATGTAGGTAGTCAATACAATACAATACAATATATCTTTATTGTCATTGTACAGGGGTACAACGAGATTGGGAATGCGCCTCCCAAACGATGCAATAAATTAGTTAGCTAGTCAGTATTAATTTAAATTTAAACAACCCAATGAAACAAATTAGAACAGTTTTAAAACAGAATAAAGTGCAAGTAGATCTGTGCCGGTTCACTGTGCGATGTGACCATACGGCTCAGCAGGACCGGTTCATAGCAGCTATGGCCCTGGGGATGAAGCTGTTCCTGAGTCTGGAGGTGCGGGCGTAGAAGGCCTTGTATCGTCTGCCCGATGGTAGAAGTTCGAACAGACTGTTGCAGGGGTGTGAAGAGTCTTTGTGGATGCTGGTGGCTTTTCTGAGGCATCGTGTGTTGTAGATGCCCTCCAAGTCTGGTAGCTATGTTCCGATAGTCCTCTGAGCTCTATAGACTACCCGCTGAAGAGCTTTCCTCTCTGCCTCTGTGCAGCTGAGATACCACACAGGGATGCCATGTGTTAGGATGCTCTCTATGGTGCAGCGGTAGAAGGTCGTCAGCAGCTGTTGGGGTAGACCAGACTTTTTAAGTGTTCTTAGGTAGAAAAGTCATTGCTGTGCCTTCTTGGCCAGCGCAACAGTGTTAGTGGACCATGTTAGGTCCTCCGAGATGTGAGTGCCCAGAAACTTGAAGCTGGACACTCTCTCCACACTGTCCCCGTTGATAGAGATCGGGGCATATTCCCCGTTGTATGACCTACGGAAGTTGATGATCAGCTCCTTGGTCTTGGTGGTATTTAGGGACAGGTTGTTGACTGAGCACCAGTCCGCCAGGTTCTGCACCTCCGCTCTGTAGTTTGTTTCATCACTATTGGTGATCAGCCCGATCGCCGTTGTGTCGTCTGCAAACTTGACAATGGTGCTGGTGTCGAATGCAGGAACACAGTCGTGTGTGAATAGGGAGTAGAGTATGGGGCTCAGAACACAGCCCTGTGGTGTGCCGGTACTCAGGGTGATAGTGGAGGACAGGTGCGGGCCCATTCTCACTGCCTGCGGTCGCTCCAGCAGGAAGTCCAAGATCCAGTCGCATAACGACGAGCTGAGGCCTAGCTGGTGGAGTTTGGTGATGAGCTTTTTTTTAAAAAAAAAAAATTTTTTAATCAAAAATATTTATTCAAATATTAAAATAATATATACAATACAATAAACCAAAACAGAACCCACCACCAGAGTATTATACAAACAAATATACCTATTGAAACTATTATACAATTATATTACAATCCCCATCCAGGATACATCCAATCCCCTGCGGTGCCCAGCGGTCCCGGAAATCCTCCAGGGTGCCCGTGGACAGCGCGTAGTCCCTCTCCAACACCACCCTGGCACGGACGTAACCCCGGAAAAGGGGCAGGCAGCTGGCTCGGGCAGAGCCCTCTTCCGCCTGGCGCCATGAGTCGCGGATGGCCAGCTTGGCCTGGCCCAGGAGCAACCCAACAAGGACATCTTCGGCCCTACCCTCTCCCCTACGCACAGGGTGTCCAAAGATGAGGATGGTGGGTGAAAAATGCAGGCAAAAAGCAAGGAGCAGCCCCTTTAGATATTGGAACAGGGGCTGCAACCTCACACACTGCATGTACACGTGGTACACAGACTCTTCCAACCCACAAAAGTAGCAGGCGGCTGGCGAGTCTGTGAACCGCGCGAGGAACAGGTTGCAGGGGACTCCTCGGTGCAATATCTTCCACCCCAGGTCCCCGATGGAGAGGGGCAGAATCCCTGCGTAGAGGGACCCCCACCGCAGGGTCGCCTCGCGACCGGAAGGCAACACCGACAGCCACTTAGTGTCCGGACGTTGGACCAGGGCGAGGAAGTGCAGGGTGTGGAGGAGGAGCCCGTACAGGACACGCCTCCCTGCGTCTCGGAGAGAGATGAAGGGTGTCGAGGAAATGCGACTCATGTTGTGTGGGACCGGCTCCCGGGAAGGATTACGGTGCCTCGGTCCGACGAGTACTTCCGGCTGAGCGGGGGTTTGCTCAGCCGCAGGTGCTCCACACATTTGAGCCTCTCCGACACCCAGCGGGGCAGGACAAGGGCCGGTTGCTCTCACGCCTGGGCCGCCGCCCTCCGTCAGCGGAGGGGGGGCCCGGTCGACAGCAACCAGGTTCCAGACTCTCAGCAAGTCCCGGTAGAAGCCGGGCATCCCCAGCAGGATAGCACGGCTGACGCCCACCATCGGGATCCGCGTCCCTGCTTGAAGGCAGCGGCCCCGTTGGAAAAAGTGCGTCGCCAGCACGTGCCACCTGGGAGGACGCTCCGAGTACAGGTATCTCTGCAGAGTCCTGAGGCGGAGAGCCGCCAACTGGGTGCGGATGCACACCAGCGACTGCCCGCCCTCCTCAATCGGGAGACTCAGGACCGCTGCAGAGACCCAGTGCTTTCCGTTGCCCCAGAAGAAGTCCACCAACTTCTTCTGGATGATCCCAGCAAAAGTGGCTGATGGGACCAATGTGGTCAATCTGTACCAGAGCAGGGAAGCCACGAGTTGGTTAATGACCAACACCCTGCCCCGGTAGGAAAGCACGCTGAGGAGACCTGACCAGCGCCCAAGCCGGGCGACGACTTTCAACTCCAGCTCCTGCCAGTTCGCCAGCCAGGTCTCCGCGACGGGACTCAGGTAGACTCCCAAGTAAAGGAGGCGCGTGGTGCTCCACGTGAAAAACCGCATCTCCTCAGGGAGGGAGTCCATCTGCCATGGACCCACCAAGAGTCCAGAACATTTCCCCCAATTGATCCTTGCAGAGGAGGCGGCCGAGAAGACTCGTTGGCACTCGCGCATCCTCTGCAGATCAGCGGGGTCAGTGACCATGAGGAGCACGTCATCGGCATAGACTGAGAGGACCACCTCCATATCTGGCTCGCGTAGAACCAAGCCCATCAACCTCCTCCGAAGCAGACTAAGGAATGGCTCCACGCAGATGGCGTACAGTTGGCCTGACATGGGGCAGCCCTGACGTACTCCTCTGCGGAAGGGAATGGGGGCCGTCAAGGATCCGTTGACCTTGACGAGGCACTCCGCAGTGGTGTATAGAAGTCGGATCCGGGCCACAAAGTGCGGTCCGAACCCAAACGCCCGCAGAGTCCTCACCAGATACTCGTGATCCACCCTGTCGAAAGCCTTCTCCTGGTCAAGGGAGAGAAAGGCAGTGGGTACACCGGTCTCCTGAGCCAGGTAGACCAGGTCCCGGACCAGATGGATATTGTCCTGGATGGACCGGCCCGGGACTGTGTAAGACTGGTCAGGGTGGATCACTTGGGCCAGCACTGGGCCCAGACGGTTGGCCATTGCCTTAGCAAAGACCTTGTAATCGGTACAGAGGAGGGAGACCGGGCGCCAGTTCTTTAGTAGGCGGAGATCACCCTTCTTGGGCAGAAGGACCACTACAGCCCTCCGCCAAGACAGGGGCATCTCCCCGGTCGCCAGGCTCTCCCTCAGGACCATGGTGTAGTCCTCCCCCAGGGTCCCCCAGAAAGTGCGGAGGAACTCTGCTGTCAGGCCGTCCAGGCCAGGGGATTTGCCCCTTTGAATCTGATGGAGGGCCGCGGTCAGTTCGTCTAGTGTCAGGGGGGCGTCCAGACGCTCGGCACCCTCCGGGCCGACCGTGGTTAGACCTTCCCACAGATCACTGCACTCGTCCACGCCGGAGCTATCCGGTGAAAACAAGGTCCCATAAAAGGAACGAACCGCCGCGTTGATGTCTTCTGGTTCGGTGACGGGGGAGTCATCGTCAGCGAGCAGCTCCACTAACTGCTGACGGACTCCCCGCCACTTCTCCAGCGAGTAGAAGGGTGAACCGTGGTCCAAATCGTGGAGCATTTGGATCCGCGACCTCACATACGCGCCTCGGGATTGCTGTAACTGCAGCTCCTTCAGCGCGTCCTTCTTCTCCTGGTATTTCCTCCAGAGGGTCGGGTCCCCACCGGTCTGACTTAGACGCGAATCCAAATCGAGCAGCTCACTCCCGAGCTGTCTGACCTTGGAATCGCGTCTCTTGGTAGACCCCCTAGTGTACTCCTGACAGAAACGCCGGATGTTGGCCTTGCCCACGTCCCACCATAGCCGCAGGGAGTGAAATCCTCCCCTCTTCCCCTTCCAAGTGGTCCAGAACCTCACAAACGAGACCCGGAAACGGCGATCCTCCAGGAGCCGGTTGTTAAAGTGCCAGTACGCGGACCCTCCCCTCGTGCGCAGCGGGGTAAACTCCGCCCACACCAGGTGGTGGTCCGAGCAAGGCATCGGCCGCATGGAGGCCTCCGAGACGCGGGAGACGTACGCCCGAGAAATGTACAGGCGGTCAATGCGAGAACCACCCCCCTCTGACCTCCTGGAGAAGGCATTGGAGTCGGAGTGGAGGTTCCTCCAGGTGTCTACCAAGTCAAAGGAGCCCACGAGCTCCTTCAACTTCTTCACCGACTCCTGGCCGCGCTGGATACCGGAACGGTCTCCTTCCTCGAGGGTACAGTTGAAATCTCCCCCGAGGATCACGCAGTCGCCAGGGTCGATGGAGCTCAAAAGGGTAGACACCTCCCGGAACAGGCACGTCTGCAACACGGCGGGCTTGGGGGCGTACACGTTGACAAAATGCAACGGCACGCCATCCAGGCGCACGGCCAGGTGAAGCAAGCGGCCTGGCACCAATTCCTGGACCTTTAGGATTTCTGGCCGGAAATTCGGGGCCAGCAAAATGGCCACCCCACTGGAAATGGAGCTGAGGTGGCTCATGAAGACCTCACCACTCCACTCCAGGAGCCAGGTGGACTCGTCTCCTGGGATGGTGTGGGTTTCCTGCAGGAAGCTCACCGCATATTTCCCATCCCTCAGGGTTGAGAGATGGTTAAACCTGCGGAGAGGCCCCCTGCTGCCATTTATGTTATAACTGGCTATGGTGATCGCCATGTCAGGAGTACACTAGATCCCCTCACCAGTCCCCTGGTCACTGACAGCAGAGTCGCCTTTGCCGCTACGGACCCTAGATGGATTGGCAGTGCGTTTCACCTTCCGGATCTTGGCAACAAGGGACGCTCTACTGGTCCCTCTACCCTCAGCAGGAACGACGCTACTCTGGGCCTCGGCGTCCTTTTCCAGGTCGTCCAAGAAAGACCTAAGCTGACGCCGGTCGTTCCCCTTCACCCCCATCCCTCCCTTCACCCCCGTCCCTCCCTTCACCCCCGTCCCTCCCTTTCCCCTCCCCTTCCTTCTGAGGATGAGGTTCAGGGAGCTGGTGACCCCTTGTAAGTTCGGCCACCGGAGGGAGGCCAGTTTGGGCCGATGTTGGGCTCCTTCGGTGGCCGCGATGAACTCGCGGATCTCCTCCACTGGAATGAGAGGAGTGGCGTCGGGGGCAGCGAGAACATCCATTGACTCATTGCCCGATGAGTCCACTTCCACCCCCCCACTGCAGATGGAGTCACCATTCCCATCCTTGGACACACCTTCTGTGCTTGAGACTCCCGCCCCACTCTGCGCAGCGGTTGCCTCTTCTCCACCCTCTGGTCTCACCTCCACCTCAGTCCCCACCGTGGGGCCAGTGGCAGAGGGGCCTTCCTCGGGTGTACCTGGGCAGTCAAGACCATTGACAGTGGGGTCTATCCCTCCACCAGTTGGGCCCAGAGTGGACTCTGGTGCCCCAGACTCAGGGAGTCCCTCTGGAGCCAGGTCCTGCAGGAGAGAAGGGCTAGTTTCCCCTTCCCCCTCCCCGCCTACTATCCCTAACTCCACAGGCTTGTTCTGCACCTCGTCCTGGGTGGGTTGCTCCTGGGCTTCCTCGGGTGCATGAATCGGGATTCCCTCCCCAACAGGAATCTCTCCCTGCTCCATTACACCCGAGTGGTCCCCATCACCACCCTCCCCAGAAACCCCTTCAGAGCATGGAACCGGGGCCTGAACCAGAGGGCAGGAGTCATCCTCCACCACAGCACTCCCCGCCCCACTGGAAGATTCCCCTATGTCCCCCTTCTGCTCCTCCCTGGAGAGATTCCTCCTTCTTTTTTTCGAAGGGGAGGAGCTCACAGACTCTGGGGTCACCTGAGCAACCCTAGTCTGCGGCTCCCCCTCCTCCCGCCCAATCCTCTCCGCCCCTGGCTGGATTATGGGGCTTGCGGACTCCCTAACGGGAGGTGACGGGATGGGTGGCGAGATCTTATCCCCTGGGGGTTTGTTCCCCAGGTGCCTTATCTTCTTCGTCACCTTGCCCCCCTTCTTTTGACCCTCCCCATCCCCAGGGTTCCCTGACTCAACTACAGGGGGAGTGGGAGTGGGGGGGGGAGGGGGGTTAGTGGCACCGGAGGCGGAGGCCTCCGCCCGGGATTTGGGGCAATTCCTCCGAATATGCCCCACTTCCTTGCAGGCGTGGCACCTCGGGCGGTCCGATGTCCAGAAGATGGTGAAGTCTCGCCCATCCTGCTGGACACAGAAGCGCCCGTCGACCACCTCCTCCCGGTCCAGCAACATTGTCAACTGGCGCCGGAGGGAGAGAACGTGCTGCAAGTCCTTCCTGCGGAACCCCATGGGTATTGGGGTGATGTCGGTGAGGATCTTCCCCAGGGTGTGAAGGTGGGGAAGGAGGGCCTCTTTCTTGATGCAGGGCGGGACGTTGGATAGGACCACCCGCTGCGCGGTGGACCCCAGGGGCTCGACCTGTAAGAAAAGTCCACCCACTGTGACCCCTTTACATACAGTCGCGTTCACCCCCTCAACGGACTCCAGAAAGAACACGCCCTTCCCAAACATTTTACCCACATACACAATGCCTGCAGGCTTGGCTGCCACTGCCACAGCAGCCGCGTAGTCCTCCAGGTTCATTTGGGGGGGCATGTAGCACCTGACCCCATGTTCAAAGGGTAGGTTCCTCATGGGGAACCGGGCCCCCAGAGGAGCAGCCGAAGCAGCTGAAGCAGACGCCTTAGCATAACTCCCCGAAGGCCCCGATCCTCCAGAACGCTGACCCTGCATGGTATCAGGCACTACAGTGAAACAAAAAACACTGATACACAAAGACAAAGACAATCCAAAAGGCACGGGGCCAAGTCCAAACACACAAACAAGTGTAGAACAGTTCAAGGGAGGGAGGCGAGTGGTGTTGCCTCGAACGTCAATAATGGCGGCTCCCACTAAAAGCTGCTGCGTCACGGCCTCTTGGCCCGGGTATCTCGGCTCTCCTGCGTTCCCTGGTGAGCTGCAGACTTTCTCAAGCAATCCCTGCTGGTCTTCGCTGCTCCTGCAGCAACGAAAGGGATTCACCTGCAGTCTGTTATTGTTGGAAGCATGTCTCTGATAGAGAGGAGGCTCCTTCAGCTCCAGGTCTCAAGGCCGCAGAAGAAGGTCGAGGGTGTAGAAAACTCCCACACCGCACGAAAACCAGACCGGTCCGGTCAGTAGCGACGAGGCATTAGGGGGGGGGGGGGGGGTTGTTCTGGACGCAGGTGTATCAGTCCAGACAGGTTTTTCTCCCCGTTTTTGTGCGCCACAGTTTCCTGGCAGGTTGCCAGCCTCAGTAGTGGGAGCTGAGCAGTCAGTTGATAACACCGCTTGCAGCCCCAAAACACACAGAAACCTTTTTTAAAAGATTTCTGTAGCGTCGCAGCGATACCCAAAGATGTTTAGAGTACTGCTGTACCTCCTCCGAATTCCAAAAAATGTTTAGAACTCACTCGTTCGAGTGATTGAAACAGAGCTACGTAGCACCACACCTGAGCTTGGTGGGGATGACCGTGTTGAAGGCAGAGCAATAGTCAATGAATAGCATCCTCACGTACGTGCCCTGTCTCTCCAGGTGGGTCAGGACAGTGTGAAGAGCCAGAGAGATGGCGTCCTCTGTGGATCTGTTGGCCCTGTATGCAAATTGATGCGGGTCCAGTGAGGCAGGGATGCTGGATTTGATATGTGGGAGGACCAGCCTTTCAAAGCACTTCATGATTATAGGAGTTAGGGCAACCGGATGGTAGTTGTTCAGGTTGGTGATCTTTGCTTTTTTCGGCACCGGCACTATGGTAGCCGACTTCAGGCACTAAAGATCCTGGTGAATATCTCAGCCAACTGTTCAGCACAGTCCCTAAGTACCCTTCCTTGAACTCCATCCGGGCCTGCAGCCTTGCGTGGGTTGACCCTTTGCAGAGCGCGTTGTACTTCCTGAGTGCTCAGTTGCAAGACCAGTCCCTCTGCCTCGGCTGGGGTTCTTCCACTCAAGGTGGTGTTGCCAGTTTCGAAGCGGGCAAAGAAGGTGTTTAGCTCGTTGGTTAGTGTGATATCGCTGTGGGGGCAGGCAGGGCTGCTTTTGTAGCCAGTGATATCCCTGACACCCTGCCACATGCTTCTGGTGTCCGTAGTATTGAAGTGGTCTTCCACCCGTTGCCTGTGGGTGTCTTTGGCCATTTTTATACCTTTGTTCAGGTTTGACCTGGCAACACTGTATGCTGAAGTGTCACCAGATTTAAAGGCATTGTTGCGTGCCCTCAACAGATTCTGTACCTCCTTATTCATCCAAGGTTTCCGGTTTGGGAACATCTTTATTTTGTTGTCCACCGTGACATTCTCCACACAGCAGTTGATGTAGGAGAGCACAGTGGATGTGTACTCCTCCAAGTCTACCTCAGAACCACAGGTCGCCTGTTGTGCAAACAGGTCCCAGTCGGTGCGATCAAAGCAGTCCTGGAGTTGTAGGGTGGCGTCCTCGTACCATATTTTGACCGTCTTAATTGCAGGTTTGGTCTTGCGGGTGAGGGGTTTGTATGCGGACAGTAGAAACAGTGAGAGGTGATCGGATTGTCCCAGGGGTGGGCAGGGGAGAGCTCTGTATGCGTCCTTTATGTTGGTGTACACTTTATCCAGTGTGTTTGATCCCCTGGTAGGGCACTGCACGTGCTGGTGAACTTTGCGGAGCGCAGCTCGTAGGTCGACCTGATTAAAGTCCCCGGCAACAATGAAGGCGCCGTCGGGGTGGGCATCCTGCTGCTTGCTGATGGCCGAGTGCAGCTGTGCTAGCGCTAGGTTAGCATTAGCCTGTGGGGGAATGTATGCGGCCATGATGATGACCACAGTAAACGCCCGAGGCAGATAGAACGGCCTACATTTAAGCAGTAGGTACTCCAGGTCTGGGGAACAGTAGCTCTCTATTGCAGTGTGGTTGGTGCACCAGTCATTGTTAATGTAGATACAGAGCCTACCGCCCTTGCTCTTACTGGAGTCCTTTGTTCTATCGGCCCGATGTAGTGACAGGTTCGTTAACTCCACAGCCTCGTCGGGAACCAGCGCGTTGAGCCACGTCTCCGTGAAGATCAGCGCGCGCCATTCTTTCAGGGATCGCTGGGTGTTGATTCATAGCCTTACCTCATCCAGCTTGTTGGAGAGTGACCGGACATTTGCGAGAAAGACGCTTGGTAGAGATGGTCTTTGTGGGGCCCTCCGTAGCCTGGCCTGCACCTCCGCTCTCCCTCCATGTTTTTGCTTCCTTTCCCTGCGCTGACTCCGTCTCCATCCCTCCGGTGTGGTGATCCAGGGGGCTGTTCTGCTTAGCTCTGTCGGAATTCACCGACGTCAGCACCGGCGACAACCTACGTCACCTAGCGACAACCTACGACAGCACCTACGTCAGGAGATGTCAAGCTACGCTCATTGGCGTCAAACCCACTGTTGCCAAATAAATGTCAACATACTGAAAATCCAGCAGTGACTAGAAAGACGTTATGACTCTTTGGAGACTACTCACGACCATACAGGCGACACCCCGACCATGTGGCAACAGTCTAATCGCCTGTAGTCGCCTAAAAAATCGCCTAAGTGGGACAGGCCCTTAAATATCTCTGATCAGAGGTACTTAAAACTATATCAAAAGAATTAAAATCATTTAAAGTTAAACATTGTTCAAATGGTATAATAGATTTATTTGAAAATATATTTATGTCATATAAAATAATTAAAAATCATTTTAACCTTCTAATCAAGTTCAGCAATCCCATTCAAATGAACAGAGCCATTCTGCCATGTCAGTGACATCTATCTATCTATCTATATATATATATATAGATATATATATATAATATATATTATCTATATATTACCAAAACTCTCTGGTCGTTTGTGGATGAAAATAGTTTGGGGCTTCACACAGCCAAAACGGTACACGAAAGCGCAACAAATTTAGGCCCACCTTATTCACCATTCCCCTGTGGATGGAATAAACCCACTTTTGTTACTTTTTAAAAACAATTTACCTTATAAACTTTAATAAATGCGCTCCCCCCCCCGGAGGAGCAGTGGGAGGACCGACGCCCGCCCCAGCATGCCCCGCCACCTGACCTTCCTCCCATGGTGCAGCGCCCGGCAGAGGCGGCAGCACAGGGTCGAACAAGATGGCCGACCCCGCCACTCCCCGCCGATTGCAGCCGAGCAGCAGAAGAAATGGGGCCGAGGTCAGTGCCTTCTCCCTGTCCAATCTCGCCCACCCACGGCCCTGGGAGACACTCCCCGCCCGCCAATGGGTCCATGCCGTCGCCACCATTTCCCGCCGATCGCAGCCGAGCTGCAGGAGACGCTTCAGCTCCGCAGGAGAAATGGGGCAGAGGTTAGTGCTTGCCCGCCCACTCCCTGCCCGGTCTAACAAGATGGCAGGTCGCCTCCGATCAGCGATAGACACATGGGGCACGGGTAAGTGGCTTTCGCCGCCAACAGTTCCACGGATCGGTAGGCCCGTTTATGTTGAGAGGGGATGGGGTGGGTGAGGGGGGGTGATGGGGTTGGGGTGGGGGGTTGGGGTGAGGTTGGGGTGGGGGGGAGGGGGCCAGTGGAGGGGGAGAGGGGCTGATGGGGTGGATGGGTGGGTAGGGCTGGGATTTGGGGTGGGGGGGAGGGGGTAGTAGGGGAGGGGAAGGGTGGGAGGGGAGGGGGGAGCGGGGGTGGGGCGAGTGGGGGCGTGGGGGGAGGGGCGGAGGGAGGGGTGGGGGGAGGGAAGGGGGGAGGAGAGGGTGCTGCCCCAATGCAGGAAAGGTTTGGGCCCAACAGGTCCACTTGGTCTAGCATATTACTAAAACTCTATGTTTGTTTGTGTGTTAATATATTTCTGTCCTGGACACAGCCAAAATGGTACACAATAGCGCTGTGTACCGTTAGTAAGGTCCACCTTACTCAGCATTGTCCTGCGTTTCAAATAAATGTTATATATATTTTTTAATCACTTTTTAATCTTTCAAAATCACTTTTTTAAAGTTTAAAAAACCACTTTTCTCTCCCTTTAGCTGTCACCCGCATATGACGTCACAATGGGACGTCCGAGTCCGCGCATGTTCAGTTGGGACCAGTTGCCGTAACCCGCGTACGACGTCACAATAGGAACCCAACGGCCATGCCCGCGCCTGCGCAGTTGGGGACCGTTGATATGATCAAGGTTAGCCAGTTCAGTTCCGGCACATGCGCAGTTGGGGAGGGTTGCGATTTTGTTCTCAGCTTTGGCTCATGCGCAGTTGGGGAAGGTTGCCATTTTGTGCTCAGCTCAGCTCCATGTCAGGTCCTGATCGGCTCCTGCTGCTCTCTCCCATGTGTAATCCATTGATTGGCTCAGACCTCCGACACGTGCGCAGTTGCGAGATTGGGCCGGGTCCCACATTGCGCGTCATGATTGGCTCCAGCCACTACCCCCCACGAGGAGTCCATTGATGCAGCTCGACACCCGATTGGTCTGCGTCCCAACTGGGGGGAGCGCCGAAGCCGCTCTTATTTGTCCGACTCAAAGCTCCTGCTGCTGCTGAGCTGTCCAGTCCCTGCACACACACACACACACACTGCAGCCACTCTTCTTCTTCTCCTCCTCCTCCCGCTCCGACATCTTGTGCTCGCCGCCGCGCTGACCGCCGGGAGGTGTAGTCGCTGATTCCGCCCGGCCACAACTTCTAAAATCCCTTTAAATCTTTATCTATATTCAGCAAATATATCCACACTGAAAAAATACACTTTAAATCCCTTCGTAAAAAACACACTGATTGTGTGGCATGAAGTGTTAAATTATCTGGTGGAAAATCCTCCTCTATCCCAATTTACACCAATCTGGGGAAATAGAAACTTTACTCCAGGCACTATTGACTTGGGTTTTAAGATATAGGCGGACAAGGGTATAAGTAAAATCTCAGATTTATATAATAATGATATTCTTTTAAGTTTCAATGAAGTAAAACAAAAATTCGGACTTGACTCAAATCTTTTTTAAAGTATCTCCAGATTAGAAACTTCATAACAAAGACGCAAAACTCATTAGGTCTGCCAACTCAAAAGTCTTTAGAAAAGGTGGCTTTAAACCATCATGAGGCAGGTGGCCAAATCTCACGGTTTTACCAAATTATTCTAGCTACAGCAAAGGAATCTTCAGGAGATAAAAGGCTTGCGTGGTGTTCAGATCTTGATGAAGAAATTACTGTAGAAGAATGGCAGGATATATGTTTACAGTCTCAAGTCCAAACAATAAATACGCGGTTCAAATTACTCCAGTACAAATGGATAATGAGACTATATATTACTCCTGTTTTACTGCATCGCATTACACCTGTTCTGTGTATCAAATGTGATGTACATAAGGGTAGCTTGTTTCATTGCCTTTGGGAATGCCCCACCATCCAAGAGTACTGGAGGGAGATAATAACAATATTATCTATTGCCACAAAAGAGAAGCTTCCACTATGTCCTAAACTTTGTATTTTCGGGTGTTTCCCAGCAAGCTGTAAACTGAACAATACAGATAAGAAGATGCTTATATTTTGTCTGCTTGAAGCTAAACATAAAATTGCTTTGTCATGGAAATCAGTTTATAGACCAAACTTACTAATAAAGAAGCCCACTGTTTGTTGACTGTACCAAACATCTTGAGAGACTTTCAAGAAGGATATTTGCATAATCCTGGACATAACCTGTATTCTCTTGGGCAGGCAGAACAATGCACCAAGAACATTAACATACATTTGGAAGAGTAATTATGCATATGCTCCACATCAAAGTGATGCACATTAACTTTAATTAACCATAGCTGCTGGTGCCAAGCATCCTGCAAAGAGAAACATGCATCTCCAATCTGGAATGTTTATCTGACTGAAAAAATGTTATCCCTTTTAATTATACAATAGTAAAAATAGAAAAAAGAGCATGGCAATGGTAAGAACATAATTTTATAAATAAGAGTGACCAACTGAGATAAACACAGACACAAACCATTTAACAGTATAAAACAAGGATTAGATACTTGTTTATCTTACTCGCCTATTACTTCCAGATTTCCACTGGTGTTGACAGCTTGGGTTTGGTCCAATCCCCATAATATTTTAGGTTGGTGAGACTTAGTTCCTGGAAAGTTTCCATCTCCCATTAATTTTAATGTGTTGCTTTTACAGGGCGGTACGGTGGCGCAGCAGTAGAGTTGCTGCCATACAGTGGCAGAGACTCGGGTTCGATCCTGACTACAGTAAAATGAAATTAAAAAATAACACCTTCATGGAAATGTCTACCCCCATGCTTTCCCTTAGGGACACCTTTCCAATTTTGTTTGTCGGGCCTAGTTTTTCGGTAGAGTGCCCTCTTCTCTGTTGAAGCACACTGGTGGAAAGCTACATCCTTTTATAGCTTTGAAAAAAGATGATTATGATGGATGACTATGAGCCTCTACATTCCTGGGTAAGTGGTCTATCAATTGAACTGTCTGTACAGACTTTGCATGTTCTCCCTGTAACGTGTGGGTTTTCTCCGGGATCTTCTGTTTCCCCCCCTACTCCAGATACGTACAGGTTTGTAAATTAATTGGCGTGGTATAATTGTAAATTGTCCCTAGTATGTGTAGGATAGTGTTAGTGTGCGGGGATCGCTGGTCGGTGTGGACTCGATGGGCCGAAGGTCCTGTTCTTGCCCTGCATCTCTAAACAAAAAAATTAACTAATACACGGTTACCATAATTAAAATGGGGTGGGTTGGTAGAGTGGAGGTAGAGTTTAAAGGGTCAGCAAACTAACCTTATAAGTGAGCTCATGGAATTTATTTCTACATTGCGAATAGTGGATGACTCTCTCTTTATGGCATTTCTCTGGCCAACTGAGCCTGTACCTCACCTTCCCTGCTCTAGATGCCTTCTTAATATCCCTGGTGCAATTTACATTCCTCCACCTCTCCACTATTTCCACAAGGATCTTTTAGTCTTTTCATACAAATTGAATGGCACACTCCTTCACAATCTGGTCAACCCAGGCATTAATTACCAAATGAATACAGTGGCAGGTGTGCTGTATTACGTTAGTAATTAGCATTCACTGTGCACAGTAACAAACATATATTTTTTACAATAGATTCACAATTGGAAATCATAAGTGCAGGTTCCCTGTGTAGTGCTGGTAATTACATGCAGAAGAACTTCTAGACCAGAAAACCATTCCTCAAGTGAGTTTCTCAAAACTACTCAAAAGTACTTTGTGTTGTAATCAAGGCTTTGTAAAGCTATAGCTTTACGTCTATTGCTCTAAGTACAACAAACTTCATTTGTCATTTTGATTTTTTTCTGTGCTTGGTTATTTGTTATAGACAATAGACAATAGACAATAGGTGCAGGAGTAGGTCATTCGGCCCTTCGAGCCAGCACCGCCATTCAATGTAATCATGGCTGATCATTCTCAATCAGTACCCCGTTCCTGCTTTCTCCCCATACCCCCTGACTCCGCTATCCTTAAGAGCTCTATCTAGCTCTCTCTTGAATGTATTCAGAGAATTGGCCTCCACTGCCCTCTGAGGCCGAGAATTCCACAGATTCACAACTCTCTGACTAAAAAGGTTTTTCCTCATCTCTGTTGTAAATGGCCTACCCCTTACTCTTAAACTGTGGCCCCTGGTTCTGGACTCCCCCAACATTGGGAACATGTTTCCTGCCTCTAACATGTCCAACCCCTTAATAATCTTATACGTTTCGATAAGATCCCCTCTCATCCTTCTAAATTCCAGTGTATACAAGCCTAGTCGCTCCAGTCTTTCAACATATGACAGTCCCGCCATTCCGGGAATTAACCTAGTAAACCTACGCTGCACGCCCTCAATAGCAAGAAAATCCTTCCTCAAATTTGGAGACCAAAACTGCACACAATACTCCAGGTGCGGTCTCACTAGGGCCCTGTACAACTGCAGAAGGACCTCTTTGGTCCTATACTCAACTCCTCTTGTTATGAATGCCAACATTCCATTGGCTTTCTTCACTGCCTGCTGTTCCCACATCTTTGGTTTTATTTTTGGAGATACAGCGTGGAAACACACCGACCTGTGATCACCTTTACACTAGTTCTATCCTACACACTGGGGATAATTTACAGAAGCCAAATAACCTAGAAACTTGGATAGACACAAAAAGCTGGAGTAACTCAGCGGGTCAGACAGTACCTCTAGAGGAAAGGAATAGGTGACCTTTTGGGCCGAGACCCTTCTTCAGACCGAGAGTCAAGGGAAAAGGAAATGAGAGATATAGACAATGATATACAAAGATATAAACCAAATGAATGAAAGATATGCAAAAAGGTAACAATGAGAAAGGAAACAGGCCATGGTTAGCTCTGGGCCAGGTGATAATGAGTGACAGATAATGGAACTCGCCAGGATGAAAGTGAAACCAGTACAATGACGGGTGAGGGAGTGACGGAGAGAGAGGAAATGCAACTGTTACTTGAAGTTAGAGAAATCAATATTCATGCCATTGGGTTGTAAGCTGCCCCAGTGAAATATGAGATGCTGTTCCTCCAATTTGTGTTTGGCCTCACTCTGACATGGAGGAGGCCCAGGCCAGAAAGGTTAGTATGGGAAGGGGAAGGGGAGTTAAAGTGTTTGGCAACTGGGAGATCATGTAATCCCAGGCAGACTGAACGAAGGTGTTCAACGAAACGATCACCCAGTCTTCGTTTGGTCTCGCCAATGTATAAGAGTCCACACCTGGAATAACAGTTACCGTAGATGAGACTGAAAGAGATCTAAGTGAACCTCTGCCTAACTTGAAAGAACTACTGGGGTCTTTGGACAGAGTCGAGGGAAGAGGTGTAGGGACAGGTGTTACATCTCCTGCAGTTGCAGGGGAAGATACCTGGGGAGGGGTATATCATATATATACAGCCGGAAACAGGCCTTTTCGGCCCTCCAAGTCCGTGCCGCCCAGCGATCCCCGTACATTAACACCATCCTACACCCACTAGGGACAATTTTTTAAAAACATTTACCCAGCCAATTAACCTACATACCTGTACGTCTTTGGAGTGTGGGAGGAAACCGAAGATCTCGGAGAAAACCCACGCAGGTCACGGGGAGAACGTACAAACTCCTTACAGTGTAGCACACGTAATCAGGATCGAACCTGAGTCTCCGGCGCTGCATTCGCTGTAAAGCAGCAACTCTACCGCTGCGCTACCGTACCTTCCCACCTTCCCATCTCCACCCCTTTCCGCCTTCTGCAGAGACCTTAGCAGGTCAGAGAGCATCTCTGGAGAAAAGGTCTCTAGCTTTTTGTGTCTATCTTCGATTTAAACCATAATCTGCTGTTCCTTCCTCCACATAACCTACAAATTTGCACTTCTTTGGAGTGTGGGAGGAAACTGGAGCATCCGGAGAAAACCCACATGGTCAAAAGGGAGAATTAAAAAACTCCATACAGACAACACCCATAGTCTGGATCGAACTCGGGTCTCTGGTGCTCCAAGGCAGCAACTCTACTGCTGCGCCACTGTGCTGCACTCTCTTGGACTTGTACTACAATTAGCTTTTCATTATGTAGAAAACGGGAATATGTCCTTTATCGGTGTAAGGTGGATTATCTCACGTCTGTTTTCATTGCAACAGTTTTGTTGATTGTGGATTCTATTACAAATCGTCAATTGTTTGCAATCCAATGCCTCCATCGTTATACTTTACAATGATATGCAGCAATATCACCCTTTTCTCAGATTAAAAGGTGAGGTGTGGAAAACAAATACTAATTTACCTAAATAAAACAAAATCAGAAAAAAAACTATAGCTACCATGATCGGTAATAAAAATACCATTTATGACCTCCAGAGGTCCCAAAGTGCATTTCAATCAACTATGAACTTAAGAAGTTTTCTTGCTGGTGAAATATCGGAAACATTGCATTTAACTGCAGGGACCATAAAAAAAACAATGTTTAAGGTAATCCAAAACAAAAAAACCCTGAAAAAGCTCTGAGGGTAGGCAGCATAGGTGAGGAGCTTAAGTGAGTTAACTTTTAAAATCTACATCTCCTCCCACCCTCCCTCTTGCAAGGATACTATTCCCTAAAATCAATTTCTCTGTCTCCACTGCATTTGCACCCAAGAGGAGGCTTTCTCTCCTGCTGTTGTGAATGGATCGCTCGTTCATGTCTTCCCTGTGTCTCACAGTTATGCTCCTGCTTCCCCTTCCCCCCAAACAGAACATGGATAGAGTTCCCTTGGTCCTTATATTTCACCCTACCAGCCTCAGCATCCAACATAACATTCTCCAAAAGTCACATCTTTCTATCCCCACCCATTTCCGCTTTCTGTAGGTACCACTCCCTCCGTATCTCCTTGATTCACTCATCCCTTCCTACCCAAACCACCCTAGGTACTTTCCCCTGTAACCACAGGAGATGTAACACCTGACCTTACACTTCCACACTCACCTCCATCCAGGGGTTCCAGCAGCCCTTCCAGGTGAGACAGAGGTTCACATTTAACCTCCTCTAACCGAATCTACTGCATTTGGTAGCCTCCTGACAATTGGTGAGACCAACCATAGACTATGTGATCGTTTTGCCAAACACTTGTGCACGATTTGCCAAGGCCTGATGAATCTCCCGGCCGCTAACCATTTTAATTCCCCTTCCCATACTGACTTTCTGTCTTGGGTATTCTTCATTGCCAGAGTGAGGCCACACACAAACTAGAGGATCATCACCTCATATTCTGCTTGGGTAGCTTACAATCCAAAGGTATGACCAACTCTCCAATTTTAGGTAAAGTACCCCACCACACTACCCCTCTCTCTCCCCTGACCCCACACCCCACCACAGTGCACACCTATTCAGAGTCGTGGAGTGATACAGTATGGAAACAGGCCCTTCGGCCCAACTCACCCACACCACCAACAATGTCCCAGCTACACCAGTCCCACTTGCCTGCCCTTGGTCCATATCTCTCCAGACCTGTCCTATCCATGTACCTGCCTAACTGTTTCTTAAACGATGGGACAGTCCCAGCCTCAACTACCTCCTCTGGCAGCTTGTTCCAGACACTCACCACACTTTGTGTGAAAATGTTACCCCTCGGATTCCTATTAAATCTTTTCCCCTTCAACTTGAAGCTATATCCTTTGATCCTTAATTCCCCTACTCTGGACAAAAGACCCTGTGCATCTACCCGATCTATTCCCAATGATTTTGTATACCTCTATAAGATTTCCCCGCATCCTCCTGCGCTCCATGAAATAGAGACCCAGCCTACTCAACCTCTCCCTATAGCTCACACACTCTATTCCTGGCAACATCCTCATAAATCTTTTCTGAAACCTTTCAAGCTTTACAATATCTTTCCTATAACATGGTGCCCAGAACTGAACACAATATTCTAAATGCGGTCTCACCAACATCTTATACAACCGCAACATGATCTCCAAATGTCAATACTCAATACTCTGACTGATGAAGGCCAAAGTGCCAAAAGCCTTTTTGACCACCTTATCTACCTGCGACTCGACCTTCAAGGAACCATGCACCTGTACTCTTAGATCCCTCTGCTCTACAACACCACCCAGAGGCCTACCATTT
Source organism: Rhinoraja longicauda (assembly GCF_053455715.1). NCBI lineage: Eukaryota > Metazoa > Chordata > Chondrichthyes > Rajiformes > Arhynchobatidae > Rhinoraja > Rhinoraja longicauda. The sequence goes on from NC_135960.1 coordinate 39,525,859, forward strand.
ATTGCGTAGGTCCAACCCTTGTTCAATGTCCAAAATGCAATACTTTTCTGTATTAAATTCCATCAATCATAGGCCTCCAGTCCGTGAAGCAACCTTCCACCATCACCCTCTGCTTCCTTCCATGGAGCCAATTTGCTATCCATTCAGCTACCTCTCCTTGGATCCCATGTGATCTAACCTTCCAGAGCAGCCTACCATGCAAAACCTTGTCGAATGCCTTATTGAAGTCCATGTACACAACATCTACAGCTCTGCCCTTATCAGCCTTTTTGGTCATGTCTTCAAAAAAATGAATCAGATTTGTGAGACATGACCTTCCACGTACAAAAGCATGCTGACTATCCCTAATCAGCTCTTGCCCATCAAAATGCCTGTGTAACCTATCCCTCAGAATACTCTCCAGTAACTTACCAACTACAGATGTTAAACTCACGGCCAATAGTTCCCAGCATTTTCCCTGCAGCCCTTCTTGTAAAAAGGCACAACATTTGCCACCCTCCAGCCTTTCGGCACCTCTCCTGTATTTAAGGACAACTTGTAAATTTCAACTAGGGCTCCCGCAATTTCCACTCTAGTTTCCTGCAATGTCCTCGGATATATCTGATTTCTTCCTCTAATCCATCCTTTTCCACCTTTATCCCCCCCTCTGTCTATGCATTTCACTCCTTTTCTCTCCTCATCTGATACCCTTTTGTCTCCTTCTCATCTCTGGCATTAGTCCACCCATCTGCCAATCAAAACTTCCCCTCCCCTCTAGCCATCTATCACTTGCAAGGCTTTGTCCTACCCCCACCTCTTTTCCAGCTTTCTAGCCAAATCTACGATCAGTCTGAAGAAGGGTTCTGACCTGAAAAGCTGTCTATCCGTGTCCTCCAGGATTCAGCCTGACCTGCTGAGTTACTCCAGTACTTTGTGTTTTACAAGACAAAAACATTTACATGGAATAAAACTTGAAATAGCATCCTCCGTCATTAATAAAGTACTATGGCAGCGCTTGTCGTCATCTAAGTGTATAATGACATGAAGGAAGCCATTCTCCTGTAGTTTGCTGCAATAATAAAAAAACTTTCCAACATGGCCCCTTGCCTTACCAACACAAACAATGGTAATGTACTGAAGGTTTGCACTTCACAACTAATTGCTTCTCGAGCCAAGCTATCTCCCTATGGTTATAAAACTGGGATCTACCTGACAATGTGGAAAAAATGTCAAGGTACACCCTGCCCACAGAAAGCAGGATAAATTTAATCTGGCTAATTACTGCTTCGTCAGTCTACTCTAAATTTGGAAGATGTTGTTGACAGTACTATTAAGTGGCACTTACTCAACAACAAGCTGATCTCCAATGCCCAGAGGGTCTTGTTGCATTCACTTGACTCTAGATATTGGAATCCATGCTCAGACTTTGACAAAAGTCTCACCACTGGTTGTGTCATACTTCAGACAAGATGATGTTTGTGGTTGTTGAAATGAATTTGTGTTGGAGTTGCCCTGGGCAGTGTCTTAAACTCTGCTAACTTCAGCTGTTTCATCAATTACTTTCCTCCAATCATAAGATTAGAAGCAGGGATATTCATTGATGATTGCAGGATGGTCAATTCCATCCACAATTTGATCTAGGCAATATTCTAATTCCTGAAGAAGTACCTTCACCAAAAGCATTGCTATTTTCAAGAAGGCTCGCCAATATCTTCTCAAACACAATTTGAGACTGGCGGTAAACCCCAGTATTGTCATCCCCAAATCATCAAAAATAAGTACATACCAGGAAAAGCCAGTGACATGACATAAACATGCACAAACACTGTATACAACCATCCCTGTCATTTAAATCTTCCAGCAGCCTCTACTCTTTGTTTTCTGCCATGCAGTGGATTTCCTCTGCAATTCACAATTCCCTCAACATCCTTTAAGCTTTTATTCTCTGCCGATAGGACTTCATCCATTGCCTTACTAAAATCCATGTGGACGGTTTCAAATTTGCTTCCTTCAACAACTCTCCTTGTTTTCTTTCTTCAGGAAACTCAATCAAATTAATTCAGCATAACATTTTCTTAACAGGTTCATATGGAATGGCCTCCCGATGCTAGACCGGCTGGCCAGTGATTATGTGGTCTTTCCTTTCCATTGTTTTAAAATAATAGATACATTAACAGTTTTCTAGTACTCCTATAGTACCCCTATTAGTTGGAACAAGATTTGTAATAATTGAATAACTTAAAGTATGTGTAAGATATTGGGGTGGAGTCAGCCACATGAAAATATGCTGAGACATATGACTATGCAAAAGTTATGATTGATTGAGGTTGTTATTATACCACAGTGAGGAGTATGTGCATGTACCTGCACTTTGCGTGTGCGAATGTCTACATGTGCATATGCTAATATGGTAGTTGCACAGAAAGGATTTGTTGACGTTATTACTGACCTTGACCACATGTGTGGGGCCATTAAACCTGTGACAGTGCAGTAATCAACTTCCAGTAGTTCTAGATACTCATTTGATGCTATATTAATCATACACAATATGTTTAATGATTCAATACTAGAGCTATAGAAATAAAACGGGAACACAGATTTTATTTGTATTCGCACCAGAATAAGGAGGCACAGTTCCATTATAGGCCACAGTTCCATTCTAGGCCACTTTCCATAGGGTAATCCCATTTCTCCCCTTCTACTTCAAAAGTGCATTTTTCTGATCTTTCCGGAGATGCTAACTGCGGCGTTTTCTATTTTTGTTTCCTTCAAAATGCCCTCTGTTACTTCTTGTGTCTTTATTCAGACAGATGGGTAACCAAAATCCTTGAGGGTTAGCAAAGACTATATTGACCATGCCAATATTTAAATTAGTTTGTTTAATAGCCATTGTACTAAAAAAACTGCGCAGTTATACAATACCATTAACAATGTCAGTTGTTAAAGTATCTTCTATAATATGTATGGTAATTTGTTGGGGTCAATATAAATTGCATTGTCTAAAACAGAAGCATTTGAGGCTAGAAAATGAATTGTAATGTAACTTCATCTGCTAAAATCAATGCAGCTACAAAGAGAAAAATTAGCATTTATATAATGACTGTCGTGACCTCAGGCCACCTCGAACTCCTTCATAGTCAATTAAGTATTTTTGGACTGTTGTCACTGATTTAAAGTAAGAAATGCGCAGTCAAGATGCACAGAGGAGAAACCCATAAACAAACTGCACTAGGGACCATACCTTTAATTTTTAGCGATACTGGTTGAGGGATAAATAATAGTAGGAATTCTTGGAGAAATTCCCTTGCAGTTCTTAAAAATAATAGGTTAAAGATTATTCCACATGTAAAATGCACATTTTAGAATCACTGCAGGTCATGTAATTTAGAGCACAGAATATCGAGCAGTACAACATGGGAATGGGCCCTTTGGCTCACAATATTTGTGCCTGATGTCTAGTTAAACTTAACTCATCTGTCTGCAATGATCCATATCCCTGTATTCCCTGCACTTTTTTGTGCCTATCCAAAAGTATTTTAAATGTCACTATTGTATCTACCTCCACCACCATCACCTTGGCACTGCATTCCAGGGCCCCCACCACTCTGTGAATAAACATGTCCTGCATATCTCCATCAAACATTCCCCCTCTCACATAGCTATTCCCTCCATGTTGGACATTACCACCATGACTGTCTACCCTATCTATGGGATTTTATATTCTTCTATCAAGTCTCCCCTCAACCTCCGACATTCTAGAGCAAACAATCAAGTCTACCCAACCTCTACCTTTAGCTGAAACCCTCTTGGTTGTTTACCCCCCCCCCCCCCTTCCCCCCCCCCCCCCCCCATGACGTGTTACTTCCCTCCCAGTCTTGGGTTAAACTTTACCCTCCTCACTCGGTTATAGCGGACAGTTGGCAACAACGGATATCATCCCCCTCCCCACCCCCCCATCGTTCATTGTAACGAGGGTTTACTGTACTAGCAAGTAACAAGCACGTACCAACATCTATTATGTGAAACAGCAAATACTATAAATCTCAGCCATTGCATGTTGCTCAGGCAAATGTTCCTGAAGAGCAGTAAAATTCAAAAAACATCACACGGTAAAGTATCATTTTTAAGCCCTTACGCTATAGTTGTGAACAACAGGGTATGTGAAGAATTCCTTCTGCTCCAAATGTAAGGAGCAAACTATTCATTGTGGTAAGCAGTTATGCTTGGTAAATGGTTATTGAAGTAAAGAACACTTCAGTTACCAAGGAAAATAATTTACTCTTTTGATGCCAAAACATTTGCAAGAGAATATTTATTATTTTGCTCTGTGAGAGCTGCCAAACCACACACATGACAGATATACACAGTATTGCATAAAATGTACAGTACAGAATCAGGGATTCAGCTCATTCAGTCTATTCTGGTGTATATTTCACATGAACTATTTTCAGCTTAGTATAAGCTTTTCTTCCTTGTATTTATTTTTCATACTACAAAATGCATCTATGCAATTGATTCCTGCATATTGTTGTGAGTTTTACACTGTTATCCCTGACTTGGTAATAAACACTCCTCTAATTTTTTTATTGGATTCATTACTGAGTACGTTAGATTTATGGTCATTCTGATGAAAGCTTACAGATCTGAATTGTTAATTTATTTTCTCTCATTGGAGATGCTGCCTGATTTTTTAAGTATTTCAGAATGTTCTACTTTATTTCAGATTCCTGTATTTTGCTTTTATATTTATATCCTTTGTTGTTTTTTTACTAATATTTACCCCTATCCTATCAAAAGAGCCCAACAAAATACGGAAGCTGCTGTGCAGACATCAGGTCAGCTGTACCATTGCTGATCTTAAACCTCATCCTCTTTTCGATTGATCCCCTTATCCACATGTCTACCAGTTTCAATCTTGAAACTATTCAAGAATTGGGCATCCACAACCCATGTGGGTGGTAAATAAAATAAAGATTCAGAGTCCTCTGAATGCAGAAATTTCCTTTTATCAGTATTGAGTAATCATTCCCTTATTTTGGTTCTGGATCTCCAATGTTCAATGTTAAACCTTACAAAGTCTATCACATCAATCTCTCTCAGAACTTTATATATTTCAATGAAATTACTTTCATTGTTCTGATATCTGGTAAGTCTCACCACATCCTACTCAATCTCAATCACTCTTGTCCCGGGAAGAAACATAGATAAATATAATGTCTTCCTTAGTTACCAGAACTAACTTCCATTCCCACTTCCACTTTAGTTACTGGAGTCGAAACGGCATCAGTACTAATGGTATAACTTCACACATATAAATCTTTACATGTACCATACATATAACTTTTTTAGCATGTTTGCATCCTTTCTGCGTGCACAACACCCCATGTGGCTCAGATAAGGTTATATATGTTTAATATTTTTAGAATGGAACGCAAGTCCTATTTTTGATTTTATTAATTAATGGTGCTGTTTGTTATGTTGCATGCCTTAAACCCTTTGGAACTCTATCACAATTAGATTTTTACTGTACATTTAGTATTCCTTCTACAAATACTAACTTCTAATAATACATATCGTATTTATCTCTGTTGCAAACCATCACACATCTAATCAGGAATTTTATTAATCATTTACACTTTATGATGATCCTCTGCAGTGTTAAATATATATTCTAATTTTAAATTGTTTGTGTATATAGTGAACAGAACTAGTCTCAGTGGAATGCCATTTCCCAACTTTTGGCATTTTGAGAAAGCTTAACTACAAAAAAAACTAATTGCCGGAGGACCTCAGTGGGTTAAGCAACATCTGTGAAGGAAAATGGACAGATGACGTTTTAGGTTGGAACTCTTCTTCAGTCTGAATAAGTGTCCCGACCCCAGATGTTGTCTAGGAAGGAACTGCAAGTACTGGTTTACACCAAAGATAGACACAAAATGCTGAAGTAACGCAGCGGAACAGGCCGCATCTCTGAATAGAATGAATGGGTCACATTTTGGGTCGAGACCCTTCGTCATTCCTTCTGTCCAGAAATGCTGCTTATCCCGCTGAGTTACTCCAGCATTTTGTGTCTATCCTAGATGTCTGTTTATTTTCCTCCACAGATGTTCTCTGACTCATTGACTTCCTCCACCATAATATCTTATGTTATCAAATAAACTGAAATTTCAAATATATTATTACATGTACTGGAGTACCTCCATCAAATCTTCGTGTCACAGCTTCAAATGATCCATTAACATGATCAACAATTGTTTTCTCTCTTAAAATCCAGACAAGCTATTTTATTATATTTTCAATTTATATATAGTAAGCAGAGGCAGAAACACCTTACCTTCAGGTTAAAGGTGGCATAATTGCAGGAATGTTGATGACCAAAGAAAGTTTGAGCACAAAGTCCCTGAAGAAGAAAAGGAAAATTCCATAGTAAATAATCACTCACATTTTGATGATTGGTTTACATGAGAGTTGGGAGTGTGTTTAGAAAATTAATATAGAATTATACTTAAAATGGTTCATTTTGATATCTCCCAGAACAGCTGCTGGGATGACAATGTGTGATTAACAGCACCGATTGCTTTTGATGCAGGCAAGCATTGTACCTTCATCTTGCCTGTTCACTTGCACGTCAGAGGTAGCAAACAAATTTGTCTCAATAAGTACAGTGAGTTGATCACACTAGCTGTGGCTACAGAAACCTGGCCTGCATATTTTAAAGGAGTGGTGGCTGCAGCAACAGGTAGTGGAGCTCATTGTGAAACTTAATCTTGTTTGTAATACTGGACCACAAATCTAGATCAAGATGGTGAAATCTAGGACTGGTGTGATCTGCCTACAGGAGACCAGAAATCCATCCAGGCAAACACACTGACAGGCCATTGGAAGAAAGCAGCTGTCGTAGCTAATGTAAAGAGCCATATCCTGATAACATGAATGTGGTGCCATAAAATATTCAACAGCCCAATAGCCTCTAATCAAACTCAACAAATGCCATCACCTAAAAACTGCAACACGAGGGCAATAATGTAACATAACCTAATGACTAACCAACCAACAACTTATACGAATCAGCAGTAATACCTAATAAATACTTTTGCTGTGAGTCTGAAAGGCTGAAAGCTCAGAAATAATTTGATCATTTCATTTTCCCTTGATGCTACAACTTCTGAATTACACCCCACATGTGGAGCAAACATGCATTATCACTTTCCCATTCTTCAGCAGAACCACATGTTTATGCTTTTTCTTTCATATTGCCAGGTAGTTACCAGAAGAAAGTCAGGATGATGATCCATTACATTAAATTTGACAAAAGCAGTCACCAGTTCAGTCACTGACACTAATCGGTGAAACTTGATAATGAGTAGCTTGCAGCTAGGCTTGTGAATGAAGTCATAGTCAAGTGCCTGTAGCCTGAAAAGTGTGATTGCATGAGTTCTGCTGTTGGGAATTTGGACAGGACTTTGATTGAGAAGCTTAAAGTAAAAAGTTGAGGGATGCAAATCACGGAGTGTGGGAGAACTGGATTCAGCATTTCATGAGATTTGTGTACTTCTGTCCAGCATGAAAGGATTGGCTGACTTCATGAGCATATTTGTGGACCTCAGTCATCATGCAGTGATGATTGATGCCATAGCCTACATGAATTAATTTGGCAATAGGGATTTAAATATGTGCGACATACAAAAGTGTTGTGCAATGTAATATTTTTTTCAGGCTCTGAACTCAGCTTCGGAGATCTGTTAATAAATCTTGAAGAAAGAATTCCATCAATTTCTAATGCCTAATGTTAGGCTGAATCTGCAGAATTCTTTTGCCATTTGCTAGCTTTCAATCCACTGAACAAAAGTCTTATGTAAAGCAGCTGAAGTTTTCATACCATTCATTCCAACAGTCATTTTTCATTAATAATAATTACTTTAAATTCTTTACTCCTATTTAGACCCTTGGATCCAGACTATTTCTGGTATTACTTTGTGTCTTTTGTAAAGACAAATACCAATATCTAAATTATGCATACTTTCTCTTATTTCCCTGTAAAATTCTCATATTTCCCTACCTCCAACTAAAATATAACACTGGAGTGTGGTGACATTTTGTGGCAGCTAAGCAGAAGAGCATTACATAGAACATAGAGCACAAGAACAGGCCCATCGGCCCACAATGTCTGTGCCGAGCATGATGTCAGGACCAACTCTTATCTGCCTGCACGTGATCCATATTCTTCCATTCCTTGCACATCAATTTGCTTACCCAAAAGTTTCTTAAATTCCACTATCATATCTGCGTCAATCACCACCACTGGCAGCGTTTTCTAGGCACTCACCACCCTCTGCATTAAAAAACTTACCCTGCACATCTTCTTTAAACTTTGCCCCTCTTGCCTTAAAACTATGCCCTCTAGTATTTGATTTTTTAATCCTGGGAAAAAAGTTCTGACTGTATATTCTATTTATGACTCTCATACTTTACATAGTTTTATCAGGTCTCCCCACAACCTCTGGTGTTCCAGAGAAAACAATCCATGTCTGTCTAACTTTCCTTGTAGCTAATTCCCCCTACTCCAGGCATCATTCTGGTCAACCTCCTCTGCACCCTTTCCAATGCTTAGTTGGAATTAGTCTTTCAGGCTGCATCATGACTTCCTGATTCTTATACTCAATGCCCTGACAAGCTTACCATATGTCTTCTTTACCACTCTATCTACTTGTGTTGCCACTTTCAGCAGATTATGAACTTGAACCCCAAAATCCCTCTGTAAATCAATGCTGTTAAGGTTCATGCTATTACTTGTATTTTTTCCCCTTACATTTGACGTCCCAAAGTGCAACACCTCACATGCTTCAAAAAGGTAGTTAATATCATTTAAGGACCACACCATCCTGGCGAAGCTCTCATCCCACTGCTACCAATAGGAAGAAGGCACAGGAGCATGAGAAATGTTATCTCCAGGTTCAAAACCAACTTCTCATCAATCATCAGGCTCTTGCACTACCCTGTACAACCCTAACCATAACCCTACCTCAGCACCAAACTATAATGTACTTTGTACTACGAAGGTTACAATATGTACTTTAACTTGCATTATTATTGTCATTATTACCTAGCATAATTAATAGTTTATTGTTCATTTATTTGTGTTGTTGCGTTTCATGTGCCTGTAAAGCTGCAGCAAGTAAGAATTTCATTGTACTGGTATCAGTGCGTTTGACAATTAACACCCTTGAATCTTGATATTTTATTTTAGTTATGGGTAAAAGAAGAACTTGAGACTATCAATAGCAGTCAGTTACCAGAAGATTGTACTGAACAAATAGAGAAGACATTTATTTCCTTGAAGAGGAAATTTTGAGAGGGACGGACAGAGTTGACGTGGGTAGGCTTTTCCCTTTGAGAGTGGGGAAGATTCCAACAAGGGGACATAGCTTCAGAATTGAGGGACAAAAGTTTAGGGGTAACATGAGGGGTAACTTCTTTACTCAGAGGGTGGTGGCTGTATGGAATGGACTTCCGGTGGAAGTGGTGGAGGCAGGCTCGATTTTATTATTTAAGAGTAAATTGGATAGGTATATGGATAAGAGGGGATTAGAGGGTTATGGTCTGAGTGCAGGTAGATGAGACTAGGTCAGGGAGAGTGGTCGGCGTGGACTGGTAGGGCCGAACGGGCCTGTTTCCGTGCTGTAGTTGTTATATGGTTATATGGTTATAAGATAGTGAGAAGGTCAAATTTGTTATCACAAGGAGTTTCTATACCGCATATGCATCCAAAGGGAGACCAGATATATAAACAAGGCAGAAAGGGAAAGAAGAGGCATTAAAAAGATTGAGAGCAGCATAAATCCCAACATAGATACGTTGGCTAAACGGACTGTTATAGTACTGATAATGATGTAACCTCATGTAAAGTCTTTCATTTGTGCTTACACAAAGACTTCAATTTGCTATTCTCTCCAAAACATTTCCAAATGTTAAATCTTAAAAATTCCTGTTTGATTAGATGCTAAATGTAGTTGATTCATCTGGAGAGATTTTAATGAAAGCACCTGCATCAAATGTAATTTAATTTATTGTTTGATGGTGAAATAAATATTTCATGAACAAGGTGAACTTGTAAGGCTTCCAGTATGTTCGGGAGATGAAACAAAATTCTTCAAAAGGAATGCAGACATTAAAATATTACCTAATCAAATACAATTAAGGCATGTCGTTTCAGAAACTTGAGGTGTATGATTTTAACCCTGGGTGGTTACAATCACTGAAGAGATTTGCATTTATGCCATTGAAACAGGTAATTTAGACATTACTTCAGCTCCAATGCTTGAACTTTACATGAGCCTCCTCCCAATTTCTTTGATACTTTAGTAATTTCAGCATCTGATTACAGAACAAAACAAAAGTGAAAATGTAAGATCAGTTGAATATCAGGGAAACATCTTGACCTGCAGCTATTCACTCCCTCAATATGTGAAAAACATGGAGCTGGAGGCAATAGTTGTAGTTAAATCTGCTAGTGTTATGGTGCTCTACAGCACAGAAACTGACCCTTTGCCCATCTTGGCCATGCCAACCAAGTTGGCATATTGGGCAAGTCCAATTTGTCTGCATTTGGCCCTTATTCTTCTAATACCTTCCTATCATATGTGTCCAAATGTCTTTCAAAAGTCAAAATAATTTACTAACAACATTTACAACATTGTTATTGAAATCTTTAATGTATATAACAGACATCAGCAGACCCAGCACAGATGCCTTCATCCAAGCGAATTGGCTAGCTCATGTTGGATTCCATGCGATCTAACCTTCCAGACTAGTTTATCATGTGGGACCATGTCAAAGGCCTTGCTAAAGTCCAAATCGATAGCATCCACAGGTGTGCCCTGCCCTCAGCAACCTTCTTGGTGACCTCTTAAAAAATCTCTATAAGATTTGTATGACACAATTTCCCATGCACAGACTGTCCATAATGCGCAGGAAGGAACTGCAGATGTTAGTTTACACCAAAGATAGACACAAAATGCTGGAGTACCTCAACGGGGCAGGCAGCATCTATGGAGAGAAGGAATGGGTGACTTTTCGGGTCGAGATCCTTCTTTAAGCTGAGAGATAGGGGAAACTAACAATATGGAAGGGTAAGGTGTGAAGGTTAGAATGCCTGGGTATTATAGGGAGAAGGTTGACACAGTTCACATGGCCATCCAATATCAGCTAATTGGACCCAGCTGCCCTGAAAAATTCCTGTAGTATTGTCCTGCGGTGATGTTTAGCTTCACACAAGGTTGTATTACCATTAGCTCAATACATAATGGCTGTCACTGCTTGCAGCTACTTGTATATATTGGAGAATATTTTATGAATAGCTTAGCCCTTAGCACAATCTTTGATATCTGCCACTTTACTGGCAGCATTTAATTTTTAATGTTCTGACTAAAGTGTTGAATTTTGCCAAAGACCACAATTTATGTAGAAGGAAATAAAGTAGTTCCAACTGCATCTTCTGCACCATGTGCCACTCATCCCTAAAGGGCGACACAGTGGCGCAGTGGTAGAGTTGCTGCTTCACAGCGCCAGAGGCCTGGGTGCGATCCTGAATACAGGTGAATAAGGAGTTTGAACATTCTCCCTGTAACTGCATGGGCTTTTTGGGTATTCCAGTTTCCTCCCAGGATGTGCAGGTTTGTTGGTTAATTGGCTTCTGTAAAATTGTCCCTAATGTGTAGGATGCAAACCTGGGATAACATAGAACTAGTATACGTGTGATCGTTGGGTCGGCGCGGGCTCAGTATCTCTAAACTAAACTAAAATAGAAGCTTGAACAAGCTTAGCTACACCCATTTTCAATTTCTGAAGAGATTTTAATTTCAAAGTAATGATGAAGTTGCATATAAGTCATGCTATCTCCTTGAATTTGAATTCTAGATAAGATTTTTAAAAAGGAACATTTGTGATTGGCTAATTTTAAAGGTTACCAATGGAAATGAAGAGGAACTATTTATCATGGTATGTCTTCAATCTATTGTAAACAAAATGATAGGTCTGCTTGTTGGCAGAAACACCTTAATTGCCTTCCCAACCCCACCCCCCAAGAAGATGAAACGTTAAGATTATTAGAAACATTTTTTGGGTGCGAAGACTTCTTTTAGATTCCACAAATGATATCTGTGGACAGATTGATAATCCATGATGTTTGCAGAGCAGACAGATTATATCATGCTGTATGCATCACTAATTTGACATAGATGCCATCATTTTGGAGATCAGAACTCCAGAAAATGTCCTTTGATAACCTCAAACAGCAGAACCTTTCTGCAGCAACAAGGAGGCTCCTCGACTGGCATTATTTAAAAGGATCATCATTTACTGATTATTTCACATTTCCCACATAAGCAGTTGGTGATTTAAAATCTCTTTATTTCATTCACCCTTCACTTGTTTATTTCCATTGCTTCTGACACCAAGAAGGTGTTTGCAAACCTGATTACGAGCTAGTCTTCTCACTCCCAGCTTCTGCTCACGCTTCACACCTCCAGTGCATTAATACCGCAAGTTTCAGGCAGGCTATTTTAGAAGACTGGTGCCATAATTAATATTTTTATTGTGTTTTGTTGAAATGTTGAAATGGACGACCAGGGAAGCCTGACAGTAACCACACACCTCATGTTTAACATTCCTTCTAACACACACAAAACCTATACAACTCACAACTGCAGTTTGTGTTCTGTGGATTGGTGCTAATGCCTGGTTCAATTTGCAATCATAGAGGTACAAATAGCTTGGGTGACAGCTCTAAACAAGTTTTGGTGAATCAGGTCTCTGCCAAGGCTGCTTTCTAACTCCAACAAAAATGCGGAGAATGATTGTTATTACTTGCTTTTCACTCTACCTGGGACAAATTTGACAGTTTATTGAATCTTAAACAAATGATTTTTTTCTGTTTAATAAAACCCTGTGATTTTTCCTAGCTTGCTCATGACATACACTGTGATTTTATTAAATTAATTTTGTGTGAAAGTATATTATCCTTCGTGATATTGCCCTTCAATTCTGGGATAATATTGGACCCTTGTCAACCGAACAATTTAAACCAAGCAGAAATAAACCAATAGGATTGGATTGGCCATGTTAAACCCTGACCTAATTTTATTTTTAGTTGCTTTCAATGATAGGGAGGTAAAACAAACACCCATTTTTCCCTAGTCACACATAAAAAGCTGGAATAAGGATCTCGACCCAAAACGTCACCTATTCCTTTTCTCTGGAGATGCTGCCTGACCCGTTGAGTTACTCCAGCATTTTGAACCTATCTTTGGTTTAAACCAGCCTGTCCTGCTGAGAGATTCCAGCATTTTTTGTTTATTTCAATAGACAATAGGTGCAGGAGTAGGCCAATCGGCCCTTCGAGCCAGCACCGCCATTCACTGTGATCATGGCTGATCATCCACAATCAGTACCTCGTTCCTGCCTTCGCCCCATATCCCTTGACTCTGTTATCTTTAAGAACTCTCTCTAGCTCTCTCGTGAAAGCATCCAGAGAAACAGCCTCCACTGCCTTCTGAGGCAGAGAATTCCACAGATTCACAACTCTCTGGGTGAAAAGATTTTCCTCATCTCTGTTCTAATTGGTCTGCCCCTTATTCTTAAACTGTGGCCCCTGGTTCTGGACTCCCCCAACATCGGGAACATGTTTCCTGCCTCTAGCGTGTCCAATCCCTTAGTAATCTTATATGTTTCAATAAGATCCCCTCTCATCCTTCCAAATCCCAGTGTATACAAGCCCAGTTGCTGCATTCTTTCAACATATGACAGTCCCGCCATTCTGGGAATTAACCTCGTGAACCTACGCTGCTCTTCCCCAATAGCAAGAATGTCCTTCCTCAAATTTGGAGACCAAAACTGCACACAGTACTCCAGGTGTGGTCTCACTAGGGCCCTGTGTTTTTGGGGGTTTTTGGGGTTGGGTAATTTGGGTGCCTGTTTAGTGCTTTTATTGTTGGACTGTGTTTTTGGGGGTTTTTTGGGGGTGTAATTTTGATGCTTATTTAATGCTTTTGTTGTTGGACTGTGGGTGATTGAATTAACATTTTGTTCAAGATGGCCGCGCCGTTGTGTTTGGCTGCCTGCCACTGTATGTTTCTTTTTTTTCCTAGTCAGATGTGCAGCACTTTGGTCAACGTGGGTTGTTTTTAAATGTGCTATACAAATAAATTGACTTGACTTGACTTGACTTGACTGTACAACTGCAGAAGGACCTCTTTGCTCCTATACTCAACTCCTCTTGTTATGAAGGCCAACATGCCATTCGCTTTCTTCACTGCCTGCTGTACCTGCATGCTCACTTTCAGTGACTGATGTACAAGGACACCCAGATCACGTTGTACTTCCCCTTTTCCTAACTTGACATCATTCAGATAATAATCTGCCTTCCTGTTCTTGCCACCAAAGTGGATAACCTCACATTTATCCACATTAAGCTGCATCTGCCATGCATCTGCTCACTCTCCCAACCTGTCCAAGTCACCCTGCATCCTCATAGCATCCTACTCACAGTTCACACTGCCACCCAGCTTTGTGTCAACTTTTCTTGGCTCTGGTTCCATTCCTCACTGGCAGCTGTATGAAAATGACACAGGCTATTTCACAACCTTGGTGTCATAATACGTTCACTCGATATATCTTTATCATCATAAAGCATCCTTTTTCATCCATGCCTCAGATCATCTACTGCTGAAACCTTTAGCCAACCTCTTAGTATTTCCAGATATGACTAGATATTTCTGGAAAAATTGACACAAAGCTGGGTGAACTGTGAGGAAGATGCTATGAGGTTGCAGGGTGACTTGGACAGGTTGGGTGAGTGGGGAGATGCATGACAGATGCAGTTTAATGTGGATAAATGTGAGGTTATCCACTTTCTAGATAAGACTTTTCCAATCACATTTTCGAGCACCCTTCTTTCTACCCTCAGTAAACTTAAGGTCTTAAATCTGCTAGTCATGTTCTATGTTATAACAAGTCGCGTTATGTGTCACTTTTGTGCTTGCAGTCCTGGTTAAGCAACACCTCACTAGAAAAGGTCTTATTCTTGTTTCCAAATGCCCCATAGCCTTTACTTTCCCAATATATATGCAGTATCTCACAGCATTACAGCTCTTCAAGGTGATTTTATTCCTGCAATTTCACTTTAAATCACCCCAAATTTACCTGCTTCAGCACTGGCTCGTGTGACTTTACGCTTCAAACTCTGAAATCCCCTCATTTCACATATCTGCCTCATTGCCTCTTCCTTCTGTAAAGATTCTTCTTAAAATTTACATTTACAGTAGTCCAGATATTCCTTTATTCAAATTTGTGGCATATTTTGTTTGCTAATATTCCAGTAAAGCACCTTGGATGAAAAAGCAATACTGTTCATTTTTTTCTTCTTTCATGTAATTCACTTTTGGAAATGGAATTTTGACAACCAGTTATAAAGCATAGAGTTAATGAGTAATGCCATGTCTTAAGGAATCCATTATCCACACTCACCAGTTGCTGAACTGTGACATCAGCAGCTAAAATACAATATGTTATGGATAAAGGATTATGATTTTGTTCATGTACTGGTCATTATCTTCTCTGGAAGATCTTGCTTTACAACAAGTTTCACAAGAGGCAAATTACCCATAGAGCTGATAGACTGAGCATGAGGTATTTAAGTATGAATTGCACTGAAAGGCATGAACCACATCTCTATTGCAAACATAACTACAATCCACCAGAGAGACATCAATCTTCAAAATTAATAATGACATGGTGTCTGTACCAACCAACTCCAACTCCGGTTCAAGGAAAAGTGCCAAGAGGAATGCTTTTTCAAGGAACATTGCAGTAACAGTTTTGTGAATTGCCTGAGAGCAATAATCTGAGGTAAGATGAAGAAAAGGTTCTCACAATTGATTTGGCAAAGCATTTTTTTAAACTAAAGATATTCAGAACAATGGTAGACTGGATATCAAGTGGCTCAAATTTCTCTGAATTTAATAATACTAATAGTTTGCCATCATATATAACGGTTCCTCCTCATCAAAATCAAATTCTAGTGTGTCAGCGATAATGCATTTTTCTTCACATTCAATTTCAGTAACATAAGTAAAGTTACCTAAACAAGATCACAAGGGTGTAGGTGCAGCAAACTGTTAATTATGACTATTTAGCAATTTTTACAACCAACTACAATAACAGACCTCTTGAATATAAAACCCCCAAATGTCTGGGGAAATGGCAGAAAGCTATCACCAGACAATACAAGTTCAAATGAAGATACAAGATCAAACATAATGGCACCTGAATACTTTGGTTAAAGTAGATCATTCACTGATTACCTTGGCATGCTGAAATGCTAATGCCATCGAAGCCCAGTTCAAAAGTTTAGTTTCATTGTTTTTACATAATATTCTGCCAATATACAAAATCACTGCATGTGCTACATGTGACAAATAAAGTACAAAAAGGTTATGGGGGAATGTTGAAGAACAAGTTAACATTGACTGTGGATTGTAGAATAGTTTCTATAGGTACTATAGAACACTATAGGTGTTTATTTTTTTCCAGAGGATTATTATTATAGTTGCAATACTTTAACAGGCAACATTCCTTGCGAGAGCACCATTGTTTAGTAAGTAATTTGTTAGAATTAAAGAACATAAAAACTGTACATCATGAATTATGCATGAATAAATGAAATAAAATGAATAGGTTACAGTGATCAGTCTTTGATTAAGTACCGTGGCCTAAACTTTAAATGCATTGATATGAGACAAAATTCCACCTAATTTTACATTTCTTTAAAATTCTTAAAAAATGGACCACATTAATTGAGATAAAAAAGTTAGGAAAAATAATCACATGGATGGATTTTCTAATGAAGGAAGATTAGTTGGCAACTTGACACTAAAGCTAGCCAAACTCCAACTAAGTACATCCCACTTAAATAAATAAACCACGGAGAAGGAAACAGATTTTTTAGAAAAGATCATATGAAGGAGAGTGTAGAGGTTATGAAAAATAGCCTAGAACCTAGAATAATTCAGCACAGGAACAGTGGCTGTGCTGAAATGATGCTAAGACATACTAATCTCATTTGTCTGCATATAATCCATATCCTCCATTTCCATGTGCCTATCTAAAAGCCTCTTAAATACCTCCATGACCACCCCTGGTAGCACATTCCAGGCATCTACCACCCTCTGTGTGAAAAACTTGCCCTGCACACCACCTTTAAATTATAAAATGTGCTTCTCTCACCTTTAAAATATGCTCTCTATTCTTTAGCATTTTCATCCATAAAGGTTCTGACTGTCTAACCTATCTCGGCTTCTCATAATTTATATAGTTCTTTCACATCTTCCCTCAACCTCTGCCATTCCAGAGAAAACAATTATGTTTGTCCAACATTTTCTTGTAGCTAATACCCCTAATCAAAACAGTATGTTGATAAACCTCTTCTGCACCTCCTGGCCTCCACATCCTTTTTGTAATGGGGCAACCAGAACTTCATCCAAGACTCCAACGTGGTCTAACCAAAGTCTTGTAGAGTTGCGTCATCACTTCCTGAGTCTTATGCTTAATGCCCCAACCAATGAAGATAAGCAGAACAGATGCCTTCTTTACCTACACTATCTACTTGGGTTGACACTCAGGAACTCAAAATCCATCTGTACATCAATGCTATTAAGGGTGTTGCCATTAACTGTATACATTCAACCTCCTAAAGTGCAATACCTCACACTTGTTCAGATTAAACTCCACCTGCCATTTCCCTGCCTATTTCTGTATCTATAATCTTGCTGTACACTTTGACAGCCTTCCTGACTGTCCACTACTCCAGTAATCTTGGTGTCATCTGCAAACTTACTAACCAACCCATCTATATTTTTGTGCAAGTCATTTATACATATCACACAGAACAAAGATCTCAGAACAGATCCTTGCACAACTCCACTGGTCACACCCTTCACCACAATCATCCATCTTCTACGAGTAAGTCAGTTCTGAATCAATACGACCAAGTCATCGTGAATCCCATTCATCAAGCTCCTCTGTATCAGGCTACCAATGGGGGACTTTATCAAATGCCTTACTAAATTTATGTAGACAACATTCACAATCTTACCCTTATCAATCACCTTTGTCACCTCCTCAGAAAAAAGCGATGAAATTAGTAGGACATGGCCTGCTGCCTGTAAAGCCATGCTGACTGTCCCTAATTAGCCCATTCGCTTCCAAATGGGAGTAAATCTTATCCCAAAGAATCCTCTCCAATAGCTTCCCTACCATTAACATGAGGCTCGAAACATCTTAGGCCAAGTCAGCAACTTATTAGAGCAGAATGAGTAATTGAAATAACTTCTGTTTACCGTCCTGGCATCCCAAAGAGAGAGCGTCTTGTCTGCTGCACTTGAGAGCAATGTGTTCGAGAACGGAAGGAACTCAATGCTGTTCACAGAATCAACATGACCTCGTAGTATCTGTCTGCATCTCTCACTGGAAAAAAGTAGAAACATTTATTATATATCCATCAGGCATATGTAGAACCACACTCTAAAAGCTTTCCCATAACAGTGCTAGGTATTAAAAATAAGATGGACCATGAAACTGACTAACTGAATTCAAATTAAGCTCTTTCCCTTTTACTAAATACCTGAGTCTAATTTCTCACTATTATTTCCCACATCTGAAGGTGAAAATTATACATATGATGTTGCCTTGTTTAAGTTTATCAGAAACAGGTTTCTTGTCACACATATGCTATTACATAGTCGTAGAGTCATACAGCACAGAAACAAGTTATTCGGCCCAACCTGCCTATGCCGATTAAGATACCCCATCTGTATTAGTCCCACCTGCCTGCGCTTGGCACATATCCCCTAAACCTTTCCTATTCATGTACCTGTTCAAATGTCTTTTAAATGTTGTTATAGTACTGACTCAAGTGCCCCCTCTGACAGCTCATTCCATATACCCACCACCCTCTATGTGAAAATGAACCCCCCTCAGGTTCCTATAACATCTTTCGTCTCGCACCTTAAACCTGTGTTCTCTGGTTCCTGATTCTCCTACTCTGAGTAAAAGACTCAACCTAACTATTCCCCACATGATCTTATACACCTCTATGAGGTCACCACTCAGTCTCCTGCATCCCAAGGAATAAAATCCTAGCCTGCCCAGCTTCCTTTCATGAAGCTAAGTTTCTAGCCAGTCCACTAGCTCTCCCTGGATTCTATGCGATCTAAACTTCCAGATCTGCTTACCATGTGGAACCTTCGCAAGTGCCCTGCTGAAGTCCACATAGACAATGTCTACGGCTTTGACCTCATCAACCTGTTATGACTGGAGTGGATAAACAATTAATATCACAGTCTTGGTTGGGATTAAAATAACCCTTAATCAGAGATATCATAAGGAGTTTATTTTGTCACTTAAGCAGTGTTTGGAGTGATGCCTTTGACAGTTCAACTGTGAAGTGTTTCTCCAAAAAAATTGTCTGATAAATGAGAAAGCGTAAGTTATATATCACTCGTATTACCGAGTCAAAAGAAAAAACTGCAGTTGTATTAGTTTCCATTTGGAGGATGACAAGATTTACCTCTCTCGTTGGCTGAAGATAGATGGAAAGGATGAACCAAATATTTTGCTCTTTTTTGCCAATGAAAATCTTTCACCAAGCAATCGGGCCCATGTTGTGCTTGGTCTATTAGGGTAAACTGATGGGTTCTTTAAACATTTGATTATAATTGCTGTGTTGGCTTACAATTTTATGAATCCAAATTACTATATTTTGTATAACTATAGTGTGGCTATGGATTGTTATGAATCAAAATGTATTTTGACACGCAAATGTTTTGTACTTTCCTTCCCAGGATACAATTGATAATCTGAAATACATTTATCTTTTAAACCAGCACATAGTTTTTATTTGCACTTATTTGCTGATTTTGAAAATAAAACATTCTTTATTTATGTCTATTGTGCACGATGAAATGACATAACACCTCAGAAATCTCTTTCATATCTTTTCCCTGCTGTTAAAAATCATTTGATTATAAGTATTTGCAGAACATAATAGGCCAACAATGGTAGATCAAATGAGTACACACTCGTATTTTCTTTACTGAATAAATTAAATCCTAGCAATGACACAGTGTAAAATACCATTTTTCTTTCCCCTTTAAGGCAATAAATCATTCCAGAACCATCCTATGGATCAGGGAAGCTCCTCCACTATTTCAACCAAGTAGCGATTTATCACAATTCACCATCTGCAACCTTTGTTACTTCATACCTCATTTGTCAGTTGTTGGTTAGTGACCTGGAGGCCTGAGTGCAAACTACAGACTGACACTTTCAGTCCCCACATTGCTTTGTTGAGCAAGGGAATTCTGTCAATTGGTGTGACCAGTATGAATTTCATCAAAAAATTCTCTTTAATAAGATGGTTTGGCTCTTCTTACATTTCTGTTTAAGCATGGTTATTGGTGTGAAAATTGTTTCCACACTTTCAACAATACAAAATTAAAGATATTGTGATGTCCTCAGGTAGATAAAGAAGTGAATAAATACACATCATTTTTTACTTTCTCGTGAAAATTAATGGATAATAAGAGCAGGAATCCTGGTTGAGTCTTGGCTCCCTATTCATTGCAGAGCCTTGGTGGTCCATTCCACAAATTCTGTGGTCTTTTCCACAGCTATTGAAGTCAGATAGCGCTTTATAAATGAGAGCCTAGAAATTCACATGCATAGCACTGACAAAGCAGGCAGTCAAACACCAGGTTAATATGACATAAGTTAACTTTGTGCACATTTCTATGGAGTTGCTCTTTGTATGGGCTTAGTGATAAATGTCAGGGCTACAAGATGTTCCCATGCAGTAGCTCTGCTGGAAATGTCAATGATATGCTCTGGAGAAGTAGAGCATACCTTTCTGTTTGCTGTTGGAGAATAGTTTGTGACAGTTCCCTACCACTGGAGTACAACAGCGCTCTTTTGGAAGCAGTCTGAGACTGCCATGATGCAAGGAGATTTTAGTTGACCTTGTCTGCATGTCAGTGGCAGTTAATACCTCCTACATCAGTCATTACACTTATGTGAATGTCACTGCCTTCTGGCACTGTGCCCTCCACTTCCCGACTAATAAGGATTTATACTGAATACTGAACTTTCCATAAACTATTAGACAATTTATGCCTCAACTTTCCCAATGCTATTTGGCTGAGGGCATATGTGAAGGGAGAGTAAGGAATGCAAATTCTCAATTTTATTCCAGCACTCTTCTCCAATCCAATATTGTGAGGAAGGATTGGTATGTGCATTGCTATTGGTTTTATTGTCACATTTACTGAGATATGATGAAAATCTGCGTGGTTTCCAGTCCAGACATACCAAAGGTGAGTACAATCAAAACATACATTAGAACAACAGATAATGCAAAAAGAAAAAGGAAACAGAGTGCAGAATATAGTGTTACAGCATCAGAGAATGCACAAAAATAAATAAATGCAAAGAACTGCAATGAAGTGGATTGGGAGATCAGGACTACATCCCCAGCATATCAGGTGACCATTCAAAAATTTGGTAATAACAAGGAAGAAGCAGTTCTTGCATCAGGTGATATTTGCCTTCAAGCTTTTGTATCTTCTGTCTGATAGGAGAGGGGAGAAGGGGGAATGACTGGAGTGTAGGTGGTCCTTGAGTATGTGGGCTGCATGGTGTAGGTTTACATTTATTAGTGTTACATATACCGAGGTACATTGCAAAGCTTTGTTTTGCATGCTATCCAAACAGATCAGAAAAAAACATACATAGTTATCATCAGTTCAAACTCAACTACAATAGAGTAAAGGGAAAGATACAGTGTAAAATATAGCTCTCAGCATTGTAGCATATCAGTTCCATAGACAAAGTCCAATGTCCACGATGTGGTAGAGGTGAATTGAAAATTTCCCTTGCTTATGGAAGGACGAGGTTGCTCCTGAGTCTGGTGGAGCACACTTTCAAGCTTCTGTACCTTCTGCCATGGAGGAACAGGGAGAAGAAGGAATGACCGAGATGGGTCAAGTCTTTGATTATGTTGGGTGCTTTTCCGGGACAGCATGTAGATAGTCAATAGGATAGTTTGCACTTGAGGAACTACACACTGTCACCAGTAGACTTGAAACAAAGTACCCCCAAACCTCATTCATAATAGCCAGGGACTTCATTCAAGCCAACCTCAGGAACGTGCTGCCAAAATACTATCAGCATGTCTCCTGCTCAAACAGAGGCCCAAACACCCTCAGCAACTGCTACACAACCATCAAAAATGCATACTGCACCATTTTCTGACTGCCCTTTGGTAAATCTGATTACCTGGCTGTGTTTCTGCTCCCTGCATACATGCAAAAACTGAATTGGGAGGATCCAGTAAAATAAACCATGCCGTGCTGGTCCGAGGAAACAGCTGACACCCTTCACGACTGCTTGAGTCGATGGATTGGTCCATATACAAGGACTCTGCAGCTAAAGTAGATAAATATGCCACTGCCGTTACAGACTTCATCAGCAAGTGTGTAGAGGACTGTGTACCAAAGTGTGTATTTCCCAACCTGATCCCAGGTGAAGTCCAAGTTTACAGTGCATAGTATTGAAGTTATTGGAGTCTGCCAAATTTCCTTAGCCTTTCAAGGGAAGTAGAAACATTGACATGCTTCCTTGGCCACAGTGTCAACATGGTTGGACCAGGACATATTGTTCTCACTCTGACTACATGGGTTTTCTCCTGGTGCTCCAATTTCTGCCCACATTCTAAAAATGTGCAGGTTTGTAGGTTAATTGGATTCTATAAATTGCCTGCCCATGGGTATTTGCTTGTATTACAGGTTTCCCCAAAGTGCAAGTGTGAGACTGAATGACAACAGCAGAAAGATCGTGCAACAGCTTAAAAGAGAAAAGGCATGACATTACCCAGGGAAACCCAACCATGCTGTTCTATGAAACTTGCAATTTCACTGTTTATGGGGCTTTTAGTATTAGTATTGGGGTGACATTCCAATTAAGGCCAATACCTCTGACAAAGCAGCATTTTCTCAACTTGCACATTGGTTGTCACCCTACATTCAATAATCAAGACTCTGAAGGTGGGACTTGATCCACAATGTGCTGAGGTCCTTGGCCAGCTCCTCTCTCATGCCTTCATCGTCCCCTTTGTTCAACTACAACACTGATACTTCTGATTTAATCTTCCCCCTCTCAAATTGTAGATTAAAACTTATCATATTATGGTCACTACCTCCTAGTGGTTCTTTTACCTTGAGTTCCCTTATTAAATCTGGTTCATTGGACAACACTAAGTCCAGAATTACCTTCTCTCTGGTAGGCTCCAGTAAAAGCTGCTCGAAGAATCCATCTCGGAGGCACTATACAAACTCCCATTCTTGGGGTCCAGAACCAACCTGGTTTTCCCAGTCTACCTGCATATTGAAATCTCCCATAACCACAGTGGCATCACCTTTGTTACATGCCAATTTTAACTCCTGCTGCAACTTGCACCCTATATCTAGGCTACTGTTTGGGGGCCTGTAGATAACTCCCATTAGTGTGTTCTTACCTTTACAATTCCTCAATTTTATCCACAGTGACTCTACATCATCAGTCCCTATGTCACCCCTCTCATGGGACTGAATTTCATCCCTCACCAACACCTACCCCACCTCCTCTTCCCACCCGCCTGTCCTTTCTATAGGATGTATAACCCTGAATATTCAGTTCCCAGTCCCGATCCTCCTGCAGCCATGTCTCTGTAATCCCCACAATGTCATATATACCAATCTCTAACTGAGGCTCAAGCTCATCCACTTTACTTCTTATGCTTTGCGCATTCATATATAATACTTTTAATCTATTACTCACCTCACCTTTCACATCGATTCCTATTTCACTTGGCCATACTCTCCCATCCCTTCATGAGCTTTCTGTCCCGTTAATTCTGGTGTCTTTCTTAACTTTTCCTATACTCTCTTTCCCTTTACCTCCATACTTGTATTTCCAATTTGTCTCCCCCCCCTTCCCACTATTTTATTTGCAGATTAATTCATTAAATGTTCTCATTCTTCTGAGGCCTATTTAAAAATACTGCATATTATCCATCCTCAAAATGTTTTTTTCAAACTGAACCCATAATTGCCAGAATTAGTTAAGTGCAGCGAGGTGGAAAAGAACATTTCTACAATTGCAACATCATTCTATCAGATGTGCATAAAAAGCTGATGCATGCAGAGCTAACATCTTTTATTCAATATACCGCACATTTGTTTTAAACACATCACCAAATGAACATTACAAAATGTTATTGTAATAACCTTACCCTGTTATTGCAAGGGAAAGTTCGTCCAAATGGAATACTGAAACAGAGATTACTTGGCTGCACACAGACATTTCAAATTGTTCTTGTCATAGCATACAATTTATCAGCGAGCAATGATTTTATGCACTGTTTGAAATATTTGAAATATTTTCTCTTCCTAAATCTTAATACAACAGTACAACAGACAGATCAAAGAGATCTATTAACTAATGAATCTGTTCAAAGTTCTAAAGTTCTATCAATTTTGTCATGAATGACGAAGGACAATTAAACTGATAATAGAAGAAGAAAGATCCATGAACATCAACTCAATGCTGACTGGGCCCAACTTATGGAGCTAAATACAAGAGGTGCTGAACCCATGTCACATTCTTCCTGAGAATCACACAACCTTTAAAGCCAATCTTCAACCAATTCAGCACGCTCCTCGTGATATGAGGAGTTATATGACAATATTGCCAGGCCAAAGGCAATGGGACCAGACAACATCCCAGCTGCAGTACTGAAGACCTGAGCTGCAGAACAAGCTGTATCATTGGTCAAATGTTCCAATAGGTACAACATTAGCATCCACCCACATGTGTAAATTACCTAGGCCTTTCCCAAAAAGCAGGACAAATTCTATCATGCTATGTAATACTCAATCATTCTACTTTAAATCAATAACTTACCAATGAAAAATTTGTCTAAATTGCTATGAAACAGCACTTAATCACCACTAACTTTCTCATCGTGGGCTGGGTTTCTCCTGGGCCACACTACAGTCTTGAATCAAACAAGGACCAAAGAGCTGAATTCCAGTAGTGAGTTGAGAGCGACTGATTATGTCATGAAGGCAGTACTTGATCAAGATCAATATCAAAGTGCTCTAGTAAACAAGTGTCAATGTGTGTCAAGGCGATTGCAATCAAATGGCTGGAGTTTTATCTCACCCAAAAGAATGATAGGTAAAACAAAATGATTAGAAAAAAAACAGTGGGTCAGGCAATATCTTGGAGGTAAATGGACAGAAGATGTTATAGACAGAAGATGTTTTGGGTCAGGAGAAAAAGCTGCTGGCTTGAAGAAAAGTGCTGATCCAAAAAGTGCCTGCCCATTTCCCACAACAGATGTTGCCTGACGAACTGAATTCTTCCAGCAGTTTGCTTTTCATTCAAGATTCGCGCATCTGCAGTACCTTGTGTCTCAAAAGAATGATAGTAATGATAGTGATCAATCACCCCAAGATATTATTGCAAGAGATGCTGGACAGTGTCCTTAGCCCAAGAAACTTTAGCTGTTCCATTAATGCGTTTCATCCATCATAACACCAAAAGTCGAAATAGTCACCGATAATTGAGCAATGTTCAATTCTATTTACAGTTCCTCAGCAACTGAAGCAGCTCATGTCACCATGCAGCAAAGACTAGAATTTATTCAAGCATGGGCTGAGAAGTGAAAGTAACATTGCTGCCACAGAAATACAAACATCAACAATTTCCAATTACAGTGAGTTAACCCTTGATGTTCAATATCAATAAAGATGGCACCGAAGCCGGGCGACTCCTTGCGTGCTGGTCCCAGAAGTGAATCTGCTATCATTCATTACAATCGTTCCACTCTTTTAAATCTTTATTTCAACAGCAGCATGTCTTAGAGGCCTTCCTGAGGTGCTGCACATCAAAGGCCTTCCCGAGGAGCCATGGCTGCAGAGCCGGGAACCCGTCTAGACGTCCTAAAGGCTCAGCAAACCATGGAAATGGGAACCCACCCAGAGGACCCAAAGACTTCAAGGTCAGCTGCAGAAGGCACCCCTGGGACACAGAAATGGCTGGGCGAGGAGAGTACACTAAGCACATGGGCGGATTTTGGACTTGGAAATGGCTAATAATTTGTGCCAAAACACCCTGAAGCCCTGGTCATTGTAGCCATGGACTTCAATCAAGCCTACCAAAGTACTATCTGTATGTTATGTCCCAGCAGAGGCCAGAACACCCTCGATCACGGCTATACATCCATAAAAAATGGCTACCACTCCATTCCTCGGCCACATTTTGGGAAATCTGAACCCATAGATGTGCTTCTACTCCCCGTCTACAAACAAAAACTGAAGCAGGAAAATCCGGTACAGAAGGTTGTTCAATGCTGATCTGCAGACACGGTTAACATCTTTGAGTCAATGGACTGGCCCATATTCAAGGATTCTGCAGCCAACCTGAATGAGTACACCACTGCTATGACTGACTTCATCAGTAAGTGCATAAAGGAGTGCGTGCCGAAGAAGACCATTCAAGTGTTCCCCAATCAGAATCCATGGATGAACAATGAGGTACATTCCCAGGTGAAGGCCAAGATCACTGCATACAAATCAACTGATCCCAAGCCGTACAAGAAAGCTCGCTATGATCTTCGCAATGTCATCAAGATGGCCAAGAGGCAATACCAGGACAGACTTGAGTCAACAGTATTATCAGTTGGACACCCACAGACTGTGGCAAGGCCAGAATATTATAACTGGCTACAAAACCAAGTCAGGTAACATTGCTGGTGATAGTCCAGGCTTACCTGATGAACTTAATGCATTCAGTGCTTACTTTCAGCAGAAGGCAGATGACATCCGTTCTGACGGATCCGTCATTTCCCAGGGTCACTGTTCCAGAACTTAGATCAGACTTACTGAGGGTGAACCCATGGAAAGCAAATAGTCTGGACGGAAATCCTGGCTACGTCGTTAGGAACTGTGCAGACCAACTAGTGGGCGTGTTCACAGACATCTTTAATCATTTCCTACTTTGTTCTGAGGTACCCACCTGCTTCAAGAAGACCACTATCATCCCGGTGCCGAAGAAAAACAAGATCCCATGCCTTAACGAGGCATGATATCGATATGTCTCGTTAGTGGCTTTGACATCCACCATCATAAAGAGCTTTGAGAGGCTGGTTATGGAACGCATTAAATCCAGTCTCCCAAGCAACCTTGATCCACTACAATTTGCCTACTGCCACAACAGGTCCACGACTGATGTCATCTCCCTGGCCCTACATTCATCCCTTGAACACTTGGACAAGAGAGACACCTATTAGATACCAAACTTCTATTCATAGACTAAGGCTCTGCTTTCAATACTATTATCCAATTCAAGCTCATCTCCGAACTCAACTCGTCAGCACTCATGTCTGCAACTATAACCTCGACTTCCTGACCAACATACCACAATCAGTGAGGATAGAGGACAAATCATCCTCTATGATAATCCTTAACGCTAGTGCTTGTTTACTCCTTATACACCCATGATTGTGCAGCCAAATACAAATACAACTTAATTTACAAAATTGCAGACGACACCACCCTCGTGGGCTGGATATCAAATAATGATGAGACAGAGTACAGGAATAAGATTGAGAACCTTGTAAACTGGTGCCAAGACAACAACCTTTCCCTCAATGTCTGCAAGACAAAGGAGATTGTGATGGACGTCAGAATGCGAAGTGGTGCACATGTTCCGGTATACATTGACGGTGCCAAAGTAGAGATGATTGAAAGCTTCAAGTTCTTAGGAGTAAATATTATCAGTAAGTTGTCCTGGACCAGCCAAAAAAGCCTCTACTTCCTCAGAGGGCTTAGGAGGTTCGGTATGGTCCCAACTACTCTTACCAACTTCTCCAGATGCGCCGTTGAAAGCATTTTATTGGGATGTATCACAGCATGGTTTGGAAACAGCTTCATCCAAGACTGCAAGAAATTGCAGAGAGTCATGGACGTAGCCCAGACTATCACACACATCAACATCCCTTCTATTGACTCTAGAGGCAAGAGGTACAGAAGTGTGAAAACACATCCCTCCAGATTCACGGACTGTTTCTTCACAGCGGCACGGTGGCGAAGCGGTAGAGTTGCTGAACGGGTGGAGTTTGTACATTCTCCCTGTGACTGGTTTCCTCTCACACTCCAAAGACGTACAGGTATGTAGGTAAATTCTTTTTTTTTTCTTTTTTTCTTTTTTCTTTTTGTTTATTTATTTTCCGGTCAATAAAATACAACAGATTGACCATACAGTTGTGAAAGTTAAACAGTGCAAAATCATTTTAATCAAAAATAAAACAATATAATCACACATGATATTTTCTGACCAAAAATAAATGTGTAGGTAGAAGCCAAAGCTTATTGTGCCTACCCTTAATACTTAACAAAATATAATTAAAAAAAACACAACATCATAAGTCAGAAGCAGATAAACAAAAACATAGAAATAAACACAAATATAGTCAAGCACCATCATTTCGGTCATGTCAGTCATTTCTCAGTGCTGATCACATATTTTGTATCTTTCAAATATAATATTTTTGAACATTTTCTTGAATTTACACATATTACTACTCTTTAAATTCATTGTTGCAACTATTCCATAAATTTACCCCTTTCACAGTCACACATCTATTTTTCACATTTGTTCTTACCCTCATTTTTTCAAATATATAATTACTCCAGAGTGGATACCTGCTCCCCCTCACTGAAAACAAATCTCGGATACAGTCAGGAAGTGTTCTTTCTTTTGCTCTAAACATTATTTGTAGAGTTTTAAAGTCTACTAGGTCCATAAATTTTAGGGCATATGATTTCATAAATAATGGGTCATTATAAATAATGGGTCATTATAAAGAATGGGTCATTATAACCAGCCTTATTGACAAGGTTGAATTAGTGCTAGATTTGTAGGTGTTTCCCCATACTTCCACACAGTATATAATATATGGAATAATGAGTGAGCAATATAATGTAAATAGTGAATTTTGATTTAAGATGCCTTAGTTTTGTACAATATTGCAATGGATTTAGACAGTTTTGATTTGATATGTTTTATGTGAGGTTTCCAACAGAGTTTATGATCTATTATCACTCCCAATAATTTATTTTCATACATTCTTTCACTTTCTACATCATTAATCATGTGTTACCTCCAAATTTATTTTTCGATTTCCAAACACAATAAATTTTGTTTTACTTAGATTTAATGACAATTTATTAGTAACAAACCACTTCTTTAGGGTTTCCAATTCCCCTTTAACTGTGTCTAAAAGTTGCTTCATGTTTTTCCCTGAACAAAATACATTTGTGTCATCCGCAAATATAACTAAATGTAACAATTTTGACACCATACAAATATCATTTATATAGAGTATAAAGAGCTTTGGGCCCAGCACCGAGCCTTGAGGATCCCCACAGGTAACCTTCATAAGTTCTGAATCAAAATTATTTACTTGAACATACTGATATCTGTTTTCAAGGTAGCTTCTTAACCAGGAGTATGTTACTCCTCTAATACCATATCTTTCTAGCTTATTCATCAGTAAACCATGATCTATGGTGTCAAACTGGCTTTGTAAATGTAAAAATTGTCCTTAGTGTGTGTAGGATAGTGTTAATGTGCGGGTTTGCTGGTCGGCGTGGACCTGGTGGGCCGAAGGACCTGTTTCCACGCTGTATCTCTAAACTAAACTAAACTAAACTAAAGCTGTTATTAGGCAATTGAACCATCTTTTCACCAACTTG
Organism: Rhinoraja longicauda; assembly: GCF_053455715.1. Lineage (NCBI taxonomy): Eukaryota > Metazoa > Chordata > Chondrichthyes > Rajiformes > Arhynchobatidae > Rhinoraja > Rhinoraja longicauda. The sequence continues at coordinate 39,555,744 of NC_135960.1, forward strand.
AAAGGGCTCGTGGCCTACCATCTACTTTGTTGGAGACCCTCACATTGTCTTATATCAGACTTTATCTTGCACGAAACATTATTCCCTTTATCCTGTATCTCTGCACTGTGGACGGCTTGATTGTAATCATGTTTTTGTCTTTTCGCTAACTGGATAGCACACAACAAAAAGGCTTTTCACTGTACCTCGTTACACGTGACAATAATAAACTAAACCAAACTAAATCATTACTATTGCCAAGCCCCATCATCAATATCCTGAGGATATCATTGATTAGAAACTCAATTGGACCAGCTATGTCTTCACCTGCCTAGATGAGTGCACCTCCAATTACATCATTCACAAAAGAGCAGCCCATTAGATTGGAAAAAATCCACCAAACTATATGTTTATTCCTTCAAGAACTGGTACAGTATCCTGTAGTGTGTACCATTTATAAAAAGCACAGCAGTTACTCACTGAAGCTCCTTTGAAAACACCAGTCAAACCCACAATTTCTACCATCAAGAAAGACAATGAGCTGTGGGTTCATGGGAGTATCATCAACTGTTACCCTCCTTCAAATTGCACATCATCCTGGCTTGAAATATGTCACTGTTTCTTCACCACTCCTTGATCTGATTCCTTGAAATTTTCCCAAACAGCATTATGAGTACCACCTACAGAAGGATTTTAGTGGTTCAAGAAGGCAAATATTCATCACCTTCACAAGGGCAGTTAGAGAAGGACAATATATGTCATTCTTGATGCCAGTGCTCAAATACTAAAAACATGATAAATGTAAAAACATGTTTTAAAAAATCCATTGTCATTATTTTGATTTTTCCCAACTAGCAGGAGTGATGAACTAGCATATCTTCTAATCCCACTATTTTCCTGGTATTTACAGATAATCTGTAACTTTGAAGTAGAAGGTTTTTCAGGCTGGATGATGATCCCTTCAAATGTGGAGAATGACCTTTGGTGTTATCATTGGAACCACAGCAATGTTAGACAGCGGCTTGAGATGCGGAGTAATGATAGCACGTTCCCTCTAATAAGACTTACTAGAGGTTTGTGAATGACGTGTTTGGCTGAGAGGCAGATGCGTTTGAAGTGTTCATTTTCCTTTATGAGCCTCAGGGAACATTAGCCCTCCATTGCCACTTCTTTCACCAACTATTATTCTAAAATTTAACTAGATGAAACATGAATTGTCAGATGAGGCCTCTTGGTAGCATATTCCCAATGGATCTGACTAAGTTCAGATGGGTCTGCAAGATTAGTCATGATAATGAATACTTGCTGTTAATAGGTGACCTGCTGAGTGTTTTCAGCATTTTATGGTTCATTTGTAGATTTACAGCATTTTTTTAAATTTAAATTTCTGTTAAGGAATCAAACTTACTCAACAATGGACAACCTAATTTTGCTATCTATTTCAGGTTTTTGGGAAATCAAAGCCCATGAGTCAAACACATGCAAAAGAGTCTGATAAGTGGAAGTTAAAAATTATGCCACTATTCTTCAAGAAGGAATTATGAAGTTACTTACTTACAAATACTATTATTCTGACTGGGTTTTAAATCATGTATCTTGTAAAGCTTAATATAACTTCATAAATCTTCCCATGTTCACACATAACAATAATTGTGCTTTTTTTTTCTTTGCCTGACTTTCTTTTCAAATTTGTTATTGATGTTGGTTTATTATTGGAAAGGGAAGTATGATTGGAAATATGGTACCAAATACCATTCAGTATCCTTGATATTATTATCATTGTTCCTGTATGTACTTTGCTCAGCAGGTGTATGGCATATTATAATCCTTTGACCTTATTTCACTTTGAAAAAAAATTTGTGGCGATGTTGTTAGTCCGTAGAAGATATATTGGATGGTTTACAATCATAAATGAGTTGTTGACAGGAGAGACATTAAAGAACAAATCCTATTGAGAGCTCGATCAAATTATGTGACATGGGCCATGGTTGGTATGTTTTAAAAGAGACTCAACAAAAGAGCAGAAGATCATTGTGAAGTCCTTGCTCCACCATATTGCACATATAGCAGTGCTCTTCGAACATCACTGAAATCATACATGAGAGAATGGGTTAGAAGTGTGAGACATCTTTATGGATATATGGCAATGCAGAGAGTAAATTCACAGAACAGCATTTGGTCATTGCGGTTGGCACTTTTGAAATCCTGGCCATTTATTAAGGATTCCGTATCTGCTAGATCTAATAGGCAAACAAAAAGCTTCAAAAAATACCATCAAGTGGCAATTTTCTTTTGCAATTACCTCATATGTGTCCCACAGTTAGCTACCTCTGACTGAAGTTATTAACTGGGCTTCAAGGATCCACCTTGGCCATTTGAAGTCACTACCAGTGAAAGGCAGCAGCCTTCTCTAGCTGGCTACTATCAAATAATACATTACAGGGTTAATACAGCAAACAGCCAAGTTGGAAATATATCACTGAAGGTGAATAATTAATACTATTGCACATTTAGTAAGTCTCCTTCAACTTTAGTGCTCATTGATTTATGATAAGTAAAATCTTTCAAGAAATTAATTTCAGTCGATCCACTTGAAAGAAATGTTCAGATGAGTTTATGAGGGAAGCTTTGGACAGCATTTTGCACTGAGGATGGAGAGCAAGAGGTGGAGCATACAGAGGGAGTGGCACAGCAGGTAGGAAGGGAACATGATGTCAGGTAGTAATAAAGGGCAACTCTAACTATGGTTGTTAAGGCATATTGTATTTTTCAGAGATTTTCTTGGAAAAACTTGCTTCATGGGGAGATGACTGAAATGCACTTTAGCACACTAACATCTTGGAGAAGCAAGTACAATAGATAATTGCAATATATCCTTTGTAAAAGACCCTGGAGACTAGAACGAAAGACAGATTAAACCTCATGACTACATGGCTAAAAGTTAATCAATGCTGGCTGGACATGCTGAATTTGAACAGAGTGCTATGTTTTAGGTTTGCATGATCTCTTGTTCCAGTTGAATGGCAATGTTATCACCACTAACATTACACAGGAGAGCTATATCATAACAATCTTTCTACATCAACAGTTGAAGAAATATCAAATTATTTTTCTATTACATTTTGGAATTACTGCCCAACAGCTTATCTTTGAGCTTTCAAATTGAATTTAAACATACTTTTTTAAAATGGCACTTTGAAAAAGTATGTTCAGGAAAAACTATCCAAGATAACTATCAGATACATTCATAAATGCAGTGGAAGACATATTCATATATAACACCAATATATATTCTTGTTCAATTTCCCAAAACATGACAGGTTTTTGGGACTTTATTGATCAAATGTCCTTCCTTTCTATTTAAATAATTTGGAAATATTTTCTAATTATCCTGAATCAGCAAATAATATTTTAGCTCTGATGCATGTTTCTTAATACCATATCTTGGTCTTCAATGGTCTTAATTGTTCATACAATTTCAGAACCGTTTGAATGACTGCAGTCGCAGCCACCAAGTAAATGGTTTATAGTTATGAAAAAAAAATTGTTCATGTGTTAAAATCTGATCATTGAAGTTTGTAAGCATGTATGGGTGTCAAATGTTACAGGGAGAAGGCAGGAGAACGGGATTGAAAGGGAAAAATTGATCAGCCACGATCGAATAGTGGAGCAGACTCGATGGGCCTAATGACCTAATTCTGCTCTTATCTCTTTTGAACATGAACAAACTTTAAAAATTATAATCATTGCTACTCTATATAAAAAACTATTAAGACTTAGCTGATATTGTACCTGTTGTGTCTTTAGAGTGCAGTTACAGTGCCCTCCATAATGTTTGGGACAAAGACCTATCATCTATTTATTTGCTTCTGTACTGCACAATTTGAGATTTGTAATAGATGAAAATCACATGTGGTTAAAGTGCACATTGTCAGATTTTAATAAAGGCCATTTTTATACATTTTGATTTCACCATGTAGAAATTACAGCAGTGTTTATACATAGTCCCCCCATTTCAGGATACCATTATGTTTGGGGACAGCAATGTGATGTAAATGAAAGTAATAATGCTCCAAAATTAATAATGCACACACATATATGACCGAAAGTTGTAGCATTGATCAAAGTGCTTTATGTCTATAGTTCAGAATCATAGTAAATTGGCACTCATTGAGAATGGAAGAAGCAGAAAGCAATAGTTAGAAATATTGCCCCAGAAAGAGAAAATGGCCCAATAGAATATTAATCTGCTGTTGGCATCTATTCTCCCATTCAGATAGTACTCTTGTGACAAAGCAAGTAGACAGATGTTCCCAGTGAGACGGTATAGTCCAGCACCAGAGTGGCTAAACCCAGATATACTTGAAGTAGTCCTTCATGGCATCTGTCACATTCTCCATTCCATGGGAATGACAATCGACCAACCTGACTGGAAACATTGGGAGAACACAGTGTATTAGTGTAGGGCTGGCAAAAGCATGTGGAAGATGCAATTAGAGATACATCAGGGTGATTTTTCAGGAATTGTATTATTTTGGTTCTGAAAGAAAATAGAAAGATGTTTTATACATGGAGTTGCAAAGGGGTGGCTTTTATAATGGGGTAGGAGGGTTACAGAAAGAGTCATTAGCAAGGGAACTATATTCCAAAGAATTTGGAATTTCTCTTTATTTGTTATCCTTTTTCAGTGATGGGTACAGCTCATATGTCAACAATGATGACTTATTCTTTATTGCAATTGAGGCATTGTGGAGCCACTTTCTTAACCCATTCCTGAGGGAATGCCCACTTTGCCACAACAAAGACATTTCCAACATAGCACGAGAGATGAGATGGATAAGAAGGAAGAGAAGATAAGGACTACACTTTGGATTGTTTCAGGATAAAAGTGATGCAAAAGCTGAACAAGATGGTTGGCATGCTGCTAGGCTTGCCTAGCCAAATGTAGGAGAGAATAAGATGTATGGAGACATTTACCTCTATGCAGTGCCAGAAGAGTACTATTGCCAATTTGGAAGTGATGTACACTTATTTTCGGGAGCTGGGTGACAATTCTATCACTTGGCACCCTCACTGATGGAGACAATTCAAAATTATCCTGCCTCTAGATAGTATCTGGCTGATCGAAGTAGAGTTGACGTCTCTGCCACAGGGAGCAGTTTGAAACTCTGCAGGAACAGTGATGTATTGGCAGGCAGCAACTTGACGAGCAGTAAAATTTCATGTGAACAAATCAGGGAACTGGTGCCCAGCTCCTCCCTATGCAACTGGATCCTTAATTTCCTCATCGGTTGATATCAGTCAGTAAAAATTGGCAACCACACCTCCTCTTTGCTGATCATCAGCACAGAGGAACCTCACGGTCATGTTCCCTGCTCTGCTCTCTCTGTACCCATGACTGTAAACACAGTCAAAGCTCCAAGGCCATTTAGCGATGATATCACAATCACTGGAAGAATGATAGTCATACAGTGTGGAAACAGGCCCTTCGGCCCAACGCCCACACCGACCAACATGTCCAAGCTACATTAGTCCCACCAGCCCACGTTTGGCCCATATCTCTCCAAACCTGTCCTATCCATGTACCTGTCTTACTGTTTCTTAAATTTTGGGATAGTCCCTGCATAAAATATCTCCTCTGGCAGCTCGTTCTATATATCCACCACGCTTTGTGTGAAAAAGGTAGCCATCAGATTCCTAATAAATCTAAATGATTACTATTAAATGATAACAAGTCATAGTACAGGAGGGAAATCAATAATCTGGTTGTGTGATGCCAGAACAACAAACCTGCTCTCAAGCTTAGCAAAATCAAGGAACTGAGTGTGGATGTCAGGAAGAGAAAACTGAAGGACCATGCATCTGTCTTCTTTGGTGGGATGGTTGTGAAGAAAGTCAAAAGCTTCAAATTTGTGGGTGTACACCTCTCTGATGATCTGCCCTGGGCCAAGCACACTGATACAATTACGAAGAAAGGTTAATTAACACCCCTCCTTTGACATATTGTTGAATACACTGTTGAGCATCTGCAGGTGGAGAGCATTATGGCTTGGTTTGGTAATCTCAATGTTAAAGAATGAAGAAGGATTCAAAAAGTCATGGATACTGCCCAGTCCATCTTCCCACATTGAAGGGATCTACAGGAAAAGTTGCCTCAAGAAGGCAGCTAATATCAATAAAGACCCAAAACCCTTATTATGCTCTCATCTTGCTGCCACCTTTGGGTAGAAGGTATAGGAGCTTGTGAACCGTTACTTCCAGTTACAAGAAAATATTTTTCCCATCAACCATCAGCCTCTTGAGTGCAGGTACATGGTTCCTTGAAGGTGGAATCGCAGATAGATAAGGTGGTAAAAAAGGCTTTTGGCACATTGGCCTTTATCAGTCAAAGTATTGAGTATAGAGGTTGGGAGATCATGTTGCAGTTGTACAAGACGTTGGTGAGGCCGCATTTAGAGTACAGTTGCTCCTCAACTTACAATGGAGTTACGTTCGATAAACCCACCGTAAACCGAAAATATCGTAAGTCGAAAATGCATTTAAATACACCTGATCACGTGACCGGAAGCAAGCTGTGGCGAGCTGCCGTTGCCCAGCGTTTGCACCATCGTAAAGTCGAAATATCGTAAGTCGAAGCATTGTAAGTTGAGGAGCATCTGTATTGTGTTCAGTTCTGGGCACCATGTTATAGGAAAGATGTTGTCAAACTGGAAAAGATACCAAGAAGATATACAAAGATGTTGCAAGGATTAGAGGGTGAGAGCTATCGGGACAGGTTGAGTAGGCTGGGACTCTATTCCTTGGAGCGCAGGAGGGTGAGGTGTGATCTTATAGAGGTGTAAAAAATCATGAGAGGAATAGATCAGGTAGATGCACAGAGTCTAATGGCCAGAATGGGTGAATCGAGGTCCAGAGGATATAGGTTTACGGTGAAGGGGAAAAGATTTAATAGGAATCTGAGGGGTAACTTTTATGGACCAAATGCAGGCAGGTGGGATTAGGGTAGCTGGGATATGTTGGCTGGTGTGGGCAAGTTGGGCCGAAGGGCCTGTTTTCATGCTGTATCACTCAATAATGCTTTGACTCGAAAGCTGGTGAGAATTACATTGGTCTGGGTCCAGAGCACATGACAATAAAGCACTCTTGACTCTTGATCTGCTGTTATTGGTTACAGAGAAATTATCCATAAGCAATTTGCAGTTCTCTAGGAGCAATAGTTGCCATACAACTAGATCACCCTCCTACAGGAGCAGAGGTAAGGTACAATGAATTAATTTCTCTTCCGCAAGAGCTGAGACGTGAGTCCTTACATTCACACACCTTTCCATTGTAAGCAGAATATTTGTCTGATTGCACGGAGAGCTCACACTGAGGAGAGGACTGAGTAGAGCATGGCCCACACACTTGGAGAGGGAGGGGAGAGAGAGAGAGAGAGAGAGAGAGAGAGAGGGAGGGGGAGGGGGAGGGGGAGAGAGGGAGAGGGAGAGGGAGAGGGAGAGGGAGAGGGAGAGGGAGAGGGAGAGGGAGAGGGAGAGGGAGAGGGAGAGGGAGAGGGAGAGGGAGAGGGAGAGGGAGAGGGAGAGGGAGAGGGAGAGGGAGAGGGAGAGGGAGAGGGAGAGGGAGAGGGAGAGGGAGAGGGAGAGGGAGAGGGAGAGGGAGAGGGAGAGGGAGAGGGAGAGGGAGAGGGAGAGGGAGAGGGAGAGGGAGAGGGAGAGAGACTGATTTCCTTGTTTAATTGATAAATACTCAAAATAGATTGTAGTCGTAGAATGTAGAGGTACTTGTCCGACCGTGGAACATACCATTGCAGAATTAAAATTGATCTTTGCTAACATTAAATGGCAGTAGAATTGATGTTCAATCGTGTCCTATGTTCACATTGCATTTATTTGAGGATTTTGTGCAATGTAACAGAACCTTACATCTCTTTATTCATTCATATCTTCCTGCTTCTAAAGGGGCAGCACAAAGATCAATTATTGTATTAATTAAACCAACATGACCAAGCGTACCAAGGTTACTCTAAATTTACAATGGATCGCTCACCAGCTAACTTCATGTTTAAATAACATGATTCCAGCTGAGTTAGAAATGCATCACCATCTTTTTACAACATTAATGCAGAATAGCAATTTTAAATGATTGTGAGTTAGAATTTCTAGATTAGTACAGAGATCAAAATAATGCAATGGTATTTTTCTGGAGTCTTCCAAATCTTCAGATCAAAAGATGAAATATGAAATGCTTAATTCATATTCAAATTTGTGCCAGATTTGTCCATATAGATCCATATCATAACTAAACCTCCTACCACACTCCCTCTTGCAAGGATGCTATCCCTTAGACTCAATTTCTCTGTCTCCACCGCATCTGCTTCCAAGATGAGGATTTCCACTCTTATTTTAGTATATGTGGATTCCCCCATGCTGCTGTGGATGGATCACACATCAAACACATCACCAAGACAGCCTTCTTCCACCTCAAAAACATCGCCCGGCTCCGTCCATCCCTCTCCTCCACAGCTGCAGAAACCCTCATCCACGCCTTCATCACCTCCCGTCTGGACTACTGCAACAGCCTCCTCTATGGTTCACCCTCAAAAATCATCAATAAACTCCAATACATCAAAAACTCCGCTGCCCGTCTACTCACCCACTCCCCGATCCGTGACCATATCACCCCCGTCCTTTACAAGCTCCACTGGCTCCCCATCCTCCAGAGAATCCAGTACAAAATCCTCCTCATGACCTACAAAGCCCTCCATAACCTGGCCCCATCCTACCTGACTGACCTCCTCCACAGACACACTCCCACCCGTACCCTCCGCTCTGCTGCTGCTAACCTCCTGCCCCCCCCCATCCGGACCAAACTCAGATCCTGGGGGGACAGGGCTTTCTCCATCGCTGCTCCCACACTCTGGAACTCGCTACCCCAAACCGTCAGAGACTCCTCCTCACTCACCACATTCAAAACATCACTGAAGTCTCACCTGTTCAACACTGCCTTCAATCACTGACCGTCACCTCACCTTCTTTTTCCTTTTCTGTTCGTTTACTTATTTATCTATTTCTTTTCTTTTCTATGTTTTAGTAAACCCTGTAAAGCGTCTTTGAGTGTTTAGAAAAGCGTTATATAAAAGTAATGCATTATTATTATTATTATCCTCTCTGTGTTCAGCAGTTCTGCTCTCACTCCACCTCCCCTCAGATGGAACATGGATAGAGTTCCCCTGGTCCTAACCTTTCACCCCATCCACTCCCGCATCCAACATTTTGACATTCTCAGACATTTCAGCCATTTCAACTTGATTCTACCACGGGTCACATCTTCCCACCCCACCCTTTTTTACTTTGCATTGAGACCACTTTGTCTGCAACTTCTTGGTTCACTCATCCCTTCCCAACCAAACTCCCCTCTCCCCAGGTACTTTCCACTGCACTCACAGGAAATGTAATACCCGTGCCCACATCTTCTCTTACTTCCAACCGGATACTCTACCGGTCCTTCTAGGTGAGAGAGAGGTTCACCCACACCTCCTCTTAAGTCATCTACTGCACTCGGTGCTCCTCATTCAGCCAGCTTTTAAAGAGCAAAACCAAGCGTAAATTACATAGGTGACCATTTCACCAAGCACTTGCTCTCGGTCCACTAAGGCCTTTTAAGCCATTTTAACTTCCATTTTGCATACTGACCTTGTGTCCTGGCCCTTCTCCATTGCCAGAATTAAGCTATACGCAAACTGGAGGAACAGCATATTGTCATAATTCAAGGAATAAAAGAAGGGTCTAAAGAAGGGTTCCGATCCAAAGCGTCACCTTCTCCTTTGCCCAGAGATGCTGGCTGACATGCTGATTTACTCCAGCATATTGTGTCCATCACAGGCACAGACTCAGACAACACACAAAACATAAATTCTTCATATGTTACACAAGAAAGTGGAAAGGAAAAAGACAGCTAAACAAGATATTAGTGCAAAACACAACTAAAAAATACGTCAGTGGTAGTACAAAAGGTGGTCTGTGGTGTTCTGCTACTGGTATAGGATTAGGATTGTGCAGGTTGTTTAAGAGCACAATGGTGCAGCGGTAGAGTTGCTGCCTTACAGCGCAAGAGACCCAAATTCAATCCTGACTATGGATACTGTCTGTACAGAGTTTGTATGTTCTCCCTGTGAATGCGTGGGTTTTCTCCGGGTGCTCTGGTTTCCTCTAACACTCCAAAGATGTGCAGGTTCGTAGGTTAATTGGCTTTGGTAAAGATTGTAAAAACTGTCCCTAGTGCGAAGGATAGTGTTAGTGTACAAGGTGATCGCTGGTTGGTGCAGTCGGTATGCCAAAGGGTCAGTTTCTGTGCTGCTGGAATAAAGTCTAAAAGTCTAAAGTCTAAAGAGCCTAATGGTTGCAGGAAAGTAGCTGTTCCTGAACATGAACAGTGGTGTGGAGCTTCAGGTTACTCCTGCCCCATGGTAGCAATGAGAAGAGGACGTGGCTCGGATGATGGGAATCCTTGAAGATTGGAGCCATAATCTCCTTCCCCTTTTGTCCTCCTCCTTCTATTGTGGGTAGACTGACTTCCCTCTCCCCGCCCCCCCCCCCCCCCCCCCCTCAATCTTTGCACATCCCCAATCCAGGACTTTCCACTCATCACTTTAATGTCATGTTTCATGTATCTTGTTGCGTTTTACGACTGTTGACAGACCAATTTCCCTCCTGGAATAAATAAAGTTCTATCATATTGTATCGTATCGTATAATCTTGAAGCATGCCTCATGTAGATAGTTTTGATGTGGGATGGGCTGTGCCTATGATCGACAGGCCTGAGTCCACCATTCTCTGCAGCCTTTTGCATTTCATTCGGTTGGAATTGCAATATTAAACACAGGACACATTCTACAGTGCATCTGTATAAGTTTTTAGAATATTTGGTGACATGCCATATCCATTTAAACATCTAAGGAAGTAGAGGTGCTTGTGTGTCTTCTTCATGATCACATTAATGTACAGGGCCCAGGACTGGTCACCCAAGATGTTAATGGCCAGAAATGTGAACCTCCCCACCACAGGCTCACCAATGAACACTGGAACATGGAATCCCAACTTCTCTCTTTGGAAATCAATGATTAGTTCCTTGGTTTTCTTCACATTGAGTGAGAGGTTTTTGGTGAAACACCATTCATTGAGGTGTTCCATCTCTCTTTCTATACTGACTCATTAACACCCTTGATACAGCCAACAGTAATGTTGTTGGCCAATTAGCTGATAACATTTGTGCATAGTGACACACAGGTCAAGAGTGTTTAATTGACACATATATCAAAATAGAACAATTAAGTTCTGATTTGAAGCAGCATAACAGGTCTGTAAACACAGTTCTCAATAGATAACATAATAAACAAACAAAAAAAACCCAATAAATTAAAAAACAGCAATATTAATGTAAAACAAAAACAAAGCCCAAAATCCCTAGTCCAAACAAGGCAGTTCATAGTTCGAAGTTTATCTGGTGTTTTTAGTGTTCAGTAGCCTGATGGTTGTGGGGAAGAAGCTGTTCCTGAATAGGAGCACAGTCTTGAGCTACCCCGGAGGTGATTGTTACCGAGGAGGAAGACATGTTGCCAATAGTGATTGTGTTCTGTTGATGAGAAAGTCGAGGCTCTAACTTTTAAAGGGATGCACAGAGAACCAGTTTACAGAGCTTGGTAACAATTTTGGAAGTGACAATGGTGTCGAATACTCATCTATAGTCAATGAACAACAGCCTAACTATTGTCCAAGTGGTCCAATGTAAAATGGAGTGCCAGCAAGATTACATTTCCCGTCGATCTATTGTGGCAGCAGGCAAATTGTAGTGGATCTAGGTTCTTACCAAGGGAGGAGTTGATATGTTCCATAACAAACCTCTCAAAGCACTTCACCATGGATACTAGTGCCACTGGTCGGTAATCATTGTGGCATGTCACCTTCCTCTTCTTAGGCACCAATATTATTAATTGCCCTTTTAAAGCAGACGGAAACCTCAGATCTCAGTAATGAGAGATTGAAAATATCCGCAAAAACTCCAGCCAGTTAGTCCATGCAGGTTTTGAGAACGTGACCAGGTATACTAACAGGTCCTGACGCTTTACCATTGGGGGCTATGGGGACCTGAGCAGGCACATCAGCATTCTCCCTACCAAAATGTGCGCAGAACACATTGAGCTCATCGGAGAGTGATGTCTTGCTGCCACTTGAGCTGCCACTTGGTTTCGCCTTGTCAGAAGTGGTGCAAACCCTGCCATAGCTCACGAATGTGTAAAAAATGGAGCAGGAGATCAAGCACACCGTCTTGAGGTGCGCATGCACAAGGTCGGTGAATAGAATATGTTGTTACCGATCCACACTGCTTCAGGTCTAACAATGAAGGTCAAAGATCCATTTGCAAAGGGATGTATAGAGGCTCAGGTCTTGGAGCATGGTGATGAGTTTGGTGGAGATGATTGTATTGAATGTTGAGTTGAACACCAGCCTGATATATCAGTGATGTGTGTTATCAAGATTGTCCAGAGCAGAGTGGAGAGCCAGTGTTGTTGACCTTTTTATGGTGCCATAGCTAATCTCTTGAACCACTTAATTAGGGTGGATATAAGTATCGCTGGATGATATAGTTGAGGCAGGTCACCATTACTCTTCTTAGATATCCTTTTTTAAGCAGGTGGGTATCTTGAACTGCAGAAGTGAGAGGTTGAAGACGTTCTTGAATATTCCAGCCAGTTTGTCTACACAGATTTTTAGCACTCAGCTGGCTATGGTGTCTGGACTGTACACTTTGCATTGGTTCACCCTTTCGAAGGTTGCTTTGATGCTGGCCTCAGAGACTGAGTTCACAGGTTCGCCAGGAGCTGTGGGGCTCGTTTAGGTGTGTCATTATTATCCTTTGCAAAGCATGCATAAATGACATTGAGCTCACCTGAAGTGATGTGTCATTGAACATTATGTTACGCAGTTTTGTTTTGTTGGATATGATGGCAGGCAAGCCCTGGCACAGCAGTCGAGTGTCCGTTTGTGACTCCAATCTTAGTTTAGAATTGTCTCTTCGCATTTTCATTCATGTCTGCTAATGAATCCTTGAATATGGCCCAGTTCACCAATTCAAAATAGTCCTGTAACTAGTCCACTGCCTGTCCCTGAACAGCACTTTGAAGTTCTCTTTACCAGTGTCATTCCTCTTCAGTCTCTGTGTGCAGAATGAAGAAGCACAGCCTTGTCGTCAGATTTTCCAAAGTGCAGTTGAAAGATGGAGTGGTTGGTCTCTCTGATAGTGGTATAGCAATGGTCAGAGTGTGTTGGGTCCTCTGGTGTTGAAGGTGATGTGTTGATGGTAGTTAGCCAGATAATTCTTTATGCTAGTCTGGTTGAAGTCCACAGCAAGGGGAAGAGGCTTGGAAATTTAAAAAATAACATTTTTGTGGATCTGGGTGTTGCTGGCAAGGCCAACATTTATTACCCATGGCCAATTTCCCTTGAGAAGGTGATGGTGAGTCACTTTCTTGAAACACTGAAATACTGTAGGTGAATGTTCTCCCATGGTACTGTTGGATGGGGAGTCCCAAGAAGCAGACTCATTGACACTGACAATATATTTTCAAGACATTGCTGTATGACTTAGTGAGGAAATTTGCAGGTGGAGATATTCATAGCATTTTGTCCATGTTACACATTGTAGGCACAATGCTTGTGTTTTAGATGGTGTGCCAATCAAATAGATTGCTTTGTGTGGAAACTGCAGGTGCTGGTTTATACTGAAGAGAGACACAAATTGCTGGAATAACAGCGGATCAGGCAGTATCTCTGGAGAAAAAGAATGGGTGATGTTTCGGGTCAGGATTCTTCTGCAGACTGGAGAAGGGCCCCGACCAGAAACGTCACCTATTCCTTTTCTCCAGAGATGCTGCCTGATCAAATTGATTGCTTCGTCAAGTATGGCTTCAAGATCCTTAAGTGTTTGAGGTGCATTCATTTAAGCAACTGGAGAGTACTGGCTGTGTCTCTACCCTGAATAGAAAGGCTTTGAGTATCAGGAGGTGAATCACTTGCCACAGGATATCCAACCTCTGACCTGTTCTTGTAGCTATAATACGTATATGGCTGGTACAACTGAGAGTCTGCTGAATGGTGATTGCCAGGAGATGGTGGCACCGACTGCTGGATGTACCTTCTCTCTGCACTCCAATGGCTATTCATAATCTCACCACTGCCACTGCTTGCTTTTTAAAATTTTTAACTTCATTTCCTGGTCATCACCATATCCTCCCCATCCTATTATTAATCCAAGGAGCACTGCTGTCATTACTTTAGTGAATCTTCAATCCTACCTTACAGATAAATTGCATGCTTTGCACACTTTGTACACCTCAATGTTCATCATCCCCCCCGCGAGGTCCCCTTCCCAATGTTAAATGGTTAATTCTCAGCAGAAGACTTACCTTTGTACCCTTATGCACACACCACCCCTTTGCACACACCTCAACATGAAGAAGGACCCCGATATGAAATGCCACCATCCAGAAATGCTGCCTGAAAGATTACAAAGACTGGAAAAATGACACAAAGTGTTGGAGTAACTCAATGCGTCAGGAAGCATCTCTGGAGAACATCAACAGACAACGTTTCTGGTCAGGACCCTTTTCAGATTGATAGTAGTAGAAGGAAGAAAGCTGGAAGAGAGTTGGGATCAGGGCAGAATCTCCTAAATGTCTTGCCCCCACTTCTCTTCTAACTTTCTTTTCCCACCACAATCAGTTTGAAGAAGGGTCCTGATCTGTAACGTCGCCTGTCCATGTTGTCCAGAGATGCTGTCTGACCTACTGAGTTACATCAGCACTTTGTGTCCTTTTTTGTAAACCATTATCTGCAGTTCCTCAATATAAAGTGTAAATAGTTGAACAGAAATAGTTCACATTATAGACTTTGAGAAATGAATTGTTTCGATATAATTAGGTCCACAAAGCTTTACTTTGTGGTTAATAGCATTGGTTTAGCAATTAAGCATTGGCTTCTATGTTAATTACCTTTCTCTTGCTGGCATACATTATTGTGTGCCAGAACAAAACCAATTCTGCAATTTTTTATGTGCAAGAAGGGTAAATTTCTTTACAGTATCGTATAAGACATTGGTGAGGCTGCATTGAGAGTATCGTGTTCAGTTTAGGTCACCCTGTAAAAGGAAAAATGTTGGTTAAGCTGGAAAGTGTGCAGAGAAGATTAATGAGGATGTTGCTAGGACTTGAGGGCCTGAGCTATAGGGAGAGGTTGAGCAGGCTAGGACTTTATACCTTAGAGCGCAGGAGGATGAGGGGTGATCTTATGTGGGTGTATAAGATTGTGAGGGGTATAGATGAACAGAGTCTCTTACCCAGAGCCAGGGAATCAAGAACCAAAGGACATAGGTTTAAGATAAGGAGGGAAAGATTTAATAGGAATCTGAGGGCATCTTATTTACACAAAGGGCAGTCGGTATATAGAACGAGCTGCCGGAGGAGGTAGTACAGGCGTGACCCTGAGCTAGTTGCCTACCAATTGAATACACCACTGCATTCCAACCTGCCCTTTCTATCTGAGACCTCCTGGATTTTATTATTAGGCCTGAGGAACATACCTCATCATCCATCTGAGCACGTTGCTGCATGTGGTCTCTTTCAAATTTTCCAACTTTAGATAGCTTGCTCTTTTTTTTCTATCTACCTCAGAACTATCCATTTCTGCCTATCAACATTTTGGCTCAATTTTTTTCTATATTTTGTAGTCTAGCAAGTTGGACATGACCCCTAGCTTTACCTCCAGCAACACATTATTTAGACAAAGACAGTTAATGACATTTTAAGTGCCACATTGCATCACTCTTGGGATCATCAATTTGAGATATTCCTTTTGTTCCACTCATGACCCCCCCCCCACTCAAACCCCCACATTCTGTGCTACCTAAACTAACTTCTCTCTTCTTAGCAGTTTTGAGGAATAGTCACAGACCTGAAAGATTACGTGTTTCTCTTTCCACACATGCTGCCTGACCTGCTGAGTGTTTTCAGCATTTTCTGTTTTTATAATTGTGAGATCTGGTGGAGATCAGATTTCAATCATCTTCAGTTTTTTACTGAAATGAGACAACAAGGTCCAAGATAGTATTAGCTGAAGTGACTTCTGCACAGCCACAAACAATCCTGCCTTTATTTCCTCTATAGTTTTGTGGCATTGCCATCATGCTAGATAGACTAGGAAGATGGATTCCTATCTTGGATTCCTGAGGGGTCCCATTCATTCTCTGGTTATTCTTTTTCCCTTTATGTACATAAAATCTCATGGGATTATTCTTAATATTATCTGCCTGTTCGATCTCCTGTCTCCTTTTTGCCCTCCTGATTTCCTTTTTTAGCTTGCTCCTCACTTCCTGAAACTCCTCCTGGGATACACTTGTCCCAGCTGCCTATACCTGCCTCATGCCTCCTTCTTATTTGAACAGAGCCTCAATTTCCTTTTCATTGTTATCCTTAAGATGACATATTATGGAGATGACTATTCTGTTCAATTACTGAAATTATTGAAAGCCTTAAGAATTGTCCTTTAAAATGGGCATGATCTAGATACAGGACACAAGTTGAGATTTCTATCAGATATGATTAAAGTGGTCAGCAATAATGCACCAGAATCTCACATGTGGCACCAGTCGAACGACTTGTATTTTTTCCCTGTACTTTGATGTTTGGAGAGAAAGGCTTGGTTTTCTTCTGAGGCATCTCAGCTGCAGAACTATGAATTGTACAACCAATGAAACAGAGTTGAAAAGCCCCATGAAGAGTTGAAAAGCCCCATAAAGACATGGAAGAGTAGAGATAAAAGCATTATTTTGCATGCTAAAACAATGTAATGGGTAAGGGGGTAACTGGCTTGCTTTACACTTTGCACTCATTCTGTCTTCCCAACAAGTCAGCCTAGTAAAGTCACCACGACTGGGACATATGTTTTGAATAAATCAGCAGCTTTCTTCACTGATACCAGGCTTCACCTAGCCATATCTAATGTACAATTGCTTTCAAGTCCTCTAGATCACCCTGTGGTTGGATAGAGAGGCAAATATTAAATGTACTTCATTGAGGTATGCATATAAGTGTCAGGATGTCATTTCGCAGCTTTATCGGTCTTTGGTTGGGTCGCACTCAGAGTATTGTGTGCAGTTCTGGTCACGCCATTACAGGAAGGGTGCAGAGAGAGTGCACAAGAGGTTTACCAAACGTTGTCTGGATTACAGGGTATTAGCTACAAGGAGAGGTTGGATAAACTTGGATTGTTTTCTTTGGTGTGTCAGCGGCTGAGGTACGACCTGATAGAAGTATATAAAATTATGAGAGGCATAGATAAGTCGACAGTCAGAACCTTTATTCCAGGGTGAAAATTTCAAGAATTAGAGGGTATAACTTTAAGATAAGAGCGGCGAGATTTAAAGACGACGTGCAGGGCAAGATTTTTTACACAAGAATGGTGAGTGCCTGGAACATGCTGCCAGGAGTGTTGTGGAGGCAAATACGATAGTGGTGTTTAAAAAGCTTTTGGTTAGGTTCATATGCAGAAATGGAGGGATATGCAGAAATGGAGGAATATCGATGATATGCAGTTAAAGGAGAATAGTTTAACTTAGCATCATGTTTGGCATGGACAGTGTAGGCCAAGGATGTGTTCCTGTTCAGTACAGTTATATGTACTTAACGGATTTTGGTAAATTGCAATCTTCATGATTTCTATTCCTTAGACTGATGATTACCAATTTGGGCACTTGGTTTATTTGTAACTCTCTCTGAGACCAAGGGTGCAACATAATGTCATTGATTTATCAAGCTCCAGAATATGTACACACATGCTGCTGCTCCTTGCAAGAATCCTTGTAACTCAGTGCTGCAATGCTAAGAAACAGCAAATACCAAGATTGTGCAGCTGTTCTGTCCTGATCAGGTTGAAGGAGCCACCAACTATCTTTTGTGATCAGAAGATCATCAGTTAGAGTGTCGAAGCATTAATCATTGCTCTTCTCTCCAAGGATCCTTCACAAAACCAGGTAACTGTACTGAATAATTCCTCTGGCTTTGCTGAGAAATCCTCATGTGCACAGCTGGTTTTGATGATACCCGTATGAACAAGTGAAAACACCGGACTCTCATCTCTTCTTTCCTTGAGTCTACTGGCTTGTATTAAGGTGTTTTGCTGCACTCGCCAGATCATGGGTAGATGTTAAACAGCAAGGAGGGAGGGAATATCCTTTGACCCCAGGAGTTCCATGCAGCATGACAACTAAAATATGGTGGCAATACAAACTGCTTAAGAATAAATTAATCATATAAATGCCGCAGATACATGGTATTAACCATGAGAAAACATTCTCCATAGTCTCAGACATTTTGGATTATCGGGCAGTCATTTTTACAGAGTTAGCATCACTGGTAAGACCAACATTTTATTGTGGATCCGAAGTCCCCGGAATTTATCTATGCTGTCTATTATTCATGGAACTTTGAAAAAGCCCACAATTATTCCAATTCCACATGCGTGCTTTGACCGATACTTTCTACTAGTCAAAAAGAGATGAATGGTACAATAAACCTGGAATATATGGTATTGGTCATCCAAGTAGGCCTAGTTCGATCATTACATTAGCAACAAAGATATGTAGCAACCAGCGAGTAACAACTGAAATTTGAAATGTGAGGTATCTCAACCAGACAGGTAATCAAATGTAGCCAAGCGCATGCATGTGGATGGACTAGAATTTTAAGTTGCGTTATACTTTGGATAGTTTATAGTAAAGATTAGCATACCATTTGCTTTCCGAAACTCCACACAAATATGTTATTTTTTTCTGCATTTGACCTTTAACTACAGCTCTAAAAATAGATTCTAGTTATTTTTTCCTTGTGATTTTACATCTCTTTCAAGGTTGCAGCACACCATTTAGAGCTGTATAATTTTGTCAAAGTGTATCACCTTACATTTCTCTGTTTTAACCTGTGAAATTTGTTACCACAGAAGGCTATAGAGTCCGTCACAGACTATTAGTTACTTTTCCTCGTGATTTTACATCTCTTTCAAGGTTACAGCACACCATTTAGAGCTGTACAATTTTGTTTATATTGTTCTACCTGTCAAAGTGTATTACCTTACATTTCTCAGTTGTTTTGAAAACCTTACACAGCACTGATGTTCACCTTAATGGTCTGTATTTGCAGGGCGTGTCTTTGGAGCTCTTTTTGAAAATGTGCCATTTTCCATCCTTCCATCTGTGTCTAGGCAGGATTGGAATATAGACATAAAATGCTGGAGTAACTCAGCGAGTCAGGCAACATCTCTGGAGAAAATGGATAGGTAACGTTTTGGGTTGGAACCCTTCTTCCAGACTGATTGCAGGGGAGAGTGAGGCAAAAAACTGGAAGAGGGAAGAGGGGGCCGGACAAATCACAGCCAGCAACAGATGACTGTTAGTCAAGGGGGGTTCCCTGATAGACAGATTGTTGGACAAAGGCTAGAGATGGTAGAAGTGTGACCCCAAAATAAAAACATATTTGCAAATTGTGAAGCTAGTTGATGGACTTTTGATGAGAGGGGTGGGGGGAGGGGAGCAGTGCAAGTTCAGCCTGGGTTCAGGGGGAGGGAATGGAAGGAGAGGGGGAGGGGATGTAAGGAGAGGGGGAGAAAGGTGAGGGGGAAGGAAGGTGTATGTAGCAGTTACCTGAAATTTGAGAATTCCTACGCCGGGGGTCCCTGTATGGAGTAGAGGGAGGAGGTATAACAATGGGTGTTACATCTCCTGCGATTGCAGGGAAAGATACCTGAAGAGGGGGTAGTTTGGGTGGGAAGGGTTGAATGAACCATGGAGCTGCGGAGGGAGCAGTCTCTGCAGAAGGCAGAAAGGGGTGGAGATGAGAAGATATGACAAGTGGTGGGATCGTGTTGGAGGTGACAGAATTGTTGGAGGATGATGGTGGTGCCAATTAAATGGATCAACACAGTCTGCATTAATGGTGCTGAAGTGAAGATGGTTGAAAGCTTAGGTTCTGAGGTGGAAATATCACCAAAAACTTGACCTGGTCCAACCACATGTATGATATGGCCAAGAAAGCACACAGATGCCTCTACTTCCTCAGAAGACTGAGGAAATTTGGTATGTCCCCAATGGCTTTGTTCTCAGGTGTAGGGCTGTCTTGGTGATTAAAGACAGCACCTTGTGACTCCAGTGAAACTCTGCAACTTGCTTTGAGGTATAACTTAAGTAATTTCATTTGTGTGACCAAAACACTCAACCTTAACTGAGAAGGCATTGCAAAGATCTAAGCTCAGCATAACACTTCCTATCCAATTACTTGATTGTACTGGTCATTGTTGATTTCTTAGATATTTGAATGGATTTAATTATTGTTGACATCTGAGTTTCTACGAATGCCTCCCTGACATTGCTTCCATTGAGGGGTAGCAAGGACTTTGTCCTAAATTAGGAGCAGGAAGAAAGTCTGTTGACTCAGATAAAAGTGAGTTAACAAATGTTAAAATGATGCAAGTTAATAGCAGTTAAACATCTTTGTCCCTGATCATTCTCTGCACATCTGCATAGAATCCCTGCTTCAGTTTCATCTTGTTTTTGAAGGAATTGCAAATTTCACTGCCTCATTAGTTATTCAATTACAATAATATAAAATTATAATAATCATGCCATCACACCTTTTTGAAATTAACTTTTTCCAGTGTGTCTTGTAGGATAAGATAATTCACAATGTGACTGATCAGAAGTAGACCTTTTCAGTCCAAAAGACTCACTGGGCTGTAAGGTAGGGTTGTCCAAGCTGTCATCCCTGTTGCTACTGCTGATGCCATAAATGCATATTTTTCACGTTTCTGCAGCATCATTATCATATAATCCTTTTTCATGGCAATAAATGGTCTGCTTATGTGTATCCAGAGCACTCCACTATTGAGGGTCACAACTCATTATTGGCATGCATATTTTTATATTTTGTTAAACACAGTCACAAATACATTGTCCCATCAACCCACATCTGGCTCATCCTCTAATTTGCCCAGGAAATTCAGTACAGGGGAGAATTAGGAAGATACTGTGTCCTAGCACGTAACACGGGCTCCATAGACAATTTAAGATGATATATTGGGACTCTGAGCAAACAGGAAATTGTAGGCCCCTCACATCCCAAATAGTTTGATGGAACTCAACAGGGGTTAGTGCTGGGACCGCTCCTCTTCACATTGTATATTAATGATTTGGATGAGGGGACTGAAGGCTTTGTGACCATGTTTGCAGATGATACAAAAATAGGTGAAGGGGCAGGTAGTGTAGGCAAAGCAGGAACTCTGCAGAAGGACTTGGACAGGCTGGGAGAGTAGGCAGAGAAGTGGCAGATGGAATATAGTGTTGCAAAGTGTGGAGTCATGCATTTTGGTATTAGGAATAAAGGTGTAGACTATTTTCTAAATGGCAGAGAATCCAGAAATCGGAGGTGCAAAGGGATTTAGGGGTGCTGGTGCAGAATTCCCCAAAAGTTAATTTGCAAGTCGAATTGGTGGCACGAAAGGCAAACGTAATGCTAGCATTTATTCCAAGAGGGCTAGAATACAAAAACAGGGATGTAATGCTGAGTCTCTATAAGGCGCTGGTCAGGAGGCAATAGGAATATTGTGAGCAATTTTGGGCACCATATCTGAGCAAGGATGTGCTGGCTCTGGAGAGGATCCAGAGGAGGTTTACAAGAATGATCCCAGGAATGAGTGGGTTAACATATGATGAGCTTCTGACTACACTGGGCCTGTACTCGCTGGAGTTTAGAAGGATGACCTCCTTAAATCTTACCAAATAGTGAAAGGCTTGGATAGAGTGGATGTGGAGAGAATGTTTCCACTGGTGGGAGAGTCTAGGACCAGAGGTCATAGCCTCAGAATTAAAGGATGTTCCATTAAGAAGGAGATGAGGAGGAATTTCTTTAGTCAGAGGGTGGTGAATCTGTGGAATTCTTTGCCACAGAAGGCTGTGGAGGCCACAGCAATTGATATTTGTAAGGCAGAGATAGATAGATTCTTGATTAGTACGGGTGTCAAGGGAATGGGGAGAAGGCAGGAGAATGGTGTTCGGAGGGAGAGATAGATCAGCCATGATTGAATAGCGGAGTGGACTTGATGGGCCAAATGGCCTAATCACCTGCTCTCTGCTCCTATCACTAATGACCTTATAAAACTTGAATGTGCCAAAAAGCATTAATAAATAGAGCCATTAAAGGTTTAACATGACACATGAATAAATAAAGCCCAGAACTCAAAATTAAATAGCCAAATTTCCAGGCGAATAAAATTGCCACAGGAAAATGACTCAGATCCTTCTCTTTTTTAAGTATATATTTAGAATTGTGCTGATACTACAGAAAAATACTACAACAAAAATCAGTGCATGAATGATTCTTTGCAATTAATACAACAGAGTAAGGTTACACACTACATTTCAATGTGTTTGTTAAAATCATTTCTACAATACCAAACCAGCTAAACAGCTTCTGTTGTATATCTTTCTTTTATATACCCATTATGCCTGATTTAATGCTGCTGACCTATGGTCATGCCCCTGGATGTGAAAAAAATGTAAACATTATTAAGAAGGTATGCCTTTCTTTGAAGTAATGTTTTTTTCTTAAATTTGAGAGAGGAAAAATATTGCAAGCCATCAGTATTAAATTATTACACCAATTTAACTGCCATCAGATTTGAGACATGCAGATGCATCTGATGTATTTTTGATCTTTGTAATAATTTCCATGCTATCATTGACAAGAAGAGTTTTCAAGTTTATAACTGCAGATTCTGGAGAAGTTTAAGAATACTGCATGTGGTGATCGAAGAACACTTTGCTTTAAAACTTGGGGCAATTTTTCAGACTTGCTTAGTTTATCGTGCATGGATAATCTGACTTCTCTGAGTTAATAAGAAAAGTTCTGTTCCTAGTCATAGAGGTACACTGGAGCGTGTTTGACTGCACACTTCTGCATATCAATAACATCCATCAAACTGAGTGTATCCTGTCATTCTTGACACTCAAGAATCTGGCAGACAAGATGGAGCAGCTGCACGGTTTCGACTAAAGGCCTTGTCAAAATTCTAGTACAATTCATTACCCTGTATAAGATGTCAAAACAAATGAATTTGTCACCTGACACCAATTGAATGCTGCTTCCCTTTCACGCAAGGTGAAACAATTGCAAACTGCCCTAATAGCACAACATCGGGACACCATTAGTCATCTGTTTAAAATGACCAGTTTGTCATTGCAGAAGAATGACATTAACCTGAAGATAGCCCCTCAACTACTGCAAACACTTGAATCATTCTCTTGATAACCTCTAAATCAATTCCAGAATTTTGAACATGGGATGAAAAACACGTGCATGATTGTTTTATCAGAATAATTTAACTGAGAGGAGAATTGTTTTGTCAGAATAATTTGAAAAAGTCTGAGAGGAGAATTTGATGGAAGCCAAAATGTTTTTCTCTTCCATGTTGTAATTAGTCAGTTGCTTTGAAAGGAAGCAGCATTTAGTTACATGTTATGTGACTTGTTTATATCTGTTGACAGGTCTTCCTGAACTTGCTGAATTATATTGCAGTTTTGACATAAGTGTTTTATTGAATCTGTGCAGCTTTTCTATCTTATCTATCAGGTTTCTAAATGTCAAGAATGACAAGCTACCATTAATTGAACAAAAACTGTCTCCTGTGATTTGTTGTCACTGGACAGTGACTGCAGAAGTCAGAATAAAATAGTCATAGAGTCATAGTCATATCACCCAAGAGCCTCAGTTTCTAAACATCCCGCTCCCATCTATCTGTCATTCCTCCCTAACCGGTTCCACTTATTGACTCCAGCCTCTGACTCGCTGCTTTCTCTGTCTCCTCCCCTCACTGGGAGAGAATACTGGTGGGCGTAAGTCTTCATTGTGTTGTAGTTTAGTTTAGTTTATTGTCAAATGTACCGAAATACAGTGAAAAGCTTTTGTTGCATGCTAACCAGTCAGCAGAAAGACAATATATGACTCCAATGGAGCCATCCACAGTGTACATATACATGATAAAGGGAATAACATTTAGTGCAAGATAAACCCAGTAAAACCCTGTTAAAGATAGTCCGAAGATCTCCAATGACGTAGATAGTAGCTCAGGACAGTTCTCTAGTTGGTGATAGATTGGTTCAGTTGCCTCATAACAGCTGGGAAGAAACTGTCACATCTGGAGGTGTGCGTTTTCACTCTTCTGTACTTCTTGCCTGATTGGAGAGGGCAGAATTGGGAGTGTCCGGGGTGAGATTCATCCTTGATTATGCTGGTGGCCTTGCCGCGGCAGCTTGAAGTTTAAATGGAATCAATGGAAGGGAGGTTGGTTTGTGTGATGGTCTGGGCTGCGTCCACAATTCTCTGCGATTTCTTGCTGCCTTGGAGCCGTTCCAAAACTATGCTGTGATGCATCTCGATAAAATGCTTTCTGTGGCGCATCTGTAAAGGTTGGTGAGAGTTGTTGGGGACATGCCAAACTTCCTAAGCCTTCTAAGGAAGTAGAGGGGTTGGTATGCTTCCTTGGCTATTGCTTCAATATGGGTGGTTCAGGACAGGTCGCTGGTGATATTTACTTCTAGGAACTTAAAGCTTTCAACTCTTGCAACATTTAAGAAACAGGTACAGACAGTGAAGTAACAAGACATGAATGAGCGCATTGAGAGAAGTCCAAAGGGGCAGTGTAGGAGTACTGGGCACTGACTGGAGCAGCAAGGAGACGGCAGTGGAGGATTGAGAAATATGCATCAAAGTGGTACATAATCATTGAAGGCAGAAATACTGTAGGTTCTGAGATGTAAGAGGGAGAAGGGTTAATCACCTATGTAAAATTTTATAAATAGCATCCCTATGCACTCAAAAGCTCCAGTGATGAAAGTTGAATTATCAAAGCAACCAAAAGGACGTGACTAGGATAGTGGAATTTCATGTAGATTTCCTTCTAATAAAACATCATGTCTGATGAACGCTTTGACAAACTGAAGCAGGATACAATTGCAGAAGTCATGAGTAAAAGTAAGAGAAGAAGAATTGGTGAGAAAGTTAATGGTATCACAAAATTTATTCTAAAAAAATTAAGACAAGACAAAAAGCCTGGAAATCAAGAAAGTTATGCCAAGGGAGCATTCCTAATGGAATGATTAACACGAGGTAAGCCAGATTTCTGGTAAGCTTGAAAGTTTTTTTTCTTGTATGGAGAATCTTTGTCAAGGAAAATGATAGTTGCAATGACGAATACCTAGCAAAAAGTACAGTCAGAAAGAGGGCAAAATCCACCTGATGATTACATATCCTCACTAAGTGGCTTCAGATTTCAGTTCTTACTATCCCCACCAATACTGTACTCCAGTGTTATACTGTTACAGGCATGTACTGACTAGTTAGTACTCTGGTATAACACCATGAAGGTGTATGCCCATCAGTATTATATCACCATGAGTGGAGGGGGATGAAGAAAGGCGAGTCAGAGGCTGGAGGCAATAAGTGGAACCAGATTAGGAAGGGATGACGCAGCTAGGTGGGAGCGGGATGTTCAAAAACAGAAATTTAAAACAATTTAGAAACTTTATCCCCCTCTCTCTTCCCTGTCCCCCATTTGGGCTCCCACCCATTGCTCCCCTTCCACCTCCTCTATATTCCTCTCTCTGGCTTCACAATTTACACCTGTTACTATCCTTATCTCACACCTTTTGTCTTTTCATTTTTGGCTTTTATCCAGCAATCTGCCAATTAAAAATCCTCCTCACCTGTCTCCACTATCACCTGCCCTGCCCCTCCTTTCTTCCAGATCTTCCCCCCTTCAACATAATCAGTAATGAAGAGTCCTGACCTGAAATGTCACCTATCCTGGTTCTCCGGAGATGCTGCCTGACCCACTGAGTTACTCCAGCACTGTGTCTTTTTCATCCTCTTATTATATTCTTTGCCTCAACTACCTCCTCCAGCAATTCATTCCATATACCAACCACCCTCTGTGTGAAAAAGTTGCCTTTTAGATACCTTAAATCTTTCCCTTCTCAACTTAAACCTATGTCCCCTGGTTCTTCATCCCCCTACTCTAGGTAAAATACTCTGTGCATCTATCCTCTCTATTCTCACATTATCTTATACATCTTTATAAGATCACCTCTCATCCTCCTACACACCAAGGAATATAATCCTAATCTGCCCATCTTCTCCCTATAGCTCGTAAATCTTCTCTGCACTTTTCCAGGTTAACAACATATTTCCTACAACAAGGTGATCAAAACTGAACACAATACTCCAACTGTGGCCTCAACATCTTTCCTACAACAGAATGATCAAAACGGAATACAATACTTCAAATGTAGCCTTACCAGTGCCTTGTACAGCTCCAACATAACATCTATACTCAAAAACCCTAACTGATGAAGACCAATGTGCTGAAAGCCTTCTTGATCACCTCATCTACCTGTAACATCAGTTTCAAGGAATTATGTACCTGCACTTCTAAATCTATCTCCAACACTCCTCAGAGCCCTGCCATTTACTGTGAAAGTCCTGCCCTGGTTAGACCCCAAAAGGCTACACCTCAAATTGATCTGCATTAAACTCCATTAACCATGTATCTACCCATTTGCCCAACTGATCAAGATCCTACTGTAACCTTTGATAACTATCTTCATTATCTACAATACCACCCACTTCGTGTCAACTATATTCCTCTCTCTGGCCTCCTCGCCAACAGTCTGTCTCGTCCCTTCCTTCTTTGTTGTTTTTTAATATTTGTTAAATGTATGTTTTAGTGTTCTGTAGCTTGTTTTATGTGGGGGCTGGAGTTGGGGGAAACTTTTTTTAAATCTCTTACCTCGACGGAGATGCGATTTTTTTCTGTATCGTATCTCCGGCCTAACATCGAGGAGCTGGCAGCCCCTGTTGGATTCCGACTTCAGGAGCTCCAACCGCGGAGCCTGCGGACTTAACATTGTGGAGCTCGTGGTCCGTGGTTAGAGACCAACTTCAGGGAGCTTCGACCGCCCCAATCGCGGGACCGATCGCCCCATTGCGGGGGCTTCGATCGCCGGCTGCGGGAGCTTCGATCGCCCCGACTGTGGATGGTTTCACTGCCCCGACCACGGGAGGATAAAGAGGAAGTAGATTGGACTTTATTGCCTTCCATCACAGTGAGGAATGTGGGGAATCCACTGTGGAGGATATTTATAACTTTTATGTAGTTGTGTGTCTTGTTGCTTTTTTTTAGTATGGCTGTATGGTAATTTGAGTTTCACTGTACCTTAATTGGTATACGTGACAATAAACTGACCTTTCAACCTTTGAACTGCATTTACTAATCATGCCTTGTACATTCTCATCCAAATCGTTGATACAAACCAGTAACAGCAATGGGCCCTGAAACAAACCCTGAGGCACATAACTAGTCACAACAGGCCTCCAGTCCAAAAAACAACCTTCCACCGTCATCTCTGCTTCCTTCCATGAAGTCAATTTTCTATCCAGTCGGCTAATTCTGCTTCTATCCAGTCGGCTGATTCTGCTTCTATCCAGTCGGCTAACACACTCCAGTAGGGTGGCGTGGAAGACCTTCAATCGCCTCACCGGTCGAAGTACCCGCCCAAAGCATTGCCCTGTCATGGCCAACTCCATCGCCCACCAGTTCCTGGCCAATGGCCACTCCAAAGACGCGAACAAGAACCATACTCGTTCTGTCAAACAGGAATCCACTAATCTTTGGAAAGCTCCAGGCGCTGATGGGCACCTGTCAGCACCCTTTTCCTCTGCAGAACTTTCTTCTGTCATCTCTCAACTGAAATGTGGAAAAGCTCAGGGTCCCGATAACATCCCCCCAGAACTCCTGAAACACTGCGGTCCTAAATGCCTGGCCTGGCTCCATGGGTTTTACTCCTCTTTCCTCATTGGTCAGTCCATTTAGAAGATTTGGCGGAAAGCCACCGTCATTGCGCTACCAAAACCAAACAAGCCTGCAGACGACCCAAGGAATTATCGGCCCATCTCACTCCTCTGTGTCCCGTACAAGCTGCTCGAACGGCTTCTCCTGGCCCGGCTCGATCCAATTGTTGACCCTCAACTACGCGCTGAACAAGCCGGATTTCAGCGTGGACGCTGCACCACCCACCAAATAGTCAAGCTGACCAATGACATCAAAGACAGTTTTGAAAAGGGTCACAAGGCGGGCATCACACTGGTGGACTTCACTGCCGCTTATGATAAAGTGGCACTAGAGCTTGATCTTGAAGCTCCTCCGAACATTCCCTGACCGTCATTTAGTGCGGTTCATTGCCAACATCTTTGCCAACCGCAGTTTTGTACTCAAGACCAGCGACGGACAATCTAGCCGACTGCGACGCCTAAGAAACGGAGTCCCCCAAGGCTCGGTACTGGCCCCCATGCTCTTCAATCTCTATATCAGCGATCTGCCACGCACGACCTCACGCCAGTATGGATACGCAGATGATTTGGCCCTACTGCATTCGGACAAGAGTTGGTCAAATGTTGAGGATGTGCTCTCAGCGGATATGGAACTTGTCACGGGCTACCTTAAGACCTGGAGACTAAAACTGAGTGTGGCAAAAACCACCACAACGGCCTTTCACCTGAACAACAAGGAAGCTCAACGCCAGCTAACCGTCACCCTCAATGGGTCACCCCTAACCTACAACCCATATCCTACATATCTCGGGGTGAAACTAGATCGGCAGCTGACCTACAAGCAACACCTTGAAGCTCTCCGCGCTAAAGTCTCGGCACGGAACAACCTCCTGCGTTGCTTGGCCGGATCGTCATGGGGCGCCAGGACATCTACTCTTCGAACCAGTGCTCTTGCACTCGTGTACAGCGCCGCTGAGTACTTCGCCCCAGCATGGTGCCGCAGCGCTCATACCAGCAGGCTAGACGCCACCCTTAACGACACCATGCGGATCATCACCGGCTGCCTACGCCCTACTCCGATGGATCTCCTGCCGGTGCTCGCAGGTATTACACCCGCCAAGCTTCGCAGTGAGTTCTTCACTCATAGGCTGGTGTGCAAGGCCCCATCGGACGCCAAACATCCTTTGCACCATCTCGCCCAGGATTCACAGCAACTGGAACCTCAACGCCTGTCGTCTTGTCGCCCCTTCTCCCATCATGCAGCGACCCTCTGTGGCTCCAGTTTCAACATACTAGGAGCATGGAGAACCAGCTGGGAACAGACATCGTGACCTCCTCAATTCACTGTTGCACCGAACACCACAGCACCACCCGGCTCGGAAAAGCCCCGCAAAGTGGGTCGCCCTGAACCGGCTCCACACAGGGACGGCCGGTTCAACGCCAACATGCATCGTTGGGGGTTGCGTTCATCAGCAGCCTGTGTGTGTGGAGCAGACCAGCAAACAGCGCAGCACGTCATTTTCGACTGCACTGTCCTCCGCCCCCCTGGTGGAGGGGTAGACCTCACGGCCCTTGACAACAGCACATTGCACTGGCTACAGCACCTGGAGGGCGTTACATAATTTCTGCTGCCTTCCATCGCAAGAAGAAGAAGACTCTACTTCGATCCTTTATATTCATCTAATCTTAGGTACGACATAACTACTTTAATGTTTTTGCTTTCACAATCAGTTGAAAACCAATGGGCAATTTCTATTTAATCTAAAACTTAAAATTATTTTACACGACAGTGATTTCGGTTGTTTACACGTATGAAACAATGTATTTTTTGGCTTGGCTGAAGTTTTCAGTATCTTAACATCTCAACAAATCTCTCAAGCTGCTGGCTCTAACAAACCCGACTTACGCTGACAAATTCAAATTGGCAGTAGTGCCCTAGAGAAATATTAATTTTCAATGTCGAAATTGCCTGCAATAGTAAGTAACAAGAATTAAATTCAGCAAGTAGCCAAATTTGCATAGAATTTAAAACATCAAAACAAGTCCCTTGGCCAAAAAATCCATACTGTTTTAACATTCCACTCAAGGCTCCTTCCATTGTATTTAATTTTGCCCATCAACATATTCCTTTATCTCTCATATATTTTAAAAGCCTTTTACCTGAATTCAACATGATATTGAATTTCACTTATAACTATTTTGTGTAAAGAATTATTACTCCTGAATCTCTGATGGATTTATTGTTGTATCCTATATATATGAAATTTAATTTAATTTATTTTAAATTGGAATGCAGGCTATTTAAAACTATGATCTGCTCTTGGAGCCTGTTGGTAGAATAATGTGCCTGCTTGGAGATCAGAACAGTGAGACAGACTACATGGTGCAATAAATCTGTGACGTGCAGCATGCTTCAGGACTGACAATAATGGCTATAAATGTGTCAATCATGTTGATTTAGCTTGATTCTCACATTGGATCAGTGAGGCATGCACTTTGTATCTTGGTTTGAACAGTATTTTTCTATTAGGTTCACACGTTAAAAAGGTCCTTTCAACTGCAAAAACTCAATTTATATTTCATCTTTTCCTTTGAGAACTGGGCTATAAAAGTCCCAACATTATCAAATGAATTCCTTTCTCTAGATGACGTGCATACATTGAATGCCATATTTGAATATTTTGACAGATTCAAAGTAAAATTTGGGAGATGTTAACATGAGAATTTTATTGAGCTTCTATTGAATTCTTTAGTCTGCAAACAGAAATCTATATGTTCTGCAGTGTGAGAGACTGTAGAAAATATGGGGGGGGGGGGGAATATCATATCATATCATATCATATCATATATATACAGCGCGGAAACAGGCCCCTCGGCCCACCAAGTCCGCGCTGCCCAGCGATCCCCGTACATTAACACTATCCTACTACATCCACTAGGGACAATTTTAAAAAAAAAAACATTTTTTACCCAGTCAATTAACCTACATACCTGTACGTCTTTGGAGTGTGGGAGGAAACCGAAGATCTCGGAGAAAACCCACGCAGGTCACGGGGAGAACGTACAAACTCCTTACAGTGCAGCACCCGTAGTCAGGATCAAACCTGAGTCTCTGGCGCTGCATTCGCTGTAAAGCAGCAACTCTACCGCTTTTGAGTTGTAATTGATTGATGAAGTATAAATGATATTCCTTGATGATTGCTCCCTGGGTCAGAAGTGTTATTTATATTGTATTGTTACAAATTGGTTTGTGTAGAATGGTGGGGAAAAGATTCACAAGGATGTTACCGGGACTGGAGTGCTTGTTACAAGGAGAAACTGGATAGGCTGGGGTTCTTTCCCCAAAAGGTTAGGTGCTTGAGGGGTGACCTCACAGATGTATATAAAATCATGAGGGATGTGGATAAAATGAATGGTTCCAAGGATAACAGACTGTGACACGAGCTACGATACAATACAACTTTATTTATCCCAGGAGGGAAATTGATCTGCCACCAGTCATAAAACACAAGATACATAAAACATGAAATCAACGTGACGAGTGGAAAGGATTGGGGATGTGCAAAGATTGGGGAGGGGGTGGGGGGGGAGTCAGTCTACCCCACAAGAGAAGGGGGAAGAGTTGTACAGTTTGATAGCCACGGGGAAGAAGGATCTCCTGCAGCATTCTGTACTGCATCTTGGTGGAACCAGTCTGTTGCTGAAACAGTTTGTTACAGAGGGCATAAATATAAGGTGAGAAGGGGAAGATTTAAAAGGGAGCTGAGAATTCATACTAAACTGGTGCTGAAACAAATATTGCAAACATTGTACCAAGAAGCAATAGCTTGAGGCTCAGTTAGAGATTGGTAGATATGACATTGTAAGGATTACAGAGATGTAGCTGCAGAAGGATCAGGACTGGGAACTGAATATTCAGGGTTATACGTCCTATAGAAAGGACAGGCAGGTGGGCAGAGGAGCTGGGGTAGCTCTGTTGGTGAGGGATGAAATTCAGTCCCTTGAGAGGGGTGACATAGGGACTGACGATGTAAAGTCACTGGATAGAGTTGGAGAATTGTAAAGGTAAGAAGACACTAATGGGAGTCATCCACAGGCCCCCAACAGTAGCCTAGATATAGGGTGCAAGTTACAGCAGGAGTTTAAATTGGCATGTAACAAAGGTAATGCCACTGTGGTTGTGGGGGATTTCAATATGCAGGTAGACTGGGAAAATCAGGTTGGTTCTGGACCCCAAGAAAGGGAGTTTGTAGAGTGCCTCCAAGATGGATTCTTAGAGCAGCTTGTACTGGAGCATACCAGAGAGAAGGCAATTCTGGATTTAGTGTTGTTCAATGAACCAGATTTAATGGGAACTCAAGGTAAAGGAACCACTTGGTGGTAGCGACCATAATATGATTAGTTTTAATCTGCAATTTAAGAGGGAGAAGGTTAAATCAGAAGTGTCAGTGTTGCAGTTGAACAAAGGGGACTATGAAGACATGAGAGAGGAGCTGGCCAAGGTCGACTGGAAAAGGTTCCTAGCACGAACGATGGTGCAATGGCAGGAATTTCTGAACATAATCCAGAAGATGCAGGATCATTTCATTCCAAAGAGGAAGAAAGATTCTAAGGGGAGTAAGAGGCAACCATGGCTGACAAGGGAAGTTAGGGATGGAATAAAACTAAAAGAAAAGATGTATAACACAGCAAAGAGTAGCGGGAAGCCAGAGGATTGGGTAACTTTCAAAGGACAACAGAAGGTAACAAAATAGGCTATACGGGGTGAAAATATGAAATATGAGGGGAAGCTGGCCAAGAATATAAACGACAGTAAAAGCTTCTTTAGGTATGTTAAGAGAAAAAGATTAGTAAAGACAAATGTGGGTCCCTTGAAGGAAGAAACGGGTGAAATTATTATGGGTAACAAGGAATTGGCAGAAGAGTTGAACAGGTTCTTCAGATCTGTCTTCATTAAGGAAGACACAAACAATCTCTCAGATGTACTAGAGGACGGAGGATCTAGGGAGACAGGAACTGAAAGAAATTTGCATTAGGCGAGAAATAGTAGGTAGCGCAGCGGTAGAGTTGCTGCTTTACAGCGAATGCAGCGCCGGAGACACAGGTTCGATCCTGACTACGGGTGCTGCACTGTAAGGAGTTTGTACGTTCTCCCCGTGACCTGCGTGGGTTTTCTCCGAGATCTTCGGTTTCCTCCCACACTCCAAAGACGTACAGGTATGCAGGTATGTAGGTTAATTGGCTGGGTAAATGTAAAAATTGTCCCTAGTGGGTGTAGGATAGTGTTAATGTACGGGGATCACTGGGCGGCACGGACTTGGAGGGCCGAAAAGGCCTGTTTCCGGCTGTAGATATATGATATGATATGATAAACTGATGGGACTGAAGGCTGATAAATCCCGAGGGCCTGATGGTCTGCATCCCAGGGTACTCAAGGAGGTGGCTCTAGAAATCGTGGAAGCATTGGTGATCATTTTCCAATTTTCAAATGATTCAGGATCAGTTCCTGTGGATTGGAGGGTAGCTAATGTTATCCCACTTTTCAAGAAAGGAGCGAGAGGGAAAACGGGGAATTACAGACCAGTTAGCCTGACATCGGTGGTGGGGAAAATGCTGGAGTCAATTATTAAAGAGATAATAACGGCTCATTTGGATAGCAGTGAAAGGAATGGTCCAAGTCAGCATGGATTTATGAAAGGGAAATTCTGCTTGACTAATCTTCTGGAATTTTTTGAGGATGTGACAAATAAAATGGATGACGGAGAGTGGATGTAGCGTATCTAGACTTTCAGAAAGCCTTTGATAAGGTTCCACATGGGAGATTGGTGAGCAAAATTAGAGCACATGGTATTGGGGGTAGGGTGTTGACATAGATAGAGAATTGGTTGGAAGACAGGAAGAGTAGGAATAAACGGGTCCTTTTCAGAATGGCAGGCAGTGGCGGGTGGAGTTTCGCAAGGCTCGGTACTGGGGCCACAACTATTTAATATATATAGTAATGATTTTGATGATGGAATTAGAAGTAGCACGAGCAAGTTTGCAGATGACACAAAGCTGGGAGACAGTGTGAACTGCAAAAAGGATGTTAGGAGGTTGCAGGGTGACATGGACAGGTTGAGTGAGGGGGCAAATACGTGGCAGATGCAGTATAATTAGATAAATGTGAGGTTATTCACTTTGGCGGCAAAAACAAGGAGGCAGTTTATTATCTCAATGGTGTCAGATGAGGTAAAGGGGAAGTGCAACGAGTGCTGGGTGTCCTTGTACACCAGTCACTGAAAGTAAGCGTGCAGGTACAGCAGGCAGTGAAGAAAGCTAATGGCATGTTGGCGTTAACGAGAGGATTTGAGTATAGGAGCAAAGAGGTCCTTCTGCAGTTGTATTGGGCCCTGGTGAGACCACATCTGGAGTATTGTGTGCAGTTTTGGTCTCCTAATTTGAGGAAGGACGTCCTTGCTATTGAGGCAGTGCAGCTTAGGTTGACGAGGTTAGAATGGCGGGACTGTCATATGAGGAAAGATTGGAAAGACTGGGTTTGTATTCACTGGAGTTTAGAAGGATGAGAAGGGATCTTATAGAAACATATAAAATTATAAAAGGACTGGACAAGCTAGATGCAGGAAAAATGTTCCCAATGTTGGGGGAGTCCAGAACCAGGGGCCACAGTCAAAGAATAAAGGGGAGGCCTCATGGGGAGGTGAGAAGAAACTTTTTCACCCAGAGAGTTGTGAATTTGTGGAATTCTTGGCCACATAAGGCAGTGGAGGCCAATCACTGGATGAATTTAAAAGAGAGTTAGATAGAGCTCTAGGGGCTAGAGGAATCAAGGGATATGAGGAGAATGCAGGCACAAGTTACTGATTGTGGATGATGGCCTTCTCCTGCACCTATTTTCTATGTTTCTGTTAAAGTTGCTAGTGTTTTCCAAACTCATTGCAGATGAAGAGTAAAGTTCTAATTTTCCCAGTTTCTAAAACACTTTAAAAAGAATCATTCCTCATTAAAACAAACAAGCACAAAATCATTGCACATGACAGCAATAACCTACTAGTGCTATCACATTCTTCTAATATTCTCCTTCTGATTCACAAATAAAAATAACATAAGAAACCTAACACAGGAAATAATGAATCCCTAGAATTGTTTAGAAGTCTGGAAGCACAAAGATTAATTCATACCATGAACCACAAGAGCAAATTCTATAAACATTCACTTAAAGCATTATTATAATAATATCCATTTAAATTTTTTTAAAGTATCATGTAATTTTATTTCTTACAAAGTTGAGTTAACTGCAGAAGTTGAGTTATGTGCACAATAAGAGTTATCCTGCAAATTCATTAAGTGAGAGTTTTGGACTGAACATAAAAACGTAACAATCAGTACCTAAAAAATCACGAATTATAGAAAAAAAACTCCTCACCTGTTAATATCCCAGATCCTAACGGTGTTATCCATGGAACAAGATGCAACAAAGTCACCACAGGTATGCCACGAGCATCCCCAGACAGCGTGAAGATGCCCTGAAAATGTGAGTACACACTCAGCTTTTGCGAAATCCCATATCTTCATTGTCTTGTCCCCACTGGTAGTGGCAAGCATATTACCACTGCAGAGAAAAGAAATGATAGCATGAAATGTTTACACAGCATTTCTTTTTCAGATTGTCTTCTACAGGGATTTACAAGTAATACCAAAAAATTGGACTATCCATCTCAGCAATGCTGTACAAACGGACAAAGTATTTTACTCTGGACAGAATTAAGCACAAAATGTATTTATTTTTCACAGAAATAAAACATTTGTTAAATTGCTTAGGCCAGTGAGCCTAACATCATTGGTGGGAAAGTTACTGGAGGAGATTCCGAGAAACAGGATCACGTTGCGTTTGGAAAGGCAAGGACTGATTAGGGATTGTCAGCATGGCTTTTTGTGCAGGAAATTGTGTTGCACAATTTGAAGTTTTTTAGAAGAGGTGATGGAGAGGATTGACAAGGACAGAGCGGTAGAGATTGTCTACAGCAAGGCATTTAACAAAGTCCCACATGGTAGGCTAATCTGTTGGATCACAAGAGACCTAGGATGAGCCAGCTATTTGGATACAAAATTGACTTGGTGGAAGGAGTCAAATGGTGGTAGTGGAGAGCTGTTATTGAGATTGGAGGACCGTGACCAGTGGTGTGCCACAGGGATTATGCTGGGTTCACTGTTGTTAGCTATGTGAAATACCTAGATGACAATGTTATGAGCTTGTTTCGTAAGTCTGTAAAAAGGATTATCTAAGATAACAAAAGGATCTAGATGGATTGAAGAAATGGGCCTGGGAAGGGCAGATGGAATTAATTTGGATAAGTGCAAGGTGCTGCATCATGATCAGCTTAAAGGCAGGATTTACACACTAAATGGTAGGGTCCTCAAGAATGCTGTAGTACAGAGAGGCCAGGGGGTACAGATATATAGCTCCCTGAAGGTGGCAACACAGGTAGACAAGGTGGTGAAGAAAATGTTTGGTATGTTTGCCTTCATTGGTCGGGATGTTATGTTGCAATTGTACAAGTCGGTGGTGACACCACACATGGAGTGTCTTGTGCATCTCTGAGTCACCTGTCTAAAATAAGGATGGCATTAAGATAGAAAAGGTGCAGAAATATTCACAAGCATGTTGCGGGACTGGATGGTCTGAGTTATAAGGAAAGACAGGATAGGCTTTGACATTTTTCCCTGGTGCGTAGGAGGCTAACAGGTGACTTTGCAGAGGTCCATAAAATCATGTGGGATGTAGAAAAGGTGGATGGTCGCAGTTTCTTTCATGTGGTAGGGGAGTGTATAACTACAAAGCATAGATTTAAGATGAGAGGAGAAAGATTTAAAAGGCACGAGGGGCATTTTTTCACAGAGGTTGGTGGGTATATGGAATAAGGTGCCAAAGGAAGCTGTGGAGGCAGTACAATTGCAACATTTAAAAGACATTTAGAGAGGTACATAGATTGGGACTGTTTAGAGGAATATGGGCCAAACAGATAATTGGGACGAGCTCAGCTAAAAAAATCTTGGTCAGCATGGATGAGTTGGGCTGATGGGCCTATTTCCATGTTGTATGACTAATGATGAATGAATAAGTTTATTGGCCAAGTATGCATATACAAGGAATGTGTCTTGGTGCTCCGCTCACAAATGACAACACAAACATACAAACAATTAAGAATAATGCATAACCACATCAAAACAATAAGGATACAACATTACGGTCTAAACATGTGGGTAAAAATAAACCAGAGCAAAAAAGAGACTACAGACTTTGGTTATTGAGTAGAACTATCACTCGTGGAAAAAAGCTGTTTTTATGTCTGGCTGTGGCTGCTTTGACAGTCCGAAGTCGCCTTCCAGAGGGAAGTGCTTCGAAGAGTTTGTAGCCAGGGTGAGAGGGGTCAGAGATGATCTTGCCCGCTGGCTTCCTGGCCCTTGCAGTGTACAGTTCGTCAATGGGGGTAAGGTTGCAGCCAATAACTTTCTCAGCTGTGCGAACGATCTGTTACAGCCTCCGGATGTCGTGCTTGGTGGCTGAGCCAAACCAGACCATGATGGAGAAGGTGAGGACGGACTCAATGATAGCAGTATAGAATTGGACCATCATTGCCTGTGGCAGATTGTGTTTCTTCAGTTGCCGCAGGAAGTACATCCTCTGTTGGGCCTTTTTGACTGTGGAGTCGATGGTGGCTCCCCATTTAAGGTCCCTGGAGATGAGGTTCCTAATGGCCTTCTCCTGCACCTATTTTCTATGTTTCTATGTTTCTATTATATTTTTTTGTATCCTGCTGTATTTTTGGACACTAAGAGGTTAATACTATGCTTACGTATATGGACTGGGCGGAACCAGATGAGCCAGAGCAGCTTCCAGCTCTGATGTAATGCTTCAGTTCACGAGAGGAGCCTGCCGATAGAAGATTGGCAAGAAGGATTTTTAACTATAAGAGCCTACTAAAATAATAAGATTTTGGTGGCCAAAGAAAATACAAGAAGTACCTACTGGATATAAGGTCTGGTAGTTTTGTATAAGTCACGAAGGAACCACGTTAGGATATTAGATTTTTACCAAGTTAATCAATAACAAGTTAATGACAAGAGATATGCCAATATGTTTTATTGCAACTTCAAATAAACGCCTAACTAACTGAATTGTCGTGGAGATCCCTTTGTTGTTGGTTATTTGCGTCAAGAATATATCGTACCACTATTCCTTCATCAACGGCAGTTTTGGGGCTTGATAAGAAAGACGAGAAGCTGGCCGTAATATCGTAAAAATCTACTCTTTAGAAGGCTTGCCTTCGTGAGATACGAAGTGTGAGAGCTTAACTGACCTGGAGGGATTTATTGCTAAAGTTTCTCAACCGTAGAATAGAACGAGCTATCCTCGGTAACCAGAAACATAAATTTGTCTCGAAGAGTGATTTGAAAAGTTAATTAGCTCGTAAGAAACTGAAGTTGTTTAACGATTGAAACTAGAGGATTGTTTGTCGTTAAAACATTGAAGATAAGAAATCGATATTTGCATTAAATTGGTTTATAAGAAAGCCTGTTAATTGCAGTAAGCTTTTTTTGGAAAGCTGTTTTCCGTAACTGGTACTCAGAAGTTTGGAATGTGAGCCACAAAGAGACGACCTTGAAGAGTGGCTAGTTATGTCTTGTTTGGCATTCCATTGAAGATAAGAACACAGCTGCACGTCTTCAAGAAATACAGCATGTCTGTAATTAAATCTGATGTTTAGTCATAAGGTGGCGACATCAGTACAAGGCCTAAAGTGGAAATAGGGCCACTAAACCTACATCTGTAGGTCTGAATTTAGCCCATGAAAAACATGAAAAAAAGAAGAAAGATAAATGGAAACAAGCTAACAGGTTAATGGAAAGCACTAAAGAACTAATGAAATCAGCTGAAAAGGTACAGGAGGTACGATTCAGCATGATTCAATTTAACCACCTCAAGGACGAAATCAGTGAAGAATATAAAGCATTGTGACTATTACAGCCATCTGCAGGAGAACTTGAAAGGCAAGACAAATGGATGCACCAGGTCGGGGACGCTCTCGATGAATTTGATCAGGAAGTTAATGCGTGGATATACCAAGTTGGTCATGGGACCACACCCCGCAATGTCTGGTAGTTTTGTATAAGTCATGAAGGAACCATGGTAGGATATTAGATTTTTACCAAGTTAATCAATAACAAGTTAATGACAAGAGATATGCCAATATGTTTTATTACTTCAAATAAATGACTAACTAACTGAATCTTTGTGGAGATCTCTTTGTTGTTGGTTATTTGCGTCAAGAAAATATCGTTTCACTATTCCTTCATCAACGGCAGTTTTGGGGCTTGATAAGAAAGACTAGAAGCTGGCCGTAATAATTATTATCTAATAGCTACGATGCAGAATCGTGTGGATGACCATAACTTGGTACATAAGGGCAGTGTTAACATTTAGGCAGTCGCTCATAACTTTGTCTACTGGCTTAGTACAGCCAAAGCTCTGGAAACGTTGGCCAGAAAGTGCAGTCTGCTAAAATGTGGATCACAGTAACAAAAAGGGACCGTTCTGTGCAGCTATACTGATCACTGCAGTAAATGTGTGGACAATTTCCTGCAAATGGGGAACAGATATTCAAGATAGATTGATGTAATGTATGTGGGGTCATAATCCACTACTTTCTATCAGTTATGCCAATTGAAGTGAAATTAAAATTCCACTAAACTTGTAAATTTGAAAATGTCATTACTATTACATTATTAGTCACACATTTTTTTTTCATAGAAGTAAACAGTAGAGTATATGCAAATAAGTGTAATATCATTACATATATACATGATCATAAGTGCGTTATTATGTGTATATTTTATGCGTTATTATAGTCTGAGGAGAATCTTAAATAGCCCGAAGTATCAGTTTTTCTCTCATTACTTTGGATATGTTGCACAATAGACTAAAAACCTGAGAAGAGGATTGTGCAGATTATAATAGTATGTATCAGATGTCTAAATCCCTTTGAATCACAAAGGTGAGGAGTACCCAGAGTAAGGAGGGGTAGATGAATGGATGGAGGAGGTGGAGGCGAGGAAAAGAACGAGAAAGAGGATGGGGGAGGGGGGGGGATGGGGGTGCTTGAAATTGCAGAATTTAGTCTTCATATCATTGGATTGGAAGCTACCCAAGTAGATTATGAGCTGTTGTTCTTTCAGTTTGTGTGTGGCCACACTGGATATCACCAAGC
Organism: Rhinoraja longicauda; assembly: GCF_053455715.1. Taxonomy (NCBI): domain Eukaryota; kingdom Metazoa; phylum Chordata; class Chondrichthyes; order Rajiformes; family Arhynchobatidae; genus Rhinoraja; species Rhinoraja longicauda. The sequence goes on from NC_135960.1 coordinate 39,595,968, forward strand.
ATACCTGGATATCATCAAGGCACACAGATAAAAAGGGTCCTGGGTTCAAATGAAATTCAATATTAAGTGATGGATCTCAACTAGGTTAGTAAATGAGGCGTTATGATTGGCCTCAGAGCAATGGAAGGGGTGGGGTCAGATAGGGGCAAAATTGATTAGTCCCAAAACTTCAACGAACCCCTAGTATCTGCTGAGATGTCTGCCAAAAAGCTAGTTAAAATGTATAACCAAGGCTGATGCATAATGAAAAATAAGCTATCTTAAGAACAATGAGGGTGCCGGAAACTATAGAGCCATACTGCAGGAAAGCAATTAGAACGGTGAAAAGATTCTAAAGTGGCCGCATTATTTGTATCTTTGAGGAAAAATATTAAAATAAAATAATCTTTTAAATTCCTTTAATTACAATAACCAGTTGTCTTGCATTTTTTAAACAAAAACATTTGATGCAGTTAGTCAGTGTGCATTGGTTCAAGGGCTCAGTCTGAAGATGGGTCTCGACCCGAAACGTCACCTATTCCTATTCAGAGATACTGCCTGTCCCGCTGAGTTACTCCAGCATTTTGGGTCTATCTTCAGTGTAAACCAGCAACTGCTGTTCCTTCCTACACATCCTTTTTGCTTTGGCTCACTTGTTTATGCTGGTGCGGTTTTCAATCGTGATCATAGTGTCATATGTGTATCTGTTATAACACAATTTTTAGCCTGTCATTGCATCCTCACACATGATGCACGTATCCCTCCAATCCCTGCATACCCATGCCTAACTAAAAGCTTCTTAAATCCCACTATTGTATCTTCCTCCACAACCACCCTGGCAGTGCATTCCAGGCACCCACCACTCGCTCAGTAAAAAACTTCCTATACACATCCTTTAAAAATCTTCTTAATGGTACACCCTCTAGTCTTTGACATTTCCATTTTGGAGAAAATGGTACTGACTATCCAGCCTATCTATACCTGTCATAATGTTATCAGGTCTCCCCTTAGCCACCATCCTATCAAGGAAAGCTACTAAGATCAATTATAAATGCGCTGCACAATATGGAAGATAAACACCAGCAAATGTGAAGCACTGTGTCATCAATTCTGCCTTGAGATGAACAGACTAATGCAAACAAAGGAAAATGTAACACTGCACTTTGTGAGATTTGAAATGAATGAATTCAATGTTTGCACAAACCTATGATGAAAGCAGCAGCCAGAAAGCCAATCACTGTGACCTTCACCTGTCATAATAATGTCACCATTGGGAATGGACCACATCTTCCAGAGGCGTTCATCACTTCCAGTGACCAGGATTTGTTTCCGTGGATGAAGAGCTAGGCTAAAAGTAAATGAAGAAGATAATGAAGAAATTCCCATATAATTAAATATACTTTCCAAATATTCTATTTATTATATAAACATGTAAAAATACTTTGTTTACCAAGGAGAATATAGTTGGTAATAACAATTTTATACATTTTTAGACTCATTTTGCAAAGCACCTTGGAAAGTGTGCATCTTGTGAATCGAGTTTACACAAAGAATATAAAACCATGACATTTGAAACACATACAATTGCCATATCCATTGTACTACTATAACATACATTAAAAGATGTACTTACATTCACAGTAATGGCATACATACATACTGTGCATTTTTTTTTAAACTGCAAAACTGTACAGAATGTGGATTCACATTATATTAACTGAGACTAAAATGTACTTGAAATATTACTCACTATCACCCATTATCTTTCCTTACAGTTTTAAATAAACGCAGTAAAAAAATATTTCCAAAATCCATGCATAAATGTGGTCATCAAGGTGAGAAAAGGATCCTAAAATACCTATTTCATAAAAAGCAAAAACCTAATTTACAAAAACAAAGGGAGGCACATTATAAAGCTGATGCAATATTGTAGTTTCAGAAGATTGTAGTTTCAGGTACTTGTGCCCTAAGAAACTGAATTTATCTAACAAGATAAAGTCATCGTATTATCACCATTACTCAATCATATACAATGCATGTGAGGAGATGTTGCAAATAAAGTACAGGAATTGTTAAAACAGTTGAAAGGGATCACAGAAAAATCAGACCTCTGTTTGAATTGCATTTGAATAATAAGATATAGATTTTTAAAGATACAAGCAAAACACAATGCACCATTGAGTGACATACACAGGAAGTAAAGGTCATTTAGATTCCAGAGTCTATTCAGCACATTCCACAAAAATATGATGAATCAATGTTATCTGCCTTTCCCACAGTTGCCCGAAAACCAATGAAAGTGAAAATCTTAGATTTAAAATTAACCAATCATAGATTTAAAATTAACATTTGATATAACATAAATTATAAGGAATTTATAATTTATAAGTCCGTGGAAGAAAGTGGGAGGTTTTAAACGTATGATAGTGAGATTTCAAGGAATGAATCAGAGTGAAGGGAAAGACAGGTAGGAATTAGATACCTTGGATGATGGCCAGGAAAAAGAAGTAGGCATGAACAGGTATAGGCACTTGGGGCCAGGTGATATTGATTCAAAGTGATAGACAATATAATGATGAGTGGTTGAACTGGGTGGTGCTTATTGTGAGGATTATTGTTACTTTGGTTTTTGGTTATGATTTGGAAATAGCTGTGAATGTGAAGGAAGTCGGAGATCAGGAGCAATCACAGAGGGGGGAAACCCAGCGGTATGAACATTGATTTCTCTAACTTTGTTTCCGGCTGTATATATATGATATATGATAACTTCAAGTTACCCTTGCATCCCTTCTCTTTCCGTCTCTCCCCCACCCAAGTACTAGTTTCAAAGTTGTCCTGTTGAGTCTCATTGCTTGTAACTCTTTTTTACCTAGCACACAGCTAACAATGGCCTGTTTCCTTTATCATTGTTACTAATTTGCATATCTTTCATTCATTTGTTCTATATCTCTCGTTTCCTCTTCCCCTGACTTTCATTTTAAAAAGTAAACATCTACTTAAAAAAAATATTTAAACATTTTTGAACCACTTTATGCTCATGAATAAGAAAAATCTGATGACAAGCTGGATCCAGCATAATCTAGTCAAATAGATAACCACAATTAACCAAAGTATTTATTATATTGAAGCAAGTCTTACTAAAACATCCGCTATTTCAAACATGCATATTTTTGTTGTGACCATTTGGCTGTCAACAAAGCCTATACATTGTGAATGATAAACTTCATTACCTCCATCTGAAATAAGAGATTAGGTTCTGACCTTGAAACCATTCATAGTATCTATTATTATTCATAATATACAACTTCCATTGTCTGTCAGTTCTAATGAAACTTGCAGTGGCAGTGCCACAGTGTCCGATAACATTCATGGAATTGTATTAATAATAATAATAATAATAATGCATTACATTTATATAGCGCTTTTCAAACACTCAAAGACGCTTTACAGGGATTAATGGTTCAAGAAGTTATTACAGCAAATTTATTGAGGTATTCTAAGTGATTTATTGGAGATTCTATATGCCACACTGTGTCCAATAATGTTTTTAAAATTATGTATCAGAGATGTGCAGACAGCAACAACCCAATGCTTATATGGATAACAACAATCTAATTCCAGCATATACATGAATTACATCACTATTTATGCATATAGAGCATCAAATAAATGATACCAGTACATTTCAGTAATTTATTCTTGGACCAGGCTATTTTGTTTAATAAATAAGTTCCTTCTTTTTTTGTGCCATGGCAATAAAGACTCTGCTGACTATATGCCAAATAAGTTTTCAGTAATGGTAAATAATCATCTTGTGTTGCCACAGGCAAATGAAGAATATACATACCTTAAGTGGGTATAGAGTTTAAGGGTAAATAATACCGAGATGTAAATATGAAATTTAAATCATCTGCAAAAATGCTAATAGATCACTGCACAGGTGCATTATAAATAAATATTAACAAATCATAGAGGACATATTTGAAACCCCCCAGAAAATAGTCATATTGTGCAATTAAACCCATGTCAATTCATAGGAATGGAGACACTGCAAATTAATGCTGCCTGTCACTAATAATGATTACAGTCAACATTAGCCATATTATTAATCGTCTGAAGGCTATGGCACAAGAACAATATCACAAATGGTCAACACCGCGATAAGCTAGACTGACAAAAGGCCACAAAGTCCTGGAGTAGTTCAAATGGTCAGGAAGCATCTCTGGAGAACATGAAAAGGTGAGGTTAAGGGTTGGGATCAGACATGATAGTTGGGAGAAGAGAAAGCTGGACGATAAATGGGAGTGGGACAAAGTCTGGCAAGCAATAGGTGGGTGTACTCACCTCCCAGTGATGAACCCTCCTCCCGTCTCTAACATTCCTCCTCCCCATGGACACCCCCTGTCGGCCTTCTACCTTCTCTGGATTCCCGCACAATATCAACAGTTGTAACTTCTCCACTCGCCTTAGCTACTATAATCTCTCCCCCTCTGAATGTTCAGCACTCCGTTCACTCAGTAACAATTGTTATCAAACCTGCCTAAACGGGAGGTGCTGTTGTGTAGTCTGGCAAGCTGCCTTCTATCATGCTATGGCCAGGCACTAGCTCTCGGACATCTCTTTATACCTATTCTTTGACCAGGACCCCACAGACAAACACCACTATCTCTCAGACCATTACGATGTAGGAGCTTGGTCGCCCCGATGCGGAGGGCCTGACCGCCGGCTATGGGAGCCAAGATCGTCCCGTCAATGGAAGGCTCGAGGCCCCCGACCGCGGGAGGACAAAGAAGGGAAGAGATTGAACTTTTTTCGGCTTCCATCACAGAAGAATGTTTATGTTAAATGTATTTTGTGTGTTTTGTTGCTTTTTATTGGTATGACTGTAAATGGCAAATCAAATTCCTCGTATGTTGCAAAACATACTTGGCTAATAAAGTATGATTATGATTATGATTATGATTACCAATCTCGTCATCTCTGGTGATTTCCCCTCAACAGCCTTCAACCTTATACTTCCCCAGCTCTGTACTGCCTCCTTTCTATTGCCTTTCCAAAATCCCCAAAAAAGGACTGCCCTGGCAGACCCATATTTCTGCCTGCTCCTGGACAACAGAACGCATCTCCAAATATCTTAATTCCATCTTATTCTAACTTGTCCAGCCCCTTCCGATCTAAATCTGAGATACCTTCTGTGCCCTTCAACTCAATAACTTTCAATTCCTAGGTTCCGATTGCCTCATCTTTACCATGGACGTCCAGTCCCATTTCATTTCCATTCCCCACCAGGAAAGTCTCAAGGCCCTCTGGTTCTTCCTTGGACAGAGGTTCAATCAGTTTTGTTCTACTAACATCTCTTCCACCTGGCGGAACTTGTCCTCACCCTCAACAACATCTTTAGACTGCTCTCATTTTCTTCAAGTTAAAGGTATAGCCATGGGTAGTCACATGGATCGCAGCTATATCTGCCTTTGTGTTGGTTAGATAAAACAATTCTTGTTCCAAACATTTATCGCACCATCCTCCAACTCTTTCTCCTTTAAATCGACGACGGCATCAGGGCTGCCTTCTGAAGCCATGCAGAACTAATTGATTTCATTAATGTTGCCACTAACCTTCACCCTGCCTTCAAATTCCGTTGGACTACCTCTGACATCTCTCTCCCCTTTCTTGATCTCTCCATTACATGGGACAGAATATCGATTTTCATAAATTCGTAAGTCGTAGAAGCAGAATTAGGTAATTTGGCCCCTTTAGTCTACTACGCCATTTAATCATGGCTGATCAACCTTTCCCTCTCGATCCCATTCCCCTGCCTTCTTCCCATAATCCATTGACATCCTTACTAATCAAGTATCTGTCCTTCTTCACCATAACAATACCCAATAACGTGGTCTCCACAGCGTCTGTGGCAATGAATTCCACAGATTCACCCTCTGACTAAAGAAATTCCTCATCTCCTTTCTAAAGGTACGTCCTTTTATTCTGAGGCTATGCCCTCTGGTCCAAGACTCTCCCACTAGTAGAGACATCCTCTCCACATCCATTCTATCCAGGTCTTTCGCTATTCAGTAACATTCAATGAGGTCCCTTCTCATCCTTCTAAACTCCAGCGAGTACAGGCCCAGTGCCGTCAAATGCTCATCATACATTATCACACATTATACATCATCATACATTAACCCAAACATCCCCGGGATCATTCTTGTAAACCTGATCTGGACCCTCTCCCAATGCCAGCACATCCTTCCTCAGATATGGGGCCCAAAATCACTCCAAATGGGGTCTGACCAGTGTCTTATAAAGCCTCAGCATCACATCCTTGTTTTTATATTCTAGTCCTCTGTATATAAATGCTAACATTGCATTTGCCTTCTTTAATACCGATTCAACCTTTTGGGAATCCTGCACCAGCACTTCCAAGTTTTTTTTTTCAGTCCTGTAAATGATCTTCGCTGCGAACCTTCAGTTTTGTTGCACCATGCAGCATTTTGTTTTGTTGTTCAGATATAGAGCAGCCATAGTATTGTGACCCCAAAATATCAACCACATTTATTCTCCAAATATGATTGTTATGTGGTGCTCCCCAACCTCGCGGAGGATTACATTTACAAGAAATACAGTGCCAGGATTACATTTACAATAAATACAGTTGTCAATGGGGAGGATACAAGTATGACTGAAGAGCACGGATTTTGAGCCCGTCTCTACCAACCTGCAGACCCTAGAAAATATGGTTGAGAACTTAAGCGCAAGACTGCTTTGCCATAAGGAGATGAGGGAATGCTGGTTGTTCTGTTTCCCAAAGACATGGCTCCCCCCTCAGCTCCCCAGACTCAGCCCTCCAGCCCAAAGGTTTCTCCATTCATCACATGGACTGAACAGTCATTGGAGACAGGAAGAGGGAGAGTGTCTGCTTCATGGTGAACTCTTTGTGGTGCTCAAACATAGCGGTTCTGTCCAAATGCTGCTCTCTGCACCTTGAACCTGCATCCTGCCCCTGGCAGACATTCGTTTAACAACGGAGGAGCTGCACGTCGTGGTCAACAAACACCAGACGGCTTACACAAAAGTCTTCCCGATCATAACTGGAGACTTCAACAAGGCCAGTTTGTAGAAGTCACTTCCAAACTACCACAGGCACGTGTTCTCAGGATCAAACACCCTCCACCACTGCTTTTCCACCATTAAAGATGCCTATCACTCCATCCCTCACTCTCATCTCGGACAATCAAGTCTGGCAACGCAGATTCATACAGGAAGTCCAGGTACGAACTCGATAAGACCATCAAAAAGACTAAGAGGCACTTTTGCTCTGAATTGAAGGTTGATATGGACACCTGGCAACTGTGACGAGGGGTTACATGCCATCACTTTCTATGAGGCAAAACTAAGTGGCAACTCCAGCGAAGGTGAGGCCTCACTCCCGGATGAGCTCAATGCGTTCCACATATGGTTTGAGAAGGAAAACAGTAATGTGCCTTCTTGGGTCCCAGAGCCTCCAGTAGCATTGTGATTTGAGTCACCGAGGCCGACGGTAGTAGCTCCTTCAGGAGTTTTTGCGAACATCTTTAACCTCTCATTACTGTCTGAGGTTCCCACCTGCTTTAAAAGGGCATCAGGCTCTCAAGAAGAGTAAGGCGACATGCCTCAATGACTACCCACTAGTAGCAATAATGTCCATGGTGATGAAGTGTTTTGAGAGGTTGGTTATGGTGTATGTCAGGGGCGTCAAACTCATTTTCACCCCGGGCCACATCAGCATTATGGTTGCCCTCAAAGGGCCGGTTGTAACTGTAAGACTGTATAAATGTAACTAATCCTTAACATATTGTTAAATAACTGTCTGCATTTGATTATTATTTATTGAAATGAACAAATATTGTACATGCATTAACATAAATGTAAAAATATATGTAAGCACATTGACAAATTGGGCCCGTTCCTCGTAGGGTTTCCATTGCGACCTGGGGAAATCGCGTTTTTTCATTAAAATAAATTGTCTCTTAAAAAAAAAAAAAAGAATCTCAATGGGGGGGAGAGAGGAGGGGAGGTGGAGAGGGGAGTGAGGAAGGGAAAGGGGAGAGGGAGCCTCTGACACCGCCCTGCCAGCGGCCATCTTCTTTCTCCTTCACTGTGGTGCCGTGCTCCTCCAGGGGAGGGGGAGCGCAATTAAAGGCGGTACAGGGAAGGGGAGAGGGTGTGACCGAGGAGCCTTGGACCCAAAGCCTCTCCTGTATTGGTGTAGCATCCTCAACCCCCTACTCAATCCTCCTTATCCCTCCTCTCCCTACCCCCCACTCTCCCATCTTCCCTGACCCCCACTGTCCCCTTTCTCCCCAACCCCCACTCTCTCATCCCCCACCAACACCCCCTCCTCCCCCCCCACCCCTACTGTCCCCTTCCCCCCACCCCTCCTCCACACCCGCACTCTTCCCTCCTCCCCACCCCACCCTCCTCCCCAGTAGCACTCTCCCTCCCACCCCCACTCGCACTCGTCTCCACCCCCCCATTCCACCACTCCCTCCTCCCCCCACCCCCCCATTCTCTCCTCCCCAGCCCCACTCTCTCTCCCCAGCCCCACTCTCTCCTCCACCCCTTCTCACCCACTCCCGTCTCCCCCACTCTCTCCTCACCCCCTCCCACCCCTACCCTCCCCTCCACCCACTTGCCCCACCTGCATTCTCACCGTCCCCCTCCCCCCCACCCCCAGTCCCTCTTCCCCCCTACCCCCCACTCTCTTCCCCCCACCACCACCCCCCCCACACTCCCTCTCTCCTCCCCCCACCCTCCCCCTCCTTTCACTCTCACTGTCCCCTTCCCCATCACCCACCTTTCCCTCCCTCCCCCACTCTCCCCTTTTCCCTGACCCTCACAGTCCCCCTTCCCTCCCACCCCCACTCTCCCTTCCCCCCACCACCACCCCCCTCCCCCACACCCCCTCTCCTCGCCCTCCTCCCTCACCCCCTCCCTCCTCCCCTTTCACTCTCACTGTCCCCTTCCCCCACCCACCTTCTCCCCCTTTGCTTCCCCCACACTCTTCCCTGACCCCCACTGTCCCTCTTCCCCTCACCCCCACTCTCTTCCACCACCCCCCTCCCCAGTCCCACTCTCCCTCCCACCCCCATTCTCTGCTCCTCCCACCCCCACTCTCTTCCCCCCCATCCCTCCCTCCCCCCCACCCCCACTCTCTTCCCCCCCACCACCCCCCTCCCCAGTCCCACTCTCCCTCCCACCCCCACTCTCTACTCCTCCCACCCCCCTCTTCCCTGACTCCCACTGTTCCCCTTCCCCCACCCCCACTCTCTCTTCCCCAACCACCCCCGCTGTCCCCCTCCCCAGTCCCATCTCCCCCTACTCTCTCCTCACCCACTCGCACTCCCCCCCCCTTTCCCCCCCACCCCTTTTCCCCCACTCTCTCCTCCCCCCCACCCCCCCATAATCCCATTCTCTCCTCCCCCCCCTCCTACCCCCACCCTTCCCTCCCCCCACTCGGCCCCACGTCCACTCCCCTCCCCTCCGTGGAGCCGTTGGCGGCGAAAGGCACTTACCGAGCGTGCATGGAGGAGGGAGCCCCGGACTACTGGAGTCGGGCAGCGGAGGTGGGACTACTCGAGGCGGGCGGGGCCGGTCTGGGAGCGTCGGGAGGGGAGAGAAGCGGGGGGAGAGAGGCGCTGCGGGAGGCGCTGCGGGAGGCGCGCAGTCTGAAGTCGCGACGGGCCGTCGGTGGCAGCGGCCCTCGTCGACGCCGCCATCGGTGGAAGGGGGGACTCGAGGACGCCGTGGCGTGGGCTGAAGGGACGGAAGGGAAGGATGAGGACCATCAGTCCGACCATCTCCCTCCTGCTCGGGAGACAGTGTCCCCCGGGTGTGGGAGAGCGGGGAGGGGAGGCGGTGATTGCGGGCGGGCAGCTCTGCTAACGGCTTCCATCTTGTGTGTGCGAGTGAGGAGAGGCCGTGCCGTGCTGGTGACGTCAGACACACAGCACTTGGAAAAAATGTTTAGAAATGAAAGTTTGAAAGTTAAAAATGTCTGTAACTTAACTTACGACCAATGACAATTAAGCTCTCGCGGGCCACATAAAATGACGTGGCGGGCCGCATTCGGCCCGCGGGCCTTGTGTTTGACACCTGTGGTGTATGTCAACTCCTACCTCAACAAAAACTGGACCTACTACAATTTGCCTACCACCACAATAGGGGATGCAATCTTGCTGGCTCTCTTCTTTGCCATGAACCACTTGGACAATAAGAACACATAAGTTAGGCTGTTCATTGACTACAGCTCAGTGTTCAACACCATTGTCCCTCCAAACTACTGTCAAGGCAGAATCTTACAATAAATGTAGAATTGTTTGGAGTTAGAAGTTATAAGATCATCGTCAGATACAAGAAGGTCGATATGTTTTATTTAGTTTAGTTTAGTTTAGAGATACAACACGGAAACAGGGCCTTCGGCCCACGGAGTCCACACCGACCAGCGATCCCCGCATATGTTGGTTGCCTCGGTATCCTGTCCCAGGACGTTCGTCTTCAGGCTGATGGTCAGCCCAAAATCCTTGCAAGCCCGAAAGTAACAGTCCATCAGTGACTGTAGTTCCTGCTGGGTGTTGGACACAACTGCTGCGACATCGGCGAACAACATGTCTCTGATGAGAGCTTCACGTACTTTTGTCTTGGCTCTGAGGCGGGTGAGGTTGAAGAGCCTGCAGTCTGATCTAGTACGCAGGTTGATCCCCTCTGTTGCGAAGCCGAAGGCATGTTTCAGGAGCAGAGCGAATAAAATCCCAAAGAGTGTGGGAGCGAGGATGCAGCCTTGTTCTAATTAGAATGTATGATATTCAGGAATAGTGAGGAAATGTAGTAATCAACATTTTATTACTGTATCACAGAATGAACTAGTTCTTTCCACTTTTTTTGCAAGATCTTATTTTGATCCATGCAATAAATCATTGGGAATTGAACTACATTTTTTGCTATATTACTTTTTTCATTGATCCTATCTTTGCACCTGCTTTGACTTATGTTTGTTCTTCTGCTGTGCTGCTCATGCAGCAAAAGAAAACACAATCCGATGATGTGTAATCACAATTTCTGTGTTTGTCTTGAAAAGCATCTGCTATGTGTGTGTATAAAAGAAAAATAGGGAAGATAAAGAAAGAGGCAATTCAAATAAGCCCAAAAGGTGCGTTATTGGAAAAACTAATACAGTTCAATTCGGAGTATTTGAACGTCAAGTAATCTTCAGTTGCATTTGTTTTGTTGTAAATTACAATTAATGTAAGACAATATTTAAATATTTCCACTATATTTAACAATTTATGATAATAATAATAGATATAATTAAAATGGGAGCATTGCTTATTTTTAAATATTAGGCAACATGGCATAAACATTTGATGCAAGCAAGGGCAATATATAAGAGTGTAGAATTTACATTTGTAGTCTGAAATCACGGATATCTTATTGTCTTCTAAGGATATGTTAGTGCAGTCGTTATTTTTGGACGTAATTAATAAAATAAAAATCTGATCCCACTTTGGCTGTCTGAAAATTAGAATTTGGGGATTAAGTGAATTGTACCAGTCTAACATGAAACACTATTATCTTCTAATCCATGTTTCAAACTAAGATTTCCAAGCCCCACTGCCATTCAGAAAACAATTCCATAGGCAATATAAATTAATTAGCTTTGCTTTAAGCAAAAGGAAGAAAGCAAATCCAATACAACGTATTCAGCAAAGACTCTGGGATTTCAATGTTCAAGTATCCTACCTCCGTTGATTGCAATGCAGCCAGCAACCAATTTCTTTCATTTGCCTGTTTCAATTATTGAAACAGCAAGCTAGCATACTTGTTGATCAGTTGGACACTATTCCTGAACCTGTTTCCTCTAGACACATTGGACCACTCCCACCTGCAAGTTCACCTCTAAATTGCATACTCTCTGACTTGGAAATGTATTGCTATGCATTTTTAAAAAAATACCAAGCGCTTGAGTAACTCAGTGGGTCAGGCAGCATCTCTGGAGAACATGGATAGATGATGTTTCAGGTCGGGACCCTTCTTCAGTCTTTTATCTTTGCTAGCTCTAAATTGTAAAGGTTTCCAGTCAACAACATTGCAGCTGAAGAGGATGGCCTTAACAATGATACTCATATCCTGAAAAATAATTTGAGGATACTAGCTTGAGTGCTAAAGCCAGCTTGCATTGCTTAAAGTCAATCTTCACCTCTTAAAAAGTAATGTCCATTGCGATACAAGCAGGGAGTGGCCGTCATGCAGGAAGTGAATCTGAACTTGAATACGCTGAAGAAATCTAGTCTAGTCTAGTCTAGCTCCAAGGTGTTCAGATATTGCACCGGCGACCTTGCTGTGAAAGGTAGAAATTAGGAGAGATGCCTTTCATTTCTATGTTTAGGGAGGCAGTCTAAATATGCCCAAAAGGTAATACTTGCTGCTAAGAGCCCTTCTTCTCCTCCTCCTCCTCCTCCTCCCCCTTCCAGCAGTTCTTCACATTCAATATGTCCATAGCTCATTGTGGCAGTCAGGCTATATTCCATAAGGAATGCTGACTAATGCACAGAAGCAAAGGAGCAAGTGGTTTATACAAACTTGTCAGCTTAAAGTGCCTCTGCATCAGTCGCACTGGTCCCAATGGATCTTTGCAACTTGAAACAATCACAGGCGGAATAAAGCAACCGGCAACAAGCTTGTTATTATTGAAACATGCCTTCAGGTAACGGTAGTGGTTGGGGTATGGGGATGTTACTTCTAGCTGTTGAACCAAAATTCAACAATGCTAGGTTAAGTAAGAGCATTAGTTCCAAAATGGCATCAAATTCATTTTTAACTGCACTATGCTTCCAGTAGTCTTTAACGGTATGTTATCTACCAGTATTTGCTCTACAAATGTAGGTAGGTATCGTGAATGTTCTTTTGAAGCGATGCTAATTCCTTACCAAAAATGATGTTGCTGCTGTTATTTTAATAATTACTGGACCAAGTGGACCCATTGGGCCCAAACCTCTCCTGCATTGGTGCAGCACCCTTTCCTCCCCCTCTCCTCACCCCCTCCCCCTCCCGTCCCCCCCTCTCCCCCTACCCTACCCTCTCCGCCTTTCCCCCTTCCCCCTCACTCCACCCCTCCCGTTCCCACTCCCTTCTCCCCTCCTCCCTTCTCCCCTCCTCCCTCCACCCCCTCCTCCACCTCCCCCCCTCCCTCCTCTCTCCCTCCCCCTCCCCTCCATCCCCCTCAACCCTCCTTATCCTCCCTCCTCCCCCTCCCTCCCTAGGAGATAGATTTTAAAAAGTAAATAACTTTTAAAATATAACACCGATTTCAATGAAACTTCTTCCATTAGCACCAACGGGACGACGGTAAGTAAGGCGGGCCTAAAATTGTCGCACTATCGTGTACCGTTTTGGCCAGTAGTTCAGGAACAAACAAACAAACGAGAGTTTTAGTATATAGATGTACAGATAAGAAGTCTGCTGATTTACAGAAATATAATTCTTGGTAGATGTTATCATTCATTTTGTAAAATACCATGGAATCACCAATTTGTTTAAAATGTAAGAAAATAACTGCAGATGCTGGTACAAATCGAAGGTATTTATTCACAAAATGCTGGAGTAACTCAGCAGGTCAGGCAGCATCTCAGGAGAGAAGGAATGGGTGACGTTTTGGGTCGAGACCCTTCTTCAGACCCTTCTTCACATTTTGTGAATAAATACCTTCTGTTTAAAATGTAAGGTAATTTTGCCCAAGGTGCATGTGGTGGCATTTTAAAAGAGCTATCCAATTACTCCCACTCATTTATTTCTTCCATTTTGCTCCACAAATGTTCTCCCTCTCAATTAATTATTTGAAAGTTATTGCTTAAACTGCTTTCACAGGTAATGAGTTCCAGATTGTAATTTTCACCATTAAAAAATATATTGTCCAAAACTCCAGAAACAAATTGATATTTAAAATCTCCATTTATTTCTGAAATGACAATACAATCTGCAATATAACACTCTCAGGAAATCTAAGTGTGTGCAATAACTGCATTGTTATAAGTAGTAAAAATAGCTAAATAAAAAATACTTCTATAAAGGATGCATGAAATGATTAAAAAGCAGAACTATTATTTTTAAATTCTGATTGAAAAAGTCTGAAATTATCTGCTCTAGATTTTAAAAATAACAGAGAGGTCTCTAGTCTGCTAAAATGAATCGGGTACTATTTCTCCTTTAAGAGCAGAAGGCATCTGGACATATGCTAGAATATTTATTGATATACTTAAACATATCAACATGGTGTGGTTTTGTTCATTGAACTGGTTATGAGCTTATTACAAATTACAAATATTTTAAAAAGTTTCTGGTTCTACATTTTGATTAACTTAGTTCGAAAATAACAGAAATGTTTTTTTTTAAATGGTCATGTTTTAATACTTGTTTCATTGGTGTACATTAATTAGTTTTTCATAACTGATATTGTCTCACATTTAAGATCATGTAATAGGTATCTCGAAGTGTCACTACTCCAGAACTTTTAAAGCCATTGGGGCAGCAGAAAACAGAAATAAATAGCATTAACTTAATATACATTTCATCTTAGAAACATAGAAACATAGAAAATGGGTGCAGGAGTAGGCCATTCGGCCCTTCGAGCCTGCACCGCCATTCAATATGATCATGGCTGATCATCCAGCTCAGTAACCTGTACCTGCCTTCTCTCCATACCCCCTGATACCTTTAGCCACAAGGGCCACATCTAACTCCCTCTTAAATATAGCCAATGAACTGGCCTCAACTACCTTCTGTGGCAGAGAATTCCACAGACTCACCACTCTCTGTGTGAAGAAATGTTTTCTCATCTCGGTCCTAAAAGATTTCCCCCTTATCCTTAAGCTGTGACCCCTGGTTCTGGACTTCCCCAACATCGGGAACAATCTTCCCGCATCTAGTCTCTCCAACCCCTTAAGAATTTTATATGTTTCAATAAGATCCCCCCTCAGTCTTCTAAATTCCAGCGAGCATAAGCCTAGTCTATCCAGTCTTTCTTCATATGAAAGTCCTGCCATCCCAGGGATCAATCTGGTGAACCTTCTCTGTACTCCCTCTAAGGCTAGAATGTCTTTCCTCAGATTAGGAACACAATTCAGTCAATCTTTTCGATAGCCAATTTAATAGCAAGACAAAATAATATTTTTAAAGCAGGGCATAGAACTGCCCAAACTAGATTTTGTATTGGATGCGTTCAAAATTCTTTGATCTTTTGTACCAATTTTGGAGATAAATTCTATCCCTCTGATGATGTGTCCCTTCAAATCACTATGAATAATCCTGCCACCACCCTTACCCTCTCATCCACACAACTGCGTATTTGTCTTTACTGCTCAATCTTCATTATGGTATTTGGTCTTCACACACAGACTATTCAAACTTACAATTGCAGGTACTATAACAACATTTAAAAGACATTTGGATAGGTACATGGATAGGAAAGGTGTAGAATGATATGGGCCAAATGCGGGCAGATAAGACTGGAGTAGATGGGGCATCTTGGTCAGCATGGGCAAGTCGGGCCAAAGGGCCTGCTTCCCAGCTATATGACTATGAAAAATTTTAAAAACACAACAATCCCAAAGCAATAATTTCCGTCTTCTTTTCTCATAGTGGAGAGCAGCCCTTGTAGGAAATCTAGGGACCATAACTTAAGTGCCTGAAATACATTGCACAATGTCTCAGTCTGGATTTTAAATAAGCTCTACAGTGGGGAGGATCCTGGGGTCTGCAGCATTATGTTTTAAAATTATCTCTCTGCATATGTCATAAATACATTAAAATAATTGCTCTATATCAATTCCTATCTTTTGCAGAAATTATTGCATTCAAGTTACACAATGCTGAAACTGTGAAGTTCTGTAGCATTATTTTCTATTCTTCCATATGAGTGCGACTGGAAAAGCATTTGCTGCAGAAAACTTACAAGTATGTGCCGAGCCCAAATAAGATTTCCCAGCTTTCATGTTAAGGATAAAAGGATAATGTCATAAATAAGTTAGGGTGGAAACTTAATACTTCATTAAACACATAATCAATACAACACAAATTCAACAGAAATAACTTAATCTATCGTGATTTGTTTAAAGATAGTCCAAGTATTTTTAAAATGTGATATGTCTTGATCTCTGGCTTTTCAGTTCAACAACAAATAATCTTGCACTTTTACCCTTTGCAATCTGAATATGATGCAAACCATTTTCATTGTTTCACCAGCCTGACAGCATGTTTTTAAAATATTGAATCTAAAACAATTTAGTACATTAAATATAGGGCAACAAACTCATCACACATGGCATTGATGAAGATAAAGACAATCTAGCCAGTTTGACACATCAGGAATGTTCATCACACCTAAAGTACAAAAAACACAAAGTTGCAGTTGCTAGAAATCTGAAATAATAGCAGAAAATGCTGGAAATATTCAGTAGTCAAATAGTAACTATGGAGAGACAACAAATAAAGAATGTTTCAGAATTGATGAATGGCCATCAATCTGAAAAATTCACTCTGTTTTACTCCATAGATGCTGACTGGTTTGCTCAGTGATTCTAGCAGTATATCTGTTTCTGGTCCCAAAAAATGTGAAAATGACCACAAGACCTTTACAAAAGATTCAGAAAGACAAATGTCAAGAAGGAAGGGCCCATTTTTTGGAAGTTAGCCATTTGAAGCAGTAAATGTGAATATGAAGGTTTATGCACTACTTGAACTATACAATCGAGGAATTCAAATTAATCTTGCCACATAAATCCAAATTTGAACAGTAATGTAATAAAGTATTGTTACACTTTTTTTACCATCATGAAAAGTCAGTTCACATGGCAATAGAGGCATTCAAAAAACAGAATAGAGAGGGTCGATCAAACATGAACATGAAGCATTATTTTGCAGCATTCTTTCCAAGCTATTGAAAAAACAACCCACCAATCCATAGGAATTGATCCTGAATTTATAGAACATTGGAAAATGATCACCAATGCGTCCACGATTTCTAGGGCCACCTCCTTGAGTACCCTGGGATGCAGACCATCAGGCCCTGGGGATTTATCAGCCTTCAGTCCCATCAGTCTACCCAATATTATTTCTCGCCGAATGCAAATTTCTTTCAGTTCCTCTGTCTCCCAAGATCCTCTGTCCTGGGAGATTGTTTGTGTCTTCCTGAGTGAAGATAAAACCACAGTATTTGTTCAACTCTTGTGCTATTTCCTTGTTCCCCTGAATAATTTCACCTGTTTCTGCTTTCAAGGGACCCACATTTGTCTACAAATTTTTTTTTCTTATCATACCTAAAGAAGCTTTTAATATCCTTCTTTATATTCTTGGCCCGTTTACCCTCGTACTTCATCTTTTCACCCTGTATTGCCCTTTTTGTTACCTTCTGTTGTCCTTTGAAAGTTTCCCAATCCTCTGGCTTCCCGCTACTCTTTGCTATGTTATACACCTTTTCTTTTAGTTTTATTCCATCCCTAACTTCCCTTGTCAGCCACGGTTGCCTCTTACTTCCCTTAGAATCTTTCTTCCTCTTTGGAGTGAAATGAACCAGCATCTTCTGGATTATGCCCAGAAATTCTTGCTATTACTGTTCCACCATCATTCCTGCTAGGATCCTTTTCTAGTCGACCTTGGCCAGCTCCTCTCTCATGTCTTCATAATCCCCTTTGTTCAACTGCAACACTGACACTTCTGATTTAACCTTCTCCCTCTCAAATTGCAGATTAAAACCTATATTATGGTCACTACCTCCTAGTGGTTCCTTTACCTTCAGTTCCCTTATTAAATCTGGTTCATTGGACAACACGAATCCAGAATTGCCTTCTCTCTGGTAGGCTCCAGTACAAGCTGCTCTGAATCCATCTCGGAGGCACTCTACAAAGTCCCTTCCTTGGGGTCAAGAACCAACCTGATTTTCCCAGTCTACCTGCATATTGAAATCTCCCATAACCACAGTGGCATTAAAAAGCATAGTTTATTTTGAGCCCATTTTGTCCCATGTTTACTTGGCTGCATAGTCTACAATTCTGTTGCATGTTAGGAAACTAGAGGGAACACATATTGCATACATAAAATGATAGACATAAACTGCTGGAGTAACTCAGCGGGTCACGCAGCATCTCTGGAGAAAAAGAATAGGTGACGTTTTCGGTCGGAACCCTTCTTCACACTGAAAGTAGAGGTGGGTGAGGGAGGGGGGGGGGAGGAGAATTAAACCGAGGCGAGAAAAGGACAGAACAAATCAGAGCAGGCAACGGGTGACCTCAGGAAGGACGGATCCCATAATAGCCCATTGTTGGCAGGGGAAGGTGCGATAATAAGAGGGATACAAGTCTGTGACCAGTAGAAAAGGTAGGGTGACTAAGGTGGGGAAGGGTGGGAGAGAGGGGAGGAGATGGAATGCAGGAATTACTTGAAATTAGAGAAATCATTATTCATAAGGCTGGGTTGTAAGCTGCTCAAGCAAAATATGAGGTGCTGTTCCTCCAATTTGTGTGTGGCCTCACTCTGACAGTGGAAGAGGCCCTGCACAGAAAAGTCAGTGTGGGAATGGGAAGGGGCGCTAAAATGTTTGGCAAATGGCAAGGCAAACTAAGCATTTGTTCATCGAAATAATCGCCAAGTCTATGCTTGATCTGGCAATATGTAGGAGCCCACACCAGGAACAGATCCAGTAGATCCAGATCTACTGGATCTCCTCCAGTAGATCTTGGGGGAGATGAAATAAATCTCTACCTTGGCCAAAAGGACTGCCGGGGTCCCTGGATGGAGTCGAATGAGAAGGTGTTGCTGAGAAAGTCGCTGAATTTCAGAAGGTAATAGGTCAACTAAGAAAAAGTGGCAATATGGTATTGGAATCCTTCAAAGGAATGAATAATATTTTCCTGCTCGTATTAAAATGATTATAATGATTAAAACCAGGGATCTGCAAGAGGTTGGAAATGGAAATGGGTCGATAGAGGTGTTTTTGTAAGGGTGGGGAAAGCACTTTCCAATAATAAAGTTTCAATAATACGATGTTTAAATATGGCTAGAATTAAAAGGCCTGGGTAATTGATATGAAGAATTCAGTTAAAATTCCACCATGGCAGCTGAGGAATTTAAACTCAATAATATAATAAATTTGAAATATAAAATTCGTATTAGTGACGATGAAATGAGTAGATTATCAAATGAAAACATCTGGTTCAATAATCTTCTTTGCAGTAGGTAATCAAGACAAAATCCTGTTTGTGTATGCATTATACAAAGTGATGAACATTTGTTTATAACTTTATTTTAGGCGATACTTACATTTTTGAGATGTAATTGTCTGCACATTTTTAAATAAATATTACAAATAGGGACACATGTGCCATTAATATCAGGGCAGCCCATACCTGGGGAGGGAAGATACATATGGAAAACCGGATACAACATTAAATAGAATTCCATCGCAATATTTTGAAGTCAGTATTATAATGATTATTATTTTTTACCTCTTTTGGTCTTCAATTATAACTTCCAGCAAAACATGCTAAATTAGCCCAAAGGATAATTTAACACAGCATCAACCAGGCACCTTGAAAATGAGACCATGACGCCTTAATATTTAATCAAACATCACGATATTAATTTGCTTGTTATATGAAAATTAATTGGGACTAGTTAGAAAGTGAGCTGTCACATAGTTATCATCTAGTGGGCTGATAAATGATCTGCATTTATGAAATAATTTTTCTGTTTCTAGTACAGCCACTACAGTCCTGTCAGGGCCATGGCAGCCAATATGAACACAGAAATTGGCCATAAACAATATTAAGAGAATGACCCCCCAAAATTTGTGAGTCACTGTTCTTTTTCTTCAAATTAGTGTTATGGAATCCTTAATGTCTACCTGAGACATGATGACTCAGTGCAGAGCTTCTTCCATACTTAAGTAGTGAGTGTTATCCCAGATTTCTGCCAAAGTCACAGGAATTAAAATTGAACCCAGAACCTTTTGACTCAATTAACAAGACTGCCACCAATTGATCTTCAAATGATTCCAACATGAAGGGGATTAGACGCCCATGTGCAGCATAAACATTGAGTGACTCCACTTCAGCCGAATGATTGTAGTCCATGGACGCATACTAATCCACGTTTTCTTCACTTTTAGCATTACATGTTTATTCCCTGAATGCACCTCTGAAGTATCGATCTGCTAAAATGCAAGCTGCTTTCCATTCTGGCAGCAGGAACTTGACAACACTTTATTTCATTATTGACAAGCAAACATGGTCCTTTATGCATGGAAACATCAAGCCAATACTGGGTCTAATGTGGCATATAAACTCGACAATCTTTCTATTTAAATATTTTGTTATGTGATTTTAATTTCTGCACAGAGTATGTGACAAAAACAGATTAGCTGAAGGATTTTTGAGATATTGAGATATTTACTGCTCTTCTATCACCAGGAGTCAGCAGTGGTCGAATTGTTTAAAGAATTCGCCAGGATGAATAATGGATTCAACCAGTCACAGTACCTGCTTTAAAATCTAGCATTAAGTAAAGAAATTTTGATTTAACAGGTCTGACTGTGATAAATACTACAGATGAAAACCATCATGATACTTTCATTATCAATTTTCACTACAGAGTGAGATCATTTTTTCAGTGCGAATAGTGAAAAAAGATAGAATCAATGTCAGATTATTTCATTTCATAGAGAGCCATTATTTATTTTCTAAAAAAAAGTTACAGGAGACTTTTCCCAATAGAATTAGAATTTGCAGATTCTATTGGTGGAAGTTTCAACTAAATTGAACTGAATTGAAAAATTGTAAATTGTCCCTAGTGTGTAGGATACTGTTAGTATAAGGCGTGATCGCTGGTCGGCGCAGACTTGATAGGCTGAAGAGCTTGTTTCCACGTTGTATCTCTAAACTCTAAAGCCTAAAGTCTAGTTATACTGCAAAATTTGGAGTGTTCATTTATTTCTTGTATTCATAATTTGTGCATAAATGAGAAATGATGATCAATGGAGGGAACATGGGAAATCTAAAGATTCTGGCTCCTTTTTATTTTGAATTAATTTTGGTTTGTATCAATGGCAGGTCAATTTTTAATGATCACATGTAACTGTATATGAAGCTGGGAAGGAGCCATGACCTGCTACAGTACTTGTTATGAAATAATTCATGTCATCATTGCTGTTCTAGAATCGATCCAGCTGTCAAAGAGAAACAAGACAATTTTTTCAAGTCAGAATGTTGTTTGTCCTGGAGGCCATCTTGCCAGTACACTAGCAACTCCTGTCTGTGACCTTCTAATAGGTGCTGGTATGGTTTCTCCTGGTGATGTAAGGAGGTCTTCAGGGCCTGTCCCACTTAGGCGATTTTTTTAGGTGACTAGGCAGTCGCCACATGGTCGCCTGTATGGTCGTGAGTAGTCTCCAAAGAGTCGTAGCGTCTTTATGTTCGCCGCTGGATTTTCAGAATGTTAAAAAAAAATTGCCGACAGTGGGTTTGATGCCAATGAACGTAGCTTGACGTATCCTGATGTAGGTGCTGTCATAGGTTGTCACCAGATGACGTAGGTTATCGCTGGTGCTGACTTCGGTGAATTCCATTGGCGCATACCTACGTCAACCTACGTCAATCGGCGACAGGCGTCAAGAGAAGTCAAGTTGCGACAGGCATTGGGAAAACCCAAGTCCACAGAACACAGCAGTCAAGCTACTACTGCCAGTCGCGATGCTGATGAATGAAGTCCATGTACGCCTATATCGGCGACAATCCACGACAATGTCCAAACATGCCGAAGACAAGGTACGACCGGTAACAAGCTATGACCATATCGGCGACAACCTACGACAACATATGGCAACTTACGACAGCTGGCTACCATCAGCAACAGTTGACGTGACTAGCTACGTCAGGCTATGTCAGTGGCGCCTCCGTGGTGAATGCCTGTGGTCATGGGACTAGAGTAAGGACATTGTGCATTTTCTCTTGAGGACTAGTGCAGCATGTCTTCCAGGAGAATGAAGGTACAGTCCAAGGCCAGGTTACAACACCCATACCCACCCACCAGGCAGGTGAAGGCTGAGGGGACCCGGGAGAAGGAGGTCCAGGAGGAGGAGGCCCAGAAGGAGGTGGCCCAGGGGGAGACCAGGGAGGTGGCCTTTATCCCCACCACCACTGCAGCCCGGACTGGTGATGCCTCAATTGTAAGGAGACCCAAGGTGGCTCCTTACAAATTCAGTGTGAACAAGAAGGTGAGCTGGTTGAGTGGTTTCAATCCCACCCACAGTTCTATGATAAGAACCACCAGCAGTACCGAACAAAGCAGGGAAGAACAACCTACTTGACACCAAGGCCAAGGAGTTCCCTGACTGCACCTGTAAGTACCTACTTCATGTTGTATGATAGCTGCTGTCTCCATTCTCTTGCAGGCAGGCAATTCACACTTGTCTTTATTTATCTTCTTTTTACAGATGAACAACTATATATCTGGTTCAAAAGCCAGAGGACCAGCTATGGAAAGCTGTCCCAGGCCAACAAGTCAGGGTCTGGTCGCAGAACATTGACGCAGAGGCAGCAGTGGATCCTGGACAAATGGGAGTTCATAACTTCTCTCATTGTGTGAGTGGAAAGTGGACAGAGCACCAAGAAGGAAATTATTACAACATATTCATTGTGAAATTGATAATTTGATTGTCTTCTTGCTTGCCATGTCATGATGGTCTTGAAAGTTTGTAAAAACACATTTATTTCCTTCCAGTTTGACAAGACCAAGCCACTATGTCGAGTGATAAGGAGTTGGATCCACTTGAGGGGACCTCTGGATCCACCCCCTCCACCAGTCAGCAGCACAGCAAGAGGAGCAGGTCCGTCCGTCCGTCCGTCCGTCCGTCCATCCGTCCATCCATCCATCCATCCATCCATCCATCCATCCATCCATCCATCCATCCATCCATCCATCCATCCATCCATCTTCTTCTCCTTTTTTTACCCCAAATTTATTTACCTGAATCTTACTCATTTATGATGCAGCTCATGCAACAAGCAACAGAGGCCAGGAAGGCCAGACGGGCCATGACACAGGCCCAGACAACACGTGAGAGGGCTGTTGACACCTTTCTCGGATTCCTACGTAATGAGCTGCTAAAAATACCTGATAATGTGTGGTTCGACTACACCATCGCTGCCATGAAGTTGGCCATAACTTCTCCCAGGCGGTAAATATTTCAAGTTATTTTTGTGGAATTTTATGGACATTGGACTTTAAGATTTGACCTTAAGTTTTATATTTGTGTATGAAATATTCACAATTAACCCATGTGTGTTGCAGAATCTGCTGCAGATGGGACACATGTGATAGCAACAGATGGGACACCCACAGATTGGACTGATGGGACCACCACAACAGCAGGCTCACCAGGTATCTAATTTTACGATGCTTTTTGGGAATTGGACGAAATTCTTTGTCACACACAGCTTGTTAAAAGTTTTGATTTATTTGCCTTTCAATTAATATTGATATCTATCTGTGTTGCAGCCACAGTCACTGATGGGACCACCACTGATGCCACCACCAGTGATGTCATTTTACTCTCAGATGCAGCAGCGGCAGGCGGCATCAACACCATCACAGCAGGCATACACTGCCTTGCAGCCTGCTGACTACCCCAGCCTTGACACACATACACTTGGACCAGTGACACCAGGGGTTTCCCCCACAATAGAGATCCAAGACGCAAGTCTCGACTTGAATCTGAATTTTTGATATGATCAGCCATGTATATTTTTGCACTTGTATTCTGTTTAAAGTTTGGTTTATTGAAATTTATTGAAGTTTACTAAAATATTTTTGTATGTTCTTATCAGCCTTTTAAAAAATGCTGTTTGTTTCAATCTAAATAAAGGAAATTCTTGACATTTTTATGGAAAATTGATGTATGAAGTTATTGTATTTCAGAGTAGTTTCTCATGGCATCACATTCAAATAGTCATGATGCAGAATGATTGGAAACTCTACCATACACCCCTTTTATAGGGAAACTGGGTGAAACATGAATTGCCTTCAGTTGTCTCAGTCTTCAGGGTCGTACCTTGTCAAAGATTGTTGCCCTTACCCACCTTTCATGGTTACTTCTAAAAACTCAATCAAATTCATGAGAGATGATTTCCCACAATAAAACTAGGTTGACTATGCAAAATTAACCCCTTTTTTCAAAGGCATTTATATTTTATTCTTCAAAATCCTTCCCAGACTTCGAGCACCTCACCAGCATCTAATGACGATTCATATATATCAGCCAGGGCTCTACAATTTATTTTCTAGCTTCCTACAGTGTTCCTGTATAATACTGATCAGGCCAAGGAGAACTATTCACCTTCCTATGTTTGAGGACATCCAGCAACTCCTCGTATGTAATGCAAACTATCCTCAGGACATCACCATCAACTTTGCCATGTTCCCTCATCTTTATGTCTTTCTTTGTGGTAAAAATGTGGACAAATATTTATTAAGGACCTTTCCCGTTTCCTGGGCTCCGCACATAGATGACAACTTTAATTCCTGTGGGCCCAATTTTCTCTTTTTATACCTGTAGCCCTTAATATAATTATAAAATCTCTTTTTATTCTCCTTAATCTTATTCTCCTTAATCTTATTCTCCTTAATCTTGCCCCCTTTTTTCCCCTCCTGATTTATTTTTTAATTATGTTCCTTAAGCCCCTATACTCTTCTAATATACTCAATCCAGGCTGCCTATACCTGACCCATGCTTCATTCTTTTCCCTCAATTTATTTCATCATCCGGGGTTCCTTACTTCTACATGCCTGACTGTTCACTCTGCATAACTTGAACTCTCACTATCACACTTCTAAAAGCATCCACGTTTTCGACGTCCCTTTGCCCTCAAACAACCTACTCCAAACAACTTTTGCAAGTTCCTGTCTCATATCGTCAAAGGTGACGTCGCCGAACATGATGCCAAGTTAACAGATCTCCTTTGCCTGCACGTGATCCATAATTCCTCCATGTACCTATCTAAAAGCTTGAATGCCACTATCATCTGTTAATGTCCTCCCACAGATGAGGGAGTGAATATATGAATCCATGAAAAGAATCTGGCCCAGACGACAAATTGTCTGACCCCCTGCCTGACCCCTTGAGTTCCTCCAGCACTTTGTTTTTTGCATGTCAAAGTTAGATTGGGATAGGCTTGGACAATTGTGTAAATTTTTAAAGTGTATCTTAGAGCAGGAGATAATGATGGAGGAGTGGAAAAGAGTATGGAGAGATTTTTAGAGGTTAACTTATGGACAATTGAAGGTTCTAATGTGCAGGGTGGAACAATGGGAATTAGGGATGTGCTGGAGACCAGTTTTGATACCCTGGAGTGCTTTATGGATGGAAGTGCTTGCAGGGGTAATTGAGAGACACATAGGGGTTTAGACTAGCATGAGAATTTTAAACTTAAACCATCACCAAACCATCAGCTTTGGCACTGTGCATTATTCCTAATATACGTACCATTCAATTTGTTAAAAGAAACCTTCATCAACTTGGCACTGTGGCATAGCTGGTAGAGCTGCTGCCTCACAGCACCAAAGACCCGGTTTCTGTGAACTTGTGGGTTTCCTCGCACATCCCAAAGACGTGTAGTTTAGTAGGTTAATAGTTCTCTGTAAATTTGTCCGAGTGTATAGGGAGTGTATGAGAAAGTGGGATAACATTTAGTGTGAACAGCTGATCAATGTTGGCATGGACTCGGTGGACTGAAGGGCTTGTTTCCATGTTGTATCTCTAAACTTCAATGTCATCTAATTAAAACATTTGCAATGTGGTATTTGTATTCATAGGCTATTTTTGTCTTGCAAATTGACCAATTATTTCTGCAACTGGTTCTGAAATTTGTTCTGTGTCTCCATGTGTGTCGAGCAGTCTAAATATGATTCCCCCATACAGGTCTTTAGCACTCAGACAGATACGCCATTTGGG